>NC_134355.1:305580493-305895266 GCF_048569485.1 Anomaloglossus baeobatrachus
ACGCTCCTTGAATGACATAATGTATTATCCCTGTGATCCATCCACCCACACCTTTGAATAAATTCAGTGGGTTTAACCAGGAAAGCCATTCAGGGAAGGGTAGTTCACTCAATGCATTGGCTTCCTTAAATCCCTTTTTAAGTCTTTCCGCTCGGTCTATATCATGTGTAACCTGCATCAGTCCTTCAGGGTTTATGAAGTGACAACATGAAGGCCCCACCACCTGACAGAAACCTCCACTAGAAGCAGTGAGATAATCAAGTACCATAGAATGTTGATTGGTAATGATAATGAGCTGTTTTGTGTAGGCTGATTCTATATTTATAGCATCAAATAATAGATCAGTCACATTATCAAAAATATCTCCTAGTTCTTGAATCATTTGGGCATTTCTCATGTTCCCCAACATTACTCCTAATGGACCTGTCAGTACCATTCCTCCCTGCATGTACCATGGTGTACTAAACAAATGCTTCTGTGTCTGTTTGCTAGATTTTGTGTCAGTATCACATTTTGCAAGCATGTGTTGAGGAATGTTTTTGTATGGGAAATCATCCTCACTCCATACCCATGTTGCAGGTTCCAATCTAGCCAACAGTACAGGTTCCCTCCGCCCCCTTTGGAATCCATCTATAAGCTTTTTCCCCACAAACAATGTAAATACCTTTTGGAAGTTCAAACTGATATTCACTTAGTAACGCCATTACTACTGATACAAATCGCAAGGTCTCATCATACAAACACCAAGAATCTTCTAAGTCAGTGGTAACTACTCTATAAAATTGAAAGGGTACACAGTATGGTTCTTTATCATTAGCTATTGACATATCTGCTGTTGACATATCTGCTGCTTCATCACCCAACTGCCCTTCTTCAACTTCTTCACTCATGTGTATTGCACTGCGATTTGCACAGGTATCAGTGTCACCATGTTCGAATCTATAGGCTCTGGTCCAGTTTGTTTCATGTATGTATCTTTGTAGGAATATACAAGGAGGTCTGGTACAATACGGATTTTGGTTTGGGGCATAACTTCTTATTCCAAAACTAACTTTTAACATTTGATTGGGTATGGGGGTTACAAAACAAGACATGATATTAATATATATTCATGATACATTACAAATTTATTGTCCCACTGTTTGTTCCTAAGAGGAGAACAACATATAGAAAGAGAAGCAGTACACAATACTTCCCTAATGCCATTTCTTTAATCTTTGTGAACCCTCCTGCAATGGGATGTATGGACTTTTACTGAAGTTGGTGTACTAAGTTGGACTTGGTGTAGATCCAAGTTTCCCCCACACGCCTCCAGACCGTCACCCAGTCCCCCAAACTTCAGAGAATGTGTGCCAGATTGGAAGGATCTGGAATGAAACTGAAACCAACTGTTTATTACATGGTATTACATATTTAATTAATCATTTATATATTAAAAATTACACGTCTAATTACTGGATCTGTGAACAAAAATTGCATTTTGTACCCTTTTATCTTTTATCTTTTATACATATCTTATATATACAATTTCTATCATGTGCTTTTCTAGTAATAACATATCATTTTCTGCACTGGATTGCCTCTGACCAAGTCTGGGAAAAAAATCTACAGAACACGCACAAACTTGACGATACACTTGCTTATATGCGTATATCACTATAATTTATCTGCGGTCTCTGAGATGGGAAGAGCCAATGCAGGGTATACTTCTATGAACTATACAGTTTTCCTTCTTACATTATTTTGGGTAATTTTGGGCATATGTCTTACAAGTCTGGGTAAATCTGGACTAAATTCTGGTGTCACCCATACCTTGTTTTTTAAGACACACACTTATATCCGTTTTTCACAGAGAATTCCTTATTAATCTATTGGTTACCTGGACCATCAATAAGAAGAGAGCTTATGGCAGAGAAATATTACCGCCCTGTATCCACAGACCTCAGTCAGCTGGGCTTCCTGCGTCTCTATCTCCACTCCTCGTTGAATTTCTTGTACCTGTAGGGATTTAAGAACACAAGGAGTGGCAGACGTCACAGACGTGACAGGAGCCACCAAGGTGGTCTGTACAGGGAAAGATGGAAAACTCTCAACTCTAGGCCCGGTTATTGTTTCTTTGTTAACTACACCTGTGTAAGCATCTTTTTGTGCTCCATCACTGTCAGCTCAGGTCTAGACTTTATCTTCATTGTACCTGGCTTATTTAATAACAGGAGAGCAACAACAGGAGAACCTTCATTCGGGCTCATACGTATTCTACAGTTTTTTTTTTATTTCAGTTGACACTCAGTAAAGATCTATCGCTTATATTTTTTAACTATCTTACCCAGTTCTGCTTTTCCCATTCAGAGAGGGCCTTATCATCACTGCCTTCTGTACTAATATAGGTAAGAAGGGAGTGGTTTAAATTTTAATTATTTCGTGCTGTTTAAGCCGTAGCATTTCCAGTGCAGAAGCGACCAATCATCTGTAAGAACAAAGCTAAAAATATGTAATCATATCATTCTTATAACATTACCTCCAACCAGTTAATAATCTTCAGCATTTATACTTTATATGGTCAAAAATACTGAACAAAACAACTATATTTTCATTTTTCTGCTTAATAGACATGTTTCATAGTGGCTATTACAAGGGAAGTGCTACTATACTACTAGAGTATATAATAGATAACCTCCTTTCCCCCCTTTTGTATATTTATTCACTCAAAATTTTTGCTGGACAAATATACAATATACAAACAATTCAAAGGTTGTGGGTTTTCGATACAAACAATTTGTCTCTAAACTTCATTTATCATCCGTGTCGAATAACAAAGTTGCTGGATTAAATATTATGAGTAGAGTTACCTTACACTTTGCTAGTCAGTTCATCTAATAAATATTTTGTCAACACTTGAAATAGTAATTACTATACTGAGTATAGTGCCTTGTATTTCTAAGGTGTATTACCAAATTAACATTAACATACTTTCTTTGCACGGGTAACCACCACTAGAACATATATATATATATATATATATATATATATATATATATATATATATATATATATATATATATATATATATATTTATACATACATATCCCACTAGATGGTGTTTTTCCCTAAATTATAACAAAACAAATAAAATGAGATATCTTCCAGTGCCGGTGTAGAGGGAATTATGAATCCACAGAGAATGTCACTTCTTCAGCATCTTAAAACCCTCTTTTGCTTTTAGAGTTTTGCTGACAGGATTTTGTTAACATTACATGCTGCCAGCACATAAAATAGTTGGCTGCATTTTTTTTTTTTTTTTTTCCTGACACTGAAGGAATGACATTCCCCAACTCACAACTCACCAATTACTCCAATCCTGTTCTTTTAGATAATTTTCTACCTGTTTTGTGATGGCTTCCATTCTGCTTTCTGCTCAGGGGATATTATTTTATACATAAATATACAGGTACCTTAATTTTGATGATGGTTCTCATCCAGCTTGCTTTCATCTATTTAAATCAAAGACATCATTACAACAAGCATAGATTCCGGCATTGGTCCTGTAACAGTGATTCCAAATTTTTATAATGAACTATTCCAGCATTTCTTGTTTATCAATTACTATCTATATTTTTGCTAGTGGGAAGGGTTACCTGTGCAGTGGCCCTTCGGCCATCTACAGGTTTGACCCTAATTATTTGCTTTCTTTGGGGGCTGCCTATTTCCCAGTCCCAGTCTGTTGTTTTTATGATTGTAACCTAGGTCTGTTCCATTAAGTACTCCCTTTCTCTGTACCTCCCCTTGCCCTTTTCTTCTTATCTTGTGACAGTCTCGTTTATAGTGTCCCCTTCTTCCACATCCAAAACACAATCCCTTTTCTTTATACTCAAAGTCTGGCATATTATCCATTCTATGCTCAGTCTGTAATCCTTCCACTGATCTTTTTACCGCATTATCAAATGCTCTTGAGTGTATGTTCACCATTACAGGGGTTTGTTCCTGAGCTTTCTTTTTCATCATCTGATCTTCTATAGCTCTTATCATGTGCAATGATTGTTCAAGTGGTACATATGAATAATCTACACATGTTCTTACTACTTCTTTTCTAAGATCTCTCCTTAACCCTTCCTTGAACATACCCTTAAAGAGCAGTACTTCTTTAAAGTGCTTTAAGTCATAACCATGATCCATAAAAAGGGAAACACATCGAGCATGATATTCGTCTACATTTTCATCCTGCCCTTGATACATGTCTGAACACAATCTATCAATCATATTTTCCTCTGATACCTTAAGTCTATCCTTATCGTCATGGTCATTTATAAGAGGATGATGGCGTTCAGAAGTCCGGAGCCACGCTGCCACTTGAGCATGGTATCCGTGCCTCTGAATCCATTGGTAATTCTCTCGGTCGAACTGCTGCCACCGGCAAAAATCTAAACAACCTGTCTTAGGCATCCCCGCCTTTTTCAGTATTTTAGCACTGTTCTTAACTGCTTTCTCTCCATTCTCCATTCTGACCAAGTCAATCATTTTGAATCTTTGATCAATACTGTTTGACTTAGTAGAATGTCTGGTAAGACTGGTTCCCATAGTGTGGTAGTTAAAAGGTAGCGGCCCTCCACCTCACACTATCCCCTGAACCGCCCAAAGGGTAGCGATCCCTTGGCTAGCAGTTCAGATGTTGACTTATGTCCGCTAGCTACTAATTCCTTTCCGCTAGCTACAAATTCCCTTCCTGAATCTAGTATTTACCTACTAGCAGTCAACGGTGAACCCCTATCTTTCAAGGTAATCAAACCAGTTTTTCTTTCTTTTCTAATATACCATTGTCTAAGCTAGCAAAGACACACAAACAAATACAACACAACTCCAATTGCAATAGCTATATATTCCTCATTCCTCAGAATCATCTGATGCTGACACTTCCATTCCTGAATCCACCCATGGTACAGGGTGTGCGTCTATTCTGATCTGAAAAATGGAAGGCGCACGGATGACAAACGGATGACATACGGACCGTATACGTGTCACGCTCCCGATGCCTCGGCACCGCTCCTTACCCACTGATCCGGTCGCACCTGCACAGCACCGCTCCTTACCCACTGATCTGCTCCACGTGTCCACCGGTCACGGCTGCCGCTCCCGCTCATGCTTTCCTGTGTCCTGTCCCCAGTCTCATGTGTCTGACTCATGCTTCTGTATGGGGTTGGGCCGCGCCCACTCACCTGGTCTTATGGGCCCAGCATTGCTGCAGCAGGATATGACATGAGGCTGTACTGGGTATATAAGACTGGCCTTGCCATGTGGGTGGGGCCTGATCAACGTGTCTTGTAAGCCTTGTCTTGAAAGCTAGGTGCTCAGGTCCCCCTCGTGCCGTGTTTTGTGATCAATACTATTGTCTGACATTCCTACCCGGCACCTGTGCCAGATTCCTGCACTGTCTCCAGAAACTCTGAAGCCCCAGTGACTGTTCTACCCGTCCCCTGTGGGACGCAGTCATAGCCACGCTAGTGCTCCGGCTACTGTGCACCCAGGCCTCCGGTGGGGTGCACGGCCCAGTGGATCCACCACACGAAACTAACAATACGAAACGGAAATGGATGCCACACGGATGCACCCGTGAAAAAAACAGACCGTTTTTTGGCGGACCGCAAAAACGGATCGGTTGTGTGAATGTAGCCTTATTCTGATCTGCCATTTATAAACAGTAGGCAGAAATAAGTGAATAACGCCCCCCAACATCAGAAAATCTCTGGGGATTTAGGGGTAGCTGAGACCCTGGAGATCATGATTCAGGACGGTTTTTCCGATCCCCGCTCACGTGATCACCGGTATACACCGTATACCGGTGATAACGCTACAGTAAATGACAGCGCCAGTAAAAAATTATTTATCTCTCATCTGGCATGAACAAACATGTCAGATGGGAGATAAATCTCCTCCCCGGTCCTCTCCGGTCCCCCGGTGTTGCCAAAGTGCCCCCCCGACCGAAATCCAAGATGGCCGCGCGCACAGCAGCGCGCTGGCCGCATTAACCCTACTCCTCTGATTTTTGTCGCATGTGCCATGACACATGCGACAGAAAACTCCTCCCCAGGCCCTGCCAGGTCACCCCCTATAACCCCCCCGGTGTTCCCCGGTGTCCCACGGTACCTCTGCAGCGTTGATCCCCCGTGGCCCCCTCCTTCACAATAGACGCTGCCACATGCACAGAGCGGCTGTCAGCTCAGCTTTCTGTGTTCAGACACAGTGAGTGGTGGTAACCATGCATCTGTAAGCTACTGCAATGCCCTGCTCATGAGGTAAGGAACATATTTGATCAGGAGAGCTATACTACATTTACAAATGGAGGGATTTGCTATTTCTGTTGCCCTGCTGAACGACTACCAAACATGAGAGTCCGTTAAACGCCACAATAAAACATGTCTAAATAGCGAGCTCTGTTGTTTAGTATTCATTCAGCTGGATAACTGGACTTAAAGGGGTATTCCATCTCCAAGATCCTATCCCCAATATATAGTAGGTGGAATAGCAATAATATCAGCAAATACAAATATTTGGAAATGTAGACTAGTTCTCCTGATTGGGCATGCCCCTACCTCATGAGCAGGGCATTGCAGCTTTGGTAGCAACTATTACGACATGGACTCTGCTGCTGTGGACCCAGGGAGAGTGGGTGCAGATTCATTGCACCCACACTCCTCACATGGAGGGTATGCACTCCTAGAAAATGGGTTATACGTTCCCTGAGTGTGTCCCCCCATATTCTAGTTGGTCCAGAGTAATCGTGGGACCCCCTAATTTTTTTTCCTTACAATAAATTGGTGAAAGAGGGAATGTTTTGGGGAGTGTTTTTTCAAATACATTTTTTTTTGTCTATTTTTTTGTTAGTACTGACAGTTTGTGATGTCGGGTATCTGATAAATGCCATGACATCACAAACTGCTGGGCTTGATGTCAGGTGACCTTACAGCTAGTATCAACCCCATTTATTACCCCGTTTGCCACTGCACCAGGGCACGGGATGAGCTGGGGTGAAGCGCCAGGAGTGGCGCATCTAGTGCATGCACCACTTCTGGGGCGCCTGCAGCCTGCTATTTTTTGGCTGTGAAGGGCCAATAACTATGGATTTTCCCACCCTGAAAATACCAGACCACAGCTGTCCGCTTTACCTTGGCTGGTGATCCAATTTGGGGGGGACCCAACTTTTTTTTGTAATTATTAATATTTATCAAATAATTATAAAAAAGAGCCTCCGGTGACCTTCACATTGGATCCCCAACCACGTTAAAGCTGCCAGCTGTGGTTTTCAGGATACATCCGTCTGCTTTACCCTAGCTGGCTATCAAAAATGGGGGACCCAACGTCATTTTTTTTTTAACTATTTTTTTAAATAAAAAAAAATTAATGGGGTTCCCTGTATTTTGATTGCCAGCCAAGGTAACGCCAGGCAGATGGGGGTGGCAACCCGTAGCTGTCTGCTTTAACTGCGCTGAGAATCAAAAATACCGCGGAGCGCTACGTCATTTTTTTTAAAGATTTATTTTTACAGCACTATGATATCCAGCAATCAAAATACAGGGAAGCCTATTTTGTTTTTAGTTATTTAAATAAATAATTAAAAAAATATATATATGGGCTCCCGCTGCATTTTTTGTATTGCTAACTAAGAGTAATCCAAGCAGCTACTGGCTGCTAACCCCCACAGCTTGGTGTTACCTTCACTGGCGATGAAAAATCCAGGGAAGCATTTTTTTTTTTTTGCCAAAAAAGTACAAAAAAAATGACGTGAGCTTCGCCATATTTTTGTATGCTAGCCAGGTACAGCAGGCACCTACGAGCTGCCCCCAAACCCCAGCTGCCTATTTGTACCCGGCTGGGAACTACAAATATAGGGAAGCCCTTTTTTTAATTATTTCATGAATTTCATGAAATAATTAAAAAAAAAACCGATGTAGGCTTGGCCCCATTTTTGTGTCTAGCCGGGTACAACTAGGCAGCTGGGGATTGGATCCGCAGCACAGGTTAGCCCGAGCTTTCTGGGCCCCTTTGCTGCGAATTGCAGTCCGCAGCTGCCCCAGAAAATGGCGCTCTCATAGAAGCGCCATCATCTGGCGCTGTATCCAACTCTTCCAGCTGCCCTGATGTCGGTGGCTCGCTGGGTAATAATGATTTCAGTTGATAATATACAGCTAGCTGCCTGCTGTACCTCGCTAGCATACAAAAATATGGCGAAGCCCACATAATTGTTTCAGGGGGCAAAAAACTCCTGTATACAGTCCTGGATGGAGTATGCTGAGCCTTATAGTTCTGCAGCTGCTGTCTGTCTGTATGGAGGAGAGCAGACATCAGCTGCAGAACTACAAGGCTCAGCATACTCTATCCAGGACTGTATGCAGGAGTTTTTTGCCCACCAAAAAAATGACGTGGGCTTCGCCATATTTTTGTATGCTAGCCAGGTACAGCAGGGAGGTACGGGCTTCCCCCAACCCCCAGCTGCCTATTTGTACCCGGCTGGGAACCAAAAATATAGGGAAGCCCCTTTTTTAATTATTTCACTTATTTCATGAAATAATTAAAAAACAAATGACGTGGGCTTCGCCCCATTTTTGTGTCCAGCCGGGTACAACTAGGCAGCTGGGGATTGGAATCCGCAGCACAGGTTAGCCCGAGGTTTCTGGGCACCTCTGCTGCGAATTGCAATCCGCAGCCGCCCAAGAAAATGGCGCTCTCGTAGAAGCGCCATCATCTGGTATGTCAATTCATGCACTCTACTTTCCCATTAACTGATCTCCACTCCCCTTTGCTCTGCTGTGTGTTCTAATACCTGGTATGTCAATTCATGCACTCCTCTTTCCCATTAACTGATCTCCACTCCCCTTTGCTCTGCTATGTGTTCTAATACCTGGTATGTCAATTCATGCACTCTACTTTCCCATGAACTGATCTCCACTCCCCTTTGCTCTGCTGTGTGTTCTAATACCTGGTATGTCAAATCATGCACTCTACTTTTGCACTATATCTGACCTGTTCTTTCTTTGCTTCAAGATCTTCCTGACATCCTCCAGCATCTCCCTGTGATCTTTCCCCCCCTGTTTTGCACCGTCCTTTTATGACCTTTGTTTATTTTGCCTATGTGAAGCTGCATCTGGTTTTTGTTTTTTTTTTATTGAGTGATCAAGTGGTTATTCTTGCACCCCACCCCTTCACAGCTGAGTGCACTTGTATGTGTATATACTGGGGCAACTAAAAGTCTGCACAAGACTTTTCGTCTGCATCAAGACAAGTATGCACCATATAAGTATGATGCATTGAATTAGGCCAGAATTGGGCCAGAAGTGACGGGAAGGTAACTGGATACTTTCACCCCTATAATACTTCACTTTTTACTGCCCCCTCTGATCCCTAAAGCCAGTAATGAACTATTCATCTCTCCCTCCATCCTCCCCACCCATCTTACCTTCCCCTCAGGTATTTTCCTCCACATTTCACCCAGTGTCTCCAGGCACACACATCCATCTCATGGCCTCTCCTGCTCCCACTTACTAACACTCTCACTGCTTCTCCTCACTGCTGGGGATATTGCTCCAAATCCTGGTCCTCCTCACCACATCCCTATTGTCACTTCAAACCCTCTTCAACAACCTAACACAAATTTCCGCAACCTCGCAAACCTCATACCCATTCACCTAGCCCCCGCTCCCCCATTCCCACTAACAGGAGCTCTATGGAACGCTCGCTCTGTCTGCAACAAACTATCCTACATTCATGATCTTTTCATCACTAATAAACTCTCCTTCCTCGCCATCACAGAAACCTGGCTCACCCCCTCTGACACTGCCTTTCCTGCTGCACTTTCTTATGGTGGTCTCCAACTCTCTCACACACCCCGCCCCAGTAACAAGCATGGTGGAGGAGTTGGTTTGCTCCTGTCCGACCAATGCTCCTTTACACCAATTCCACTACCACCCTCTGTTACGCTCCCATCTTTTGAGGTGCACTTCGTACGCATCTATGCCCCCTCCAACCTTCAGCTGGCTGTTATTTACCGCCCTCCAGGGCTAGCCACTGCCATTTTTGACCATTTCACCACCTGGCTACTACACTTCCTTTCCACCAACATCCCCACCATCATCATGGGTGATTTCAACATCCCCATTGACACTTCCCACTCATCTGTCTCCTCCAAACTTCTAACACTCGCTTCCTCCTTCGGCCTCACCCAATGGTCCTCTGCAGCTGCTCACAAAAATGGCCACAGGCTGGACCTCATCTTCACTCGCCTCTGTTCCCTATCTATCCTCTCTAACTCGCCTCTCCCCCTGTCCGACCACAACCTACTCACATTCTCTTCCCTCTCTTCTCCAAGTATGCAACCCCCCCTCCACAAACTTTCACACCCTCACAGAAATATCAAACACATTGATTTACACGCCCTTTCTAAGTCCCTTCTCCCCCTCAAAGACATTGCATTTCTACATGATGCAGATGCCGCTGCAACTTTATACAACACTACAATCTGTGCAGCTCTCGGATCAGCTGCCCCCCTCACACACACCAAAACCCGCACAATCAACAGGCAACCCTGGCACACAGGGCAGACTAAAGAACTAAGACGGGCTTCCAGAATTGCTGAGCACAGATGGAAGAGGTCTCATTCCACTGAGCACTTCATTGCATATAAAGAGTCCCTCACCACTTTCAAGTCCACACTCACTGCTGCAAAACAAACCTACTTCTCATCTCTCATATCTTCTCTCTCTCACAACCCTAAACAGCTATTCAACACTTTCAATTCTCTCCTCCTTCCTCCGGCACCACCTCCCTCTCCTCTCCTCTCAGCTGCAGACTTTGCCTCTTTCTTCAAGCGGAAGATTGACAACATCAGAGCAAGCTTTGGCCCACAATCACCACAGCCCCTCATCATAGCTACTCATCCCTCTTCCTCCAAATCCAGCTTCTCCACCATGACAGAAAACAATCTCTCCACTCTACTCTCAAGATCACATCTAACCACCTGTGCACTTGACCCGCTCCCATCGCACCTCATCCCCAACATCACCGAAGTCCTCATCCCAGCCCTAACCCATCTCTTCAACCTATCACTAGCAAGTGGTGTATTCTCTTCATGCTTTAAACATGCCTCTATTACACCCATTCTCAAAAAGCCCTCCCTTGACCCATCCTCTGTGTCAAACTGTCGCCCCATATCCCCTCTCCCCTACGCTTTAAAACTACTGGAACAGCATGTCCATCTTGAATTGTCCTCATACCTCTCCTCCTGCTCCCTCTTTGACCGGCTTCAATCTGGCTTCCGACCACATCATTCTACCGAAACTGCCCTAACCAAAGTCACCAATGATCTACCTGCACGCAACATCAGATCCTCACAAGATCTCCTTCTCTGCTCCTCTCTTATCTCCTCTTCCCACAATCGCGTACAAGATTTCTCCCGTGCATCCCCCATACTCTGGAATGCTCTACCTCAGCACATCAGACTCTCCACTACCGTGGAAAGCTTCAAGAGGAACCTCAAGACCCACCTCTTCCAACAAGCCTACAACCTACAATAGCCCTCAGTCCAGTAGACCACTGCGCAACCAGCTCTGTCCTCACCTATTGTACCATCATTCATTCCCTGTAGACTGTGAGCCCTCGCGGGCAGGGTCCTCTCTCCTCCTATACCAGTCTGTCTTGTACTGTTAATGATTGTTGTACGTATACCCTCTTTCACTTGTAAAGCGCCATGGAATAAATGGCGCTATAATAATAAATAATAATAATAACAATCTGGCGCTGTATCCAACTCTACCAACAGCCCTGGTGATGGTGGCTTTGCTGGGTAATAATGAGTTAATACTGGCTTTGTTTTACTAGCTAGTATTAAGTCAGAGATTCTTAATGTCAGGCAAGTTTGACCCGGCCATTAAGAATCTCCAATAAAGGGTTAAAAAAAAACACCACACAGAGAAAAAATACTTTAATAGAAATAAATACACAGACACATTAGAGACTCAATGTTTATTACTCACTGTCAGCCCTCCATGCTCTTCTGTCTTTCTCGTTCAACACATGCAGCTCTACTACATCAGACAGCACTGCATGGGGGAAGACGCTGCTTCCGGTGCAGCCTTCACTCTGTAAGTGATCAGTGCTGCTGGCTGTTAGCGGTAACATTACCGCTGACAGACGCGTTACCATAGCAACGGTGCTCTGATCATGTGATTCCCCGGAGCCGCGGTTAGCTATGGCAACGGTGATCTCAGTTATTGACTGGCTGTGTCAGCCGGTCTCTAATGGAACGGGGAAGCAGGACAGGGAGTCGACCGTCTGCTAGAGCATGTCGCCGGTACACGGCGATACACAAACGTGCACCGTTTAACAGAGAGATGCAATGACAGGTCCTACATGACACGTCATAGTCATTTGACCAGTCTGTAGCCAATGAGATAACAGACACGGGACTGGTCACATGGCAATTTTGACGCTGTCACGGAAGGTCCTGTCAGTGCTGGTTATCGGGAGGATGCAGCGATCATCGGAAGGGATAGTGACAGGAGACAGAGTGCAGGATGCATCGCGGGCACCAGTAAGTGTTATGGCAATGTTTATTAACTGTATGTGTACATTTATAATGTGTTTTATATGTGTTTGTGATTGCCTCCCATTGTTTCCTATGGGTTCGAGTGGTTCGCCGAACCGAACTAGAACCAGACCTCGGTTCGGTGAACCGAGCTCGAGCCGAACCGCGACCCGTTCGCTCATCCCTACCCATGTTGTAAATTTAGTAGTTCAGCACTTTTTCAAAAAATGCCCTGAGATGCCAGACCTACTTACCAAAGGCATACATATTAGCGCCCATTTCCGCAAGTCATCTCCCTCTTTTACTGGCCTGGCAGTGCTGCAGAAGCGCTTACACTAACCTTGTCACAGACTAATATGTGACCTCCCTACGAGATAGAATTCAACCTATCATATGTTGGCCAGGATCCATGAGAAGCAGAGGGCAGTATCCCAATTCCAGCTGGAAGATGCCCATCAGGCGCAGCTACCAGACATAAATACTGCAGAGTAGGTGTGGATTGCATATATTTATCAAGTCCTAAAGAATTTTGATTACTGTACCAACATTGTGAGCAGTGATAATGCTCTTATCAGCATTACCATTCCACTGATTTGTTTATTAAAATGCTCTCTGGATGGTCTGAGAACTGACTGACCAAAGTGTTTATGCACCCGAGTTGTCTGTGGATCCAGACTTCACAATGGTTGCTAGTAATCCGCAGAACCTCGCCCAACAGGCCACCTTTGGTCAGCATCATGAGGATGAGGAGGATGATGAAGAAGAGGAATGGTTTGAAGTTGGTAACCAAATGATTGAAACCCAAACTTTAGGGCTGTCCAGCATGGATGGCCTGACGAGGAGCAGGAGGAGGAGAGACAGACTGAGGAGGAGAGGAGGTTTAGGGAGACGGAATGTATTTTTAGCAGTGACACACAAAGGTTTCCAGTTCGGTGTGTGGCACACATGGCACAGTTTATGTCATACTGCCTTTCTCATGACTGTCGGCTAGTTCACATTTTTGCAGACAAATACTGGTTATGTACCTTCCTTGACCCACACTACAAAGACAAATTTGCTTCGCCACTTGTTGTGGCAAATAAGGATTGTACTACGGAAACATTCAAGAGGGCTGTAGTGGAACAGTTGATGAAACGATCACCCTCAGATAATGCTGGCGTCAGAGGTAGGGTGTCATCTCAATTACAAGAGAGAATTACGCATAGTAAGAGCAACACAGGCGGGGGACTAATGTGCCAAAACTGGTCCATTTTCCACAAACCGTCAACTCAGAACCAGATACCAGTTAGGGGAACGATGACAAGGAGGGAACAGTTAAGAAAGATGGTGTGGGACTATGTAGGTTTAAGAGTCTACAGTTCCCTTTAACTATTGGGTTTCCAAGCTCAACACTTGGCCAGACCTTGCCTTACATGCTTTGGAAGTGCTAGCTTGCTCTGCTGCAAGTGTGTTGTTTGAGCGTGTTTTCAGCTCAGCAGGCTCAATAATAGTAGATACATGCACACGACTATCCAAGGAAAGTGCAGACAGTTTGACGATGATGAATCATTGATTGATTGCTCCAGAGTATCTCAGGCCGCCTGTTAACAAGACCCAATAATAACTGTAGCCCCAAAATTTGTATTTCTTAAGTTCAAATAAGTTCCATTGTTCCTGATTCAAGACTATTTTGTCTTCTATCATCTAATGAGACCGCATGACTAATCTAATTTGTTATGCTGCTGCGATTTAATTGTTCAGCCCAATCACCCAGGGCAACATTTTTCAAGACTTTGTACATTATGCACTGGCACAACCACTGTCGAGGCTACACTGTCTATAACAATTGGTCAGGCAGTCTCTATTTGTGTTCTTTATTGATGCTGTGCTCCACGGTGCGTTACACATGGCCCCCTGCGGAATCAGAATTTTTTTAACTCCTTGGCATGTTATGAACTGTTGCAAATCCTACCAATGTTTTCTTTTTTAAAATAAAGGCTGTTGGGAGCTGTTTGGAGTACCTTCTGATGCTGTGCTACATGGTGTTTGAACCATTTCCCCCTGGGGAAACTGAATTTTTTTAAATCCTTGGTGTTAGATAGAGGAATAAAGCCTGAGTTCCAGAGTGAAACAACTGCCATTTCCACAGTGCTGCATGCTTCACAAACTATTAAACTCAGATATATCCAGATTTCATTATGTTATAGTTTTATGCTAACTCCATTTACAATTTTATCACAAAAAATGAGGGAGTAATTACACATATCTTATGCAAATATCTTTTATTAAATCAATACATTTAATGCCAAAGTACAAAAAACACACATAGGACACATTAAAATTGAAGTGCTACAGTGTACAGTACAAACAAGCATAAGGTGGACCACCACATTATTATAAGGGCTCGTGTGCGCGTTGCTTTTTTTTTGCATTTCCACAGCGTTTTGAGCTGTAGCGTCACATTGTCAAAATGCATGCATTCTGCTTCCCCATCAAAGTCTATGAGAATCATGAAATTATGCCATATAGTAAGATGATAATACCATTTGCAAGATGAGACCCATTGGAATTTTTCAATTCTTATGGTCTGTAAGCCACAATATCCGATTAAATATCATGAATAATCATTACCCATCAGTGCTGCAATCAAACCGTAGTGTGTCCACCCCCACCCCAATGCGCATTTCGCATAGGCGCTTCCATAGTGGGCACACTACATAAGATGTGGGAGAACTGATTATCAACAGCCCCCTGAGGAAGCGTCCATGCGAAAAGGACTATAAGGATTGAAAAACTCCAATGGGTCTGATCTTGCAATTAGTATTATCATCTTACTATTAGAGATGAGTGAACCGGTCGTGGTTCGGCTCGAGTTCGGTTCGCAGAACGGAGGTCTCATTCGAGTTCGGTTCGGTGAACCGGTTTGGCGAACCGCTCGAACCGCATAGGAAACAATGGGACGCAATCACAAACACATAAAAACACCTAGAAAACACCCTCAAAGGTGTCCAAAAGGTGACAAACAACTCACAACACAACACAAACACATGGGAAAGTGATAAGAACAAATTTTCATGCGAAAACAAAACAGCGTTACGAGGAAAAAGAGGAAGAGACACAGATATATGAGTATATGCAAGGGAACATCGATGCCATTACTGTGCAACTTGAGCCTTGCTCATTTTGGGCTTCCAATCTGGATAAATTGCCTGAGCATGCCACGTACGCCTTGGGGATCTTGTCGTGTCCTGCAGCCAGCGTTCTCTTGGAACCTGTCTTCAGTGCTGCTGGGGGTCTGCTGACAGATAAACACATGCGTCTGTCCACTGACAATGTGGACATGGCTCTCAGAGGACTTTTCTTCCCCTGGGTCATCCAGTGGAGGCGAAAGGCACGCGTATTTTTGAGAGTGCTTCATGCAAAGCATCTTTTTCATTTTGAAAAGGGGGATCAACTGATGCCAGTCAAGTGGGGTGTGTGTGGCCCAATTATTGGAAACGAGGGAGACTGTGGTTGGAGTCCCCTCGCTGTGTTTCTCAAAGAACCAAGATGAACAAGTCATGGCTCTCAGAGGACTTTTCTTCCCCTGGGTCATCCAGGGGAGGCGAAAGGCACATATATTTTTGAGAGTGCTTCATGCAAAGCATCTTTTTCATTTTGAAAAGGGGGATCAACTGATGCCAGTCAAGTGGGGTGTTTGTGGCCCAATTAGTGGCAATGAGGGAGACTGTGGTTGGAGTCCCCTCGCTGTTTTTTACATGATTTTTGAAGTGCATGACATTCCTAAGAGGTTTAGTTTCAGCATCTCAAACTTGTTGGCTACAGAAAGGCTGCCTTTACACCCTTTTGTCACCGAGGATTTTCGAGACCTTATGCCCATTGCAGTGCCCCAAGAGCTGATGGCCATTTGCGACTCCTTCTCCAAGAAAGGGGTGCCCGTGCTAACACAGCAGGTTGCACACAACATCACCGCTTCCTTGAGAAACTCTGTGTGTGACAGGGTGCATTTCACCACAGATACTTCGAACAGTAAGCATGGACAGGGGTGTTACATGTCACTGACTGGGCACTGGGTAACTATGGTGATAGATGGAGAAGTGTCTGCTGTACAAGTCTTTCCGTCCCCACGAGTTGTGTGTTTCAATCCTTCCTCTGTATGTACAAGTTCCTCCACTGCTTCTGCCTTATCAACCTCATGTTGTTCCTGCACCTCAGCCCAAACCCTGTGTGGTCAGGCCACCCTTCCTTGTAACTACGCCCAAGGAATCCCACACACCTCCTTACTATGCTGGCAGCAGAGCTCAAGGCCATCAGGCAGTCAAATGTTTACTTTGAAATGTAGGGGAAATGTGAGACATCGCTGAGGAGTTGTGGACGGTTAGCTCTGTAGAGTGAGACCGAGTTTCATCAATGGCTGTTTCCACTCAACCAGCAGCCAGGGAATGCCGGGTGCGACAATGATGCTAAACAGTCTGCGTCCCTTCTTCTTTGCAATGTGACACACGTGCCTTGTATGGCTCATGTGTTGAATCCGAATCTCCAGCAATTTTTAAAACACTACCTCGGCCTACATGTCCTTCTGTTGAGGGCACGGTGTAACACCTGCCTGGATCGACACACTTAGACGGGCTGTAAAGGATAGGCTAGAGGGAAGCCACTCACCAAGCTTGACCCCCAGAACCCTGAAACCCTTTAACCCCTATACAGTGATTTTGAATGACACAGGGCCCAAGTTGATCAATACCTGTGGAAGGCTGCAGTTCCAGAGAATAGTAGTCATGCAGGGTCAAAACATTAATTGAGGAAGAGGAACAGAATGGAAGGGACAGGACTTAATCAGAAAACAAGCTGAGGTGAAATGCAAATCGGCCAACGAGGTACCTAAACAGCAAGCAGGAAAAGTAGTCAGGTAACAATCACACAAACTCATAAAACTAAACTGGGGGTAACAGTAACCAGAAGTTCATAGCTATGTCTGACAGTGGTCTTCAGACAGGAGGGGCCTAAAAAAGGGTGTTGTGTCTTCCCATTGGTTGTAGCTGAATGATGGTACTTCATCTGTGAGATACCCACCACCTGCATTCAGCCATTGGTTCTGCATATATCAAGGTAACGCAGCCCAGCGGGTGAGCATAACTTGCGTCCACCTGCGCCACTGGCGTCGACTCCTCTCCCATCATCAGCACTATGCACGAAAGGAACACGTTGTCACCTTGCGACAGGAGTACAAATTGACGTAGCGGACTATGGTGGTGACTTAACAGCCGTGTGCGGCAATGATGCAAACATGGCAGCGTGCCTTCGTCAAGCCAATGTGACACACGTGACTTGTATGGCTCACGTGTTTAATCTGATTCTCCAGCAATTTTAAAACAACATCCCGGCCTACATGGCCTTGTACAGCGGGCACGCTCGCTATGGTCTCACTTCCATCATTCGCACCCAGTAGCTCAACAACTTTCATCTCTCCTGAAGTCTTAAGGTCTGGCGGTTAAACGTCTGAAATGCGATGTTCCAACACGCAGGAATTTGAATCTGCACATGTTGCAGCGTCTGTGGCAGCACCGCAGAGCCCAGCTGAAATACGTTATGACGTATACCCTGGGCTAACTTGATCCAGAGGTTGTGCAGATCACGCTGCTGGAGTGGTGTCAGGTCAAGGACATATGCACTGTTCTACACGGTTCCCTGAAAAATGCCCACAGGAAAATTGCCCACTGGAAAATTGCCCACATGAAAATTGCCCAAAGGAAATATGCCCACAAGGAAAATTGCCCATATGGAAAATTGCTCACACGGAAAATTGCCCACATGGAAAATTGCCCACACGGAAAATTGCCCACACTGAAAATTGCCCACACTGAAAATTGCCCACACGGAAAATTGCCCACATGGAAAATTGCCCACACAGAAAATCGCCAATTGCAGCATCACAAAGTTTCAGATCTATGATATTTGAGGTGCAAGGTGAGGATGTTCACATAATAGGTCATCAACTTGTGATTTACAGTTGACCTAGTGCAAAACTGCAAAAATGCTGAAGATCTGTGCTTTGCAGCAGTCTGTCATTATCACCAATAGATAGATACAGTCTGCTCTAATCTCACTGATTCTGCCTTACTCCTTCCACCAGCCCAAAACTGCAGCACATGCAGAACCAGCAGCAGTGTAATCAAGAGGAGCAATCACTACTATCTGTACTCACAAAAGTATCACTATATTATCTGTTGAGTTACATGTGACTGCAGGTCACATCTAATACATTACCATCTCAGGGGAGCCCACCAAAAGCAGGGTGCTGCTGGCAGAGATAGGGTACTTTCACACTTGCGTTCATCGCAATCCGCCACTATGGAAAATAGCGCAGTCCGTTAATGGACTGCGCTATTCTCCATAGACTTATATTGACGACGCACTGTGACGCAGTGTCTGCATTTCATCCGCTGGCCGACGATGAGTCGTTATTTTGACTGAGCACTGGGAGGAGGGAACGCAGCATGTAGCGTTTTTGGTGTCGTTAAAACAACTCACCTTGGCGGATTCTGTTGGAATCCGCCAAATTGTCTAATGATCGTCTATGGTGGCGGATTCCGCCGCTATGCGCTAAGCACCGGAATCCGCTGATGGATTCCATCACATTCTACTGAGCATATGTACCGCCCTGGGGCTTGGCCGGATGCCGAAATGCTCGGATCCGGGCTCATTGGTGGGTGGCTCAAGCTCCTCCTGGACCCGGGGGTCACGTCACTCTGAAGGGATGCTGACGCTACGTGAGGGGTGGTGTTCGGTGGGGAGGTCCACGGCCGAGGCCGCGGTTGTTTTTGGGGGTTAAGTTCGTGACGCCACCCACGGGTTGTGGTGAATGGATGGACACCAACGCTGCCGTTGACTAGGCTCCTGGGATGGTGTTGCGCAGCTTGGTGTTGACTCCTCCGTGGGTAGGGGGTGACGGTCCCAGGGGCCCGAGGGTGCTGAGGAGGGGGGATGTGTGCTGGCTTGTTGGTGCGATGCGGTGCGCGGCCCGAGGGAACTGTTGTACTCACTATTACAGACACACTGGAGTCTCTGGTAAACCAAACAAGATGGTGGATGATGCCCGCAGCCAGCTGCGCTTCTCCCCTTTTTTAAGGTTGGTGGTTTCCGCCTTTCTCCTGCACCTCACTTTTAGTAGAATGGTGACTCCTATGCCTGAGCAATAGTAGTCCGCTCCCCAGCTTTGTGTGTGCCGGCAGAGCCCGTTTGCCCGCAGACGCTGGCCCGTGGGATCTCGATGCCTGGGCGGTGGCTTTCTATCCCTCTGGTTGGGGTGTTGTCTTCAGTCGGGTCTTGGGTGGGAAAGGACCTAAAGTCCAGACCCCAATCAGTGAATTCAACTCGGTCCAGTGGCTTCTAGGCCTTGTACTGGGTCTGAGTACCCCTCCTGGTGCTCTTGTTTCCAATCGGTTCCCCGGTTCGGTACCGGCGGGCCACTACCCGGTCCCGGTCCCTTACGGTTCCACAGGCTGTAATCCCTGCTCCTGTAGGCGGCCACCACCATCTGCCCCCTAGCCACAGAGTATCCGGGCTCCAACCCAGATCCCTAACAGACATGCACACTTTGCTACCACTCTCCTCCACTCCTGTCACTGAACTCTCTGTTTTTCCTGCCTCAGGCTCTCCGAACTCCTCGGTGGGCGTGGTCAACCACCTGGCTCCACCCCCCGGGTGTGAACATCAAGTCCTGAGAGGGGTGACTCAGGGTTTTAAGGTTGGCTGCTGGTACCTTTTTAGGGGAAGGTGTTTGTGCAAGGGCCTACCTGTGACTACCTGGCTAATCCAGGGCGTCACACATGCTCAGCATGTCGAGCAGAACAATCTAAATTGATTAAAATCACTCCTGGTCTCTCTATCGCTCTCTGTCGGTCGGTCTCTCCCTCTCACCCCCTCTCTCATACTCACCAATCATGGGCGCGGTGCTGCACAGCTGTCACCATGCTCTGGTGGCTTTTCCTCTTTTGAAAATGTCGGCCGCTCATTATTCCATCTCATTTTCCCTGCTTCCCCCGCCCACCGGTGCCTATGATTGGTTGCAGTCAGATGCGCTCCCACGCTGAGTGACAGCTGTCTCACTGTAACCAATCACAGCCGCCGGTGGGCGGGTCTATATCATGCAGTAAAATAAATAATTTAAAAAAAAACGGCGTGCGGTCCCCCCCAATTTTGATACCAGCCAAGGTAAAGCCACACGGCTGAAGTCTGGTATTCTCAGGATGGGGAGCCCCACGTTATGGGGAGCCCCCCAGCCTAAAAATATCAGCCAGCAGCCGCTCGAAATTGCCGCATCCATTAGATGCGACAGTCCCGGGATTCTACCCGGCTCATCCCAAATTGCCCTGGTGCGGTGGCAATCGGGGTAATTAGGAGTTAATTGCAGCCCATAGCTGCCACTAAGTCCTAGGTTAATCATGGCAGGCGTCTATGAGAAACCCCCCATGATTAACCTGTAAGTGAAAGTAAATAAACACATACACCCAAAAAAATCCTTTATTTGAAATAAAAGGCAAAAATACACCCCTTTTCACCACTTTATTAAAATCCCCAACTACCCCTCCAGATCCGACGTGATCCACAGAGGTCCCATGACGCTTTCAGCTCTGCTACATGAAGCTGACAGGAGCGGCCACAGACCATTACCGCTCTCTGTCAGCTCCACACAGCAAGTGAAGTGAATCGCGCTGTCAGCGGGGATGTCACTGAGGTAGTGCTGGTGTGTGAATTAATGATGGGGGCTGTAGTACCTGCGTGTGTGCGGTGATGATGGGGGCGGTAGTGCCAGTGTGTGCGGTGATGATGGGTGCGGTAGTGCCGGGATATGCGGCGGTGATGATGGGGGTGGTAGTGCCGGGGTGTGTGCAGTGATGATGGGTGCGTTAGTGCCTGCGTGTGTGCGGTGATGATGGGGGCGGTAGTGCCAGGGTGGGGGCGGTGATGATGGGTGCAGTAGTGCCGGGGTGTGTGCGGTGATGATGGGGGTGGTAGTGCCTGCGTGTGTGTGGTGATGATGGGGGCGGTAGTGCTGGGGTGTGTGCGGTGATGATGGGGGTGGTAGTGCTGTGGTGTGTGCGGTGATGATGGTGGCGGTAGTGCCGCTGTGTGCGGTGATGATGGGAGCGGTAGTGACGGTGTGTGCTGAGATGATAGGGACGGTAGTGCCTGCGTGTGTGTGATGATGATGGGGGCGGTAGTGCCGGGGTGTGTGTGGTGATGATGGGGGCAGTAGTGCCTGCATGTGTGCGGTGATGATGGAGGCGGTAGTGTCTGTGTGTGCGGTGATGATGGGGGCTCTCTCTCTCTCGGCTAAAGAAAACTAACACAACGTGTTATTTCACAGGAATCTGTTGCCTTTATTATCACACTATTTACAACGCATCCGTCACATGCGTCACACAACGCATTGTGATGGATGCCAAACAACACAAGTGTGAAAGTAGCCATAGTTGGTCCTGAAAGCCCCAAAGGCACAGCAGAGAGGTGAGACTCTGTCTCTTGTACCACCTTGTGTTCGTGCTGGGAATATATGATATGTTTTTGCAGTGGTGTAACTAGAGTCCAATGGGCCCCAGTGGGAAATTTGGACCTGCCCCCCCCCCACTCACACATGTTCTCACATGTGCAGGCCCTTGTAGTGTTCTAACTTCCATCAAGACTTATGAACTGCCTCCCCTCCCCCTTCATTATGTAGTAATGTCCTCCGTCCTGGTATATATGCCCATCATCCTGGTGAATATGTCCTCATCCTGGTGTATATGACCCAATGCTGGTATATAAGGTCCTCATCCTGATATGTATGGTCCACTTTGTCTCCATCCTGGTATATATGTTCCCATCCTGAGTTACATGGTCCCCAATCCTAGTGGGCATTCATGTCTGTTGGCAATTTTCTGTGGACATTTTTCACATATCATGTGAACATCCTCACCTTGCACCTCAAATATCATAGATCTGAAACTTTCTGATGCTGCAATTGGCAATTTTCTGTGTGGGCAATTTTCATGTTGGCAATTTTCCGTGTGGGCAATTTTCCGTGTGGGCAATTTTCCATGTGGGCAATTTTCCGTGTGGGCAAATTTTCGTGTGGGCAATTTTCCATGTGGGCAATTTTCCTGTGGGCATTTTACCTATGGGCAATATTCATGTGGGCATTTTTCCTGTGGGCAATTACCTGTGGGCATTTTTCTGGTCACCGTTCTACACAGTTTACAAATGTCGACGCAGATGTTTAACACTGGCGATGACATTCTCAGCGTGACAATTTTGGTCATCTACATGATGGAGCACACTGTAAGCATTATTCGGAGTCAGGTGTTGGTCCAAGAGGAAGGGAGGAAGTACTGGAGGAGTCATATGCGGAAGGGATATGCGGAAGGAGTCATATGCGGAAAATCTAATATACATATTACCAGTTATGTATATTAGATTTTATGACAGGGTATTGATCCAGGGAACTAGTCTGATTGCCGGATGTGGAGTCAGGAAGGAAATTTTTCCTCATTGGAACTTGTTTGCCACATTGGGGTTTTTTTGCCTTCCTCTGGATCAACATGTTAGGCTACGGGTTGAACTAGATGGACTTAAGCCCGCTACACACGCTTCAATATATCTCACAATCCGTCGTTGGGGTCAAGTTGTTAGTGACGCACATCCGGCATCGTTTGTGAGGTATCTGCGTGTGACAGCTACATGCGATCAGGATTGAACGCAAAACCGTTGATCGCAAACACATCGTATCATTCTCTAGAATTGAGCGTTTTGTTGCACGAACCTAGTCAATTGTAACGTGTGACATCCCTCATACAATTTTGTTGTCTGATGCTATGTGCGCAGGTGTGCGCTCTGCACCGCAGCTTAAAAAAGGTCTGCTTCAGAGCGCAGCTGAAAAGCTGCGTTCTGAAGCGCCTCACAATGTCTGTCATGCACTAATCTCTGTCAGTCCGTCACTATCTCTGTCCCTCACTCTCTGTCCATGTCAGTCTATCCCCCTCTCTCATATACTCACCAATCCCCGATCCCCGGCGCTGCACGGCATTCACACTGCTCCGGCGGCTTTTACTGTTTTGAAAAAGCCGGCCGCCCATTAAACAATTTCGTATTCCCTGCTTTCCCCGCCCACCAGCGCCTATGATTGGTTACAGTGAGACACGCCCCCACTCTGAGTGACAGGTGTCACACTGCACCCAATCACAGCAGCCGGTGGGCGTGTCTATACTGTGTAGTGAAATAAATAATTAAATAATTAAAAAAAACGGCGTGCGGTTCCCCCCATTTTTAAAACCAGCCAGATAAAGCCATACGGCTGAAGGCTGGTATTCTCAGGATGGGGAGCTCCACGTTATGGGGAGCCCCCCACCCTAACAATATCAGCCAACAGCCGCCCAGAATTGCCGCATACATTATATGCGGCAGTTCTGGGACTGTACCCGGCTCTTCCCGATTTGCCCTGGTGCGTTGGCAAATCGGGGTAATAAGGAGTTATTGGCAGCCCATCGCTGCCAATAAGTCCTAGATTAATCATGTCAGGCGTCTATGAGACACCCTCCATGATTAATCTGTAAGTTACAGTAAATAAACACACACCCGAAAAAATCCTTTATTAGAAATAAAAACACACACATATACCCTGGTTCACCACTTTAATCAGCCCCAAAAAGCCCTCCTTGTCCGGCGTAATCCAGGATGATCCAGCGTCGCTTCCACCGCTGCTGCATGGAGGTGACCGGAGCTGCAGCAGACACAGCCGCTCTGGTCACCTCCACACAGCAAATGAACACAGCCGCGCGATCAGCTGCTGTCACTGAGGTTACCCGCGGCCACCGCTGCATCCATGCAGCAGCGGTGGAAGCGACGCTGGATCATCCTGGATTACGCCGGACAAGGAGGGCTTTTTGGGGCTGATTAAAGTGGTGAACCAGGGTATATGTGTGTGTTTTTATTTCTAATAAAGGATTTTTTCTTGTGTGTGTGTTTATTTACTGTAACTTACAGATTAATCATGGAGGGTGTCTCATAGACGCCTGACATGATTAATCTAGGACTTATTGGCAGCGATGGGCTGCCAATAACTCCTTATTACCCCGATTTGCCAACGCACCAGGGCAAATCGGGAAGAGCCGGGTACAGTCCCAGAACTGCCGCATATAATGTATGCGGCAATTCTGGGCGGCTGTTGGCTGATATTGTTAGGGTGGGGGGCTCCCCATAACGTGGAGCTCCCCATCCTGAGAATACCAGCCTTCAGCCGTATGGCTTTATCTGGCTGGTTTTAAAAATGGGGGGAACCGCACGCCGTTTTTTTTAATTATTTAATTATTTATTTCACTACACAGTATAGACACGCCCACCGGCTGCTGTGATTGGGTGCAGTGTGACACCTGTCACTCAGAGTGGGGGCGTGTCTCACTGTAACCAATCATAGGCGCTGGTGGGCGGGGAAAGCAGGGAATATGAAATTGTTTAATGGGCGGCCGGCTTTTTCAAAACATTAAAAGCCGCCGGAGCAGTGAGAAAGCCGTGCAGCGCCGGGGATCGGGGATTGGTGAGTATGAGAGAGGGCTGCTAACTTCAGTTACTCAGGAGATTAGCGGTCACCGGTGAGTCTTCACTGGTGACCGCTAATCAGGGCGCGACACAGACAGAGCCGCAGCATGACCGTGAAGTCGGGTGAAGTTCACCCGAGTTCATTCTGACAGTGCGGCTCTGTCTGTGTCTGCTGTCATCTGCCATTCAGCTCTGCCACATGGCTGTCTGTGTCTGCTGTCAGCGGCCATGTAGCAGAGCTGAATGGCAGATGACATAGTAAAAACGCATCCCTACACATTACACACGCTTGGCAAGTCAATAAATAAAAAAAAAAAAAAAGGTGCTCAATGCATACGTCACAGAACACATGATCTAAAGGATCGCACACAAAATTGACCAATTTAACATAGACTACTAACGCTCGTGTGACAGCAAATGAACGACCAACGTGAAATCTCATAGATCCCATATGCAACCTGGGCGTGTCACATCGCAAATGCGATTGTACAACTAATTGCAACGTTGGGTCGGCTGGCTGTCACACTAGTACAGGCTGATGACTTCAGGTATACTCTCTTTAATCCTTGGGCTCCCTATACCCTATTGATCTTGGTTTTATTAAGCATGGAGTTCCATTTAATGAACTATGGAGACAGGGATGTGGGGAGATGCTAGCTGACATGCATCACCATGACCATTATGCACTTTAATATGGACCCTGACAGTACTTATGCACCTTATATCAATAGTGTCTATCTTGAGTGCCACATGATATAATCATCTCATGGTGATGACTCTCTGCTTACACCTGTTCCACATTCCTTTTTATAGTGCCATCTAGTGACCGTACTTCATATTACACTTGTGTATTCAATGAAATTTTGTTTATAGTACTGTGTGTCAGCCTTCCCGTTTTCTATCACTTATTTTAAACCTTGATATTTTATTGATAATGAAATAATAAAATTAATGATTTTAATATATTATTTTGTTTGTTGGCTATTTCTTTTTTGGTCCCATTATATATATTATAGCCTTCCGGTTTATAATTGGAGTGTATGTATGTTTTGTGGTGATAGCCCTTGTGCACACCACAGTACTCCTATTGGTCTTAATCGGTGTAACTAATTGCAACGTGTAAAGTGGGCTTTAGAGTCTCCCTTCAACCTTAAAAACTATGATACTATGATAAGGGATAACAAGATCTACAAGGTCCAGACGGTCAGCTGCACCTTGGCGGCAGTCATGATACGGTGGGGGAGAGGGATTATCAAGGGCGCATAGTATCAGCAAAACAGTTGAGGAAGTTGCAGGAGCCCAGGAAGAAATGGAGGACGAACTGGCGATGGGCATGGAAGACTCAGCAGATTAGTGAGAGCTTGCTCACATTTTGGTTGTGCGAGGTTGTGGGGAGAGGGCAGAGGAAGGAGGCACGATTCTCACCTCTCCGCCACCAACACACCAAGGACTTGGTCCTCCTGGATGCTCAAGACACATGAGTGCCTTCTTGCTGCACTACCTACAACATGACCCTCGGATTGTACGAATTCCAAGTCATGCTGTTAGATTCCCAGTACAACACAAAATTTTGCGAAATAACTCCTGCCATAGAAAGGGACGAACATATGCAGGAGTATCAGCAGAAGGTGTTACGCAATCTTACATCTGCTTTTCCACTAAACACCAGTGGTGCACAGAGTGAATCTCAACGCTTTTTCATCAATAGGAGGAAATGGTCTTACTTGTCCACATCTGAGGGACCGAGGGCTGGCTGCTGTGCTGAGACGGCGTTGACGGTGTCTCTGCAGAGTTGCATTTTTGGTCATATACAAACTGAGTTGAAAAAGCACAGATGCTGGTGGAAAGGGGAACAGGTGTGTTGTAAAGGGTAAAAAAGTTTGTGTCCGTGGGTTTGGTGGTTAAGCAACATTAACATTTGCTGAAGAAAAAACATCTGGTATGGTGGGACTGGCAGATTTGGATAAGGTGGTATATACTATATTACCGCTATATAAAAAATATTGAGAAGAAAAGAAAGAGAAAGGTAGATATCCCAATCGCCATTCGGTGTCCACCGTGCTCACAGATGGACAAGGAGAGGTTGGCAACTGGAAGGTTAGGTGGAGGATACAGAGCAGGTTGACTCTGAAACAAATAGTAGCCTGAACCGAGTTAGACGCCACTCGGATCTGGAGACTGGGAGCCCTGTTAGCGTCACAGGGTCCACACGACCACCCAGCCCCGGAACTCACTGTTAACAACACAGGGGCCATTGGGTACACTGTCCGTGTGCGTAGGGGACACACCTGTGGACAGCAGGCACATCAGCACCATCAGGCCTGTTTATGCCACTGGGCTGCACTAGCAGGACTGAAAGAACAGGAGCTGTTCTTAAACGTTCTGCGTTAGCAACTGTGGTGGCGGCCTGCATCAATGCCCTCTCCATGCCTACCTCTGGCCTAAAGCCGCAATGGGTTCAACACATGGAGGTGTGCTCTTTCGCAGCATAATTAAAGACTGGGTACCTTCTTGTTGGCTATAGTTATATGGTTTTATTATTTGCTATAAAATTTGCGTAGCAAAATGAGCAGGAGGGTGTAATGCAGAGGTGCCGGAAATAGCTTGGCACCAGTGTGGCACAAACGGAGTACAACAGCCACTTTTTGGATGCCACTAACTGGCAGCACCCTTTTAAATTAAAATGGCTTTACAAAAATGTGCAGGAGGGTGTAATGCAGAGGTGCTAGAAATAGCTTGGCACCAGTGGGGCACTAATGGAAGTCCAACAGCCACTTCTTGTATGCCACTAAATGGCAACATTTTTTGCTATTATTATAGCTTTTTAAAAACAGAGCAGGAGGGTGTCATGCAGAGGTGCTAGAAATAGCTTGGCACCAGTGTGGCACAAATGGAGTACAACAGCCACTTTTTGGATGCCACTAAGGTTCCTCAGTGTTTGCTAGTATAATAGCTTAGTAAAAATGAGTTTGAAAGTGCAATGCAGAGGTGCCGCAAATATCTTTGCACCAGTGGGACAATAATGAAGTCCAACAGCCACTTTTAGGATGCTACTAAGTTTCCTCAGTGTTTGCTAGTATAATGGCTTAGTAACAATGAGCTTGAGTGTGCAATGCAAAGGTGCTGCAAATAGATTTGCACTAGTGGGACACTAATGGAAGTCCAACAGCCACTTTTAGGATGCCACTAAGTTTCCTCAGTGTTTGCTAGTATAATAGCTTAGTAAAAATGAATTTGAGTGTGCAATGCAGTGGTGCCGCAAATAGCTTTGCACCAGTGGGACAATAATGGAAGTCCAACAGCCACTTTTAGGATGCCACTAAGTTTCCTCAGTGTTTGCTAGTATAATAGTGTAACGCCTGCCTGGATGCACAGACTCAGATGAGCTGTAAAGGGGAGGCTAGAGGGAAGCCATTCACCATGTAGGACCCCCAGAACCCTGAAACCCTTTAACCCCTATACAGGGATTTGGAATTACACCGTGAACTGGAGATCACTACCTGTGGAAGGCTGCAGTCCGATGAGAGTAGTAGTCAGGCAGGGTCAAACCAGGAATTGCAGAACAGGGACAGAATCGGCAGGCAGTGACGTAGTCAGTAAACGTAGCAGAGCTCAGATCCGGGTCGGGCAGCAAGGTACAAAAACAGTAGGCAGAAGGGTAGTCAAAACACGCAGAAGTCAACACAGGAATCACCAACAGAATAGGACGTAACAGGAGCCAGGAAAATCAGAACTATATCTGGCAGTAATCATGGGACAGGCGGGGAAATAAGAAGGGTGTGGTGTCTTCCCATTGGCTGTAGCTGAATGCTGGCAACTTCAGCTGGAAGACACATGCCACCCGCAGTCAGCCAGCGGTACTGCAGATCCCAAGCTAACCCAGCCCAGTGGATGATCGGAGCCTGCGCCCACTGGTGCTGCTGGCATCAACTTCTCTCCCATCACCAGCTCCATCCATGGCAGGAACACGGCGTCGCCTGACGATCGGAGCAGAAGTCGCTGGAGCAGACTCTGGCGGTGACGTAACAAATAGCTTAGTAAAAATGAATTTGAGTGTGCAATACAGTGGTGCCGCAAATAGCTTTGCACCAGTGGGACAATAATTAAGTCCAACAGACACTTTTAGGATGCCACTAAGTTTCCTCAGTGTTTGCTAGTATAATGGCTTAGTAACAATGAGCTTGAGTGTGCAATGCAGAGGTGTTGCAAATAGATTGGCACTAGTAGGACACTAATGGAAGTCCAACAGCCCCTTTTAGGATGCCACTAAGTTTCCTCACTGTTTGCTAGTATAATGGCCTAGTAACAATGAGCTTGAGTGTGCAATGCAGAGGTGCTGCAAATAAGTTTGCACTAGTCGGACACTAATGGAGGTCCAACAGCCACTTTTAGGATGCCACTAAGTTTCTTCAGTGTTTGCTAGTATAATAGCTTAGTAAAAATGAGTTCGAGTGTGCAATGCAGTGGTGCCGCAAATAGCTTTGCACCAGTGGGACAATAATGAAGTCCAACAGCCACTTTTAGGATGCCACTAAGTCTCCTCAGTGTTTGCTAGTATAATGGCTTAGTAACAATGAGCTTGAGTGTGCAATACAGAGGTGCTGCAAATAGATTTGCACTAGTGGGACACTAATGGAAGCCCAACAGCCACTTTTAGGATGCCATTAAGTTTCCTCAGTGTTTGCTAGTATAATGGCTTAGTAACAATGAGCTTGACTGTGCAATGCAGAGGTGCTGCAAATAGATTTGCACTAGTGGGACACTAATGGAAGTCCAACAGCCACTTTTAGGATGCCACTAAGTTTCCTTATTGTTTGCTAGTATAATAGCTTGGTAAAAATGAGTTTGAGTGTGCAATGCAGTGGTGCCGCAAATAGCTTTGCACCAGTGGTACAATAATGAAGTCCAACAGCCACTTTTAGGATGCCACTAAGTTTCCTCAGTGTTTGCTAGTATAATGGCTTAGTAACAATGAGCTTGAGTGTGCAATGCAGAGGTGCTGCAAATAGATTTTCACTAGTGGAACACTAATGGAAGTCCAACAGCCACTTTTAGGATGCCACTAAGTTTCCTCTGTGTTTGCTAGTATAATAGCTTAGTAAAAAATGAGTTTGAGTGTGCAATGCAGTGGTGCCACAAATAGCTTTGCACCAGTGGGACAATAATGAAGTCCAACAGCCTCTTTTGGATGCCACTAAGTTTCCTCAGTGTTTGCTAGTTAAATGGCTTAGTAACAATGAGCTTGAGTGTGCAATGCAGAGGTGCTGCAAATAGATTTGCACTAGTAGGACACTAATGGAAGTCCAACAGCCCTTTTTAGGATGCCACTAAGTTTCCTCAGTGTTTGCTAGTATAATGGCTTAGTAACAATGAGCTTGAGTGTGCAATGCAGAGGTGCTGCAAATAGATTTGCACTAGTAGGACACTAATGGAAGTCCAACAGCCACTTTTAGGATGCCACTAAGTTTCCTCAGTGTTTGCTAGTTAAATGGCTTAGTAACAATGAGCTTGAGTGTGCAATGCAGAGGTGCTGCAAATAGATTTGCACTAGTAGGACACTAATGGAAGTCCAACAGCCCTTTTTAGGATGCCACTAAGTTTCCTCAGTGTTTGCTAGTATAATGGCTTAGTAACAATGAGCTTGAGTGTGCAATGCAGAGGTGCTGCAAATAGATTTGCACTAGTAGGACACTAATGGAAGTCCAACAGCCACTTTTAGGATGCCACTAAGTTTCCTCAGTGTTTGCTAGTATAATGGCTTAGTAACAATGAGCTTGAGAGTGCAATGCAGAGGTGCTGCAAATAGATTGGCACTAGTAGGACACTAATGGAAGTCCAACAGCCCCTTTTAGGATGCCACTAAGTTTCCTCACTGTTTGCTAGTATAATGGCCTAGTAACAATGAGCTTGAGTGTGCAATGCAGAGGTGCTGCAAATAAGTTTGCACTAGTCGGACACTAATGGAGGTCCAACAGCCACTTTTAGGATGCCACTAAGTTTCTTCAGTGTTTGCTAGTATAATAGCTTAGTAAAAATGAGTTCGAGTGTGCAATGCAGTGGTGCCGCAAATAGCTTTGCACCAGTGGGACAATAATGAAGTCCAACAGCCACTTTTAGGATGCCACTAAGTCTCCTCAGTGTTTGCTAGTATAATGGCTTAGTAACAATGAGCTTGAGTGTGCAATACAGAGGTGCTGCAAATAGATTTGCACTAGTGGGACACTAATGGAAGCCCAACAGCCACTTTTAGGATGCCATTAAGTTTCCTCAGTGTTTGCTAGTATAATGGCTTAGTAACAATGAGCTTGACTGTGCAATGCAGAGGTGCTGCAAATAGATTTGCACTAGTGGGACACTAATGGAAGTCCAACAGCTACTTTTAGGATGCCACTAAGTTTCCTTATTGTTTGCTAGTATAATAGCTTGGTAAAAATGAGTTTGAGTGTGCAATGCAGTGGTGCCGCAAATAGCTTTGCACCAGTGGTACAATAATGAAGTCCAACAGCCACTTTTAGGATGCCACTAAGTTTCCTCAGTGTTTGCTAGTATAATGGCTTAGTAACAATGAGCTTGAGTGTGCAATGCAGAGGTGCTGCAAATAGATTTTCACTAGTGGAACACTAATGGAAGTCCAACAGCCACTTTTAGGATGCCACTAAGTTTCCTCTGTGTTTGCTAGTATAATAGCTTAGTAAAAAATGAGTTTGAGTGTGCAATGCAGTGGTGCCACAAATAGCTTTGCACCAGTGGGACAATAATGAAGTCCAACAGCCTCTTTTGGATGCCACTAAGTTTCCTCAGTGTTTGCTAGTTAAATGGCTTAGTAACAATGAGCTTGAGTGTGCAATGCAGAGGTGCTGCAAATAGATTTGCACTAGTAGGACACTAATGGAAGTCCAACAGCCCTTTTTAGGATGCCACTAAGTTTCCTCAGTGTTTGCTAGTATAATGGCTTAGTAACAATGAGCTTGAGTGTGCAATGCAGAGGTGCTGCAAATAGATTTGCACTAGTAGGACACTAATGGAAGTCCAACAGCCACTTTTAGGATGCCACTAAGTTTCCTCAGTGTTTGCTAGTTAAATGGCTTAGTAACAATGAGCTTGAGTGTGCAATGCAGAGGTGCTGCAAATAGATTTGCACTAGTAGGACACTAATGGAAGTCCAACAGCCCTTTTTAGGATGCCACTAAGTTTCCTCAGTGTTTGCTAGTATAATGGCTTAGTAACAATGAGCTTGAGTGTGCAATGCAGAGGTGCTGCAAATAGATTTGCACTAGTAGGACACTAATGGAAGTCCAACAGCCACTTTTAGGATGCCACTAAGTTTCCTCAGTGTTTGCTAGTATAATGGCTTAGTAACAATGAGCTTGAGTGTGCAATGCAGAGGTGCTGCAAATAGATTTGCACTAGTGGGACCCTAATGGAAGTCCAACAGCCACTTTTAGGATGCCACTAAGTTTCCTCAGTGTTTGCTAGTATAATGGCTTAGTAACAATGAGCTTGAGTGTGCAAAGGGCAGGAGGGTACAGTGGTCGGGTTGTGGGTTAGTGTAGAGGAAAGGAAGCCTTACTTTCTATCCCTCCTAATGGTGAAATGCAGCAAGTACTCCCTTACCTTAGCTACACAGACGCTCTTATCTGTAGCTGTTAAAACCTCTTTCCACGGACCTGACTGTCACCTATGGCTCTGAGCCTGCTTTTATTAGCCCTTACAAGGACTGAAAGAAACTTCTATCCCTATTCTGTATAGCGCTGTGTGTAGAGCGTACACAGCAGTATCGGAGACAGGAGCTGTACCTGCGGTGACTAACACCCTGACACAGAAGGCAGATAATGGCATCCAGACGGGCAGATGCCCGTATTTATAATGCAGGGACATGTGACATGGACATCCTATCCCACATGCCATTGCTTCTCTGGCTTAAAGTCCACTTAGGTGTGTGTGTGTCTGGGATTGGCTGACATGCTGGCCCGCCCCACTACACGCGCGCTTAGGGAAGGAAGACAAGGAAAAAAAAATGGCGATCGCCATTATCCCAGCAGCAGTGATCTGAACGCGCTGTCCCCGCACACTATACGCTGAAATTTCATAACAGTGTGAGTCACAGAGTGACTTACACTATTACAGCGAAAAGCCAGCTGGTAATTAGCTTGGCTTTTTGCTGCTAGAACCGTTCTCGAACATATCTAGAACTATCGAGCTTTTAGTAAAAAGCTCGAGTTCTAATTCGTTCTAAAACAGCCCCCAAAATCACTCGGACCGCGAACTGGAGAACCATGAACCGCACTCAACTCTACTTACTATATGGCATGCTTTCATTATTTTTAATTACTGGTGACATGGCATGTTATCCTGAGTCAAAGGATTTGGACATTGTAACTGATGCACGTCTGTCTGTATATACAAAGTCAGTAAACTTGTACTGCGACTAGAGGGGCGCATTATTTATGGCAAACACGTATTTTTCTAGCAATGGTTTTGCCCAATAAGTTATTGATACACCATTTATTGTGACTGTGATCTTAGTGCAAACAGTCAATGTGTACAGCTTATAACAATATATACTACTGTTACTTATTATGGTGTCCGCATCATCATTTAATACCAGGAATTTTTCTGTTACTAAACACTATCATTTAATCAGTATACATCTGCCAATATTTATAATAATGTGGTGGTCCACCTTATCCTTGTGTGTATTGTACATTGTATTACCTCAATTTTAATGTGTCCTATGTGTGTTTTTTTGGACTTTGGCATTAAATATATTGATGTAATAAATGATATTTGTATAAGATATGTGTAATTGCTCCCTCATTGTTTGTGATAAAAATGCTTCAAAAACTGCGGTCTAGGAAGCAGGCGATGATGCCTCCTGCTCCCAACCTGCTTTTGGACAGATACAATTCCAGCGCCCCATTGCCGCGGGGGTACTCTGTTATAGGTACACTGTGCTGGAGAGCATTGTCACAGTGATGGCCATTACCCAGTTCCGTGACCGCTGGGGGTGCCCTCTCCAAAAATGTAAAAAACAAACATAAGATAAATTAAAGTAATAAAAATAAAAGGGTTTCCGTGACGCCACTTGCGGTTTGCGGTAAAATATAGTAGTACCGCCGCTGCTGGAGATATTGTGACTTTTGTTATAAGCAGCTAGGGTGACAGGGCCCTCCGCAAGCAGAGCTTGAGTCCCAATGTGGTGTTGCTGTGACCTGTAGTGTGGTTTTCTAGTGCACAGCAGTAATAAGTGGCACACGACACAGTCTTTGCAGTTTAACGGGTTTTATTAACTTAAGTCCGGTAAAGTGGCCCGGTCGAGTTGCACTTCTTTCTCCCCTATGCTGGCTTGAGACCCGGTGAAGACTCCCGTTGCACTTAGTCGAGCTTTTTGTCCCTGTGGTATGAAACTCTTGCAGGCCTTGATTGCTCTCTGTCATTTTTCCCCGGGCACGTACAACAGGCCCTGCAAACCTTTTCTGGTTGGACCTTACTTCAGTGCCTGCTCCCAGGTTCTTCTTTTGTGTCATTTGTGTCCCATACCTATGGCGGGGATGGACCATGAAAGTCTGCTCTAAACTCTGGATGGGCAGACAGCTTTAAGTTTCTCTCCGCCCTAGGGTCCAGTCCCCTGTCGTGCTTGGTCCCTTGGGTACTGCTCTCTGTTCCCTTCCAGGCGACCAGTCTCCTCTGTGGTCTCAAACACTCCACTCTTACTCCTTCTTTTTCCCTGGGCACAGCCACACTGGCTGAACTCCCAGACTACACTCTCTGACCTGGCTGCCTGCCAGATCCTAACTTGTTGCCTTTCTGTCCTTAGACAGACTCTCCTCCTCTGGTCTCTGCCAGACTCTAACTCCTGCTCAGCCACTGGCTGACTCCTTTCTGACTAGCAACCCTTCTTCTCTAGCTCCCCAAACTGACCACACCCCTACCTGGGCTACCAGCTATGGGATTGGGCAGGTCGCAGCCTATGGGCAGCTACCCCTTTAACCCACTACATGCTGAGCCCAGCTCCCGGGAGGTGACAATTTGGGTGTATGAGGTGTGGGTGCCAGCAACGGGTATTGTTATGATTCAGGGACCGAGGAGGATCAAACAATGCAGAATCCCAAATAGTAACAGAATGGCTGGAACTTTAACGGATTGCAGATCTAATTCTTACACACAACTAGAAGTAGCCGTGGGACGAGCCTACGGTGACCTAGTCGTCTCGACACAGCCGGAGAACTATATATTCTCACAGATAGAAATATGAGAAAGCTAATCTGCCTCGGAGCAGTCCCCAAAGATAGATAGATAGCCCCTCACATGTAAAGGCTATGGTGATATAGAAAAACACAATACAAAGCCAGAAAAGATAGATTCAGCAAAGGTGAGGCCCAAACTATCTTAATAGGAAGGGATAGGAAGCAAAACTGTCTGCAACCGTAAAAACCTAATAAATACCAGCACTTCTGATATAGAAAAATCCTGAGGTCACACAACCTCTCCCCCACTGAATCAGCACTCAAATGTTACTGGGATCCAAAAACACTAATGCAGATGAGTGACTGAATTAATACCAAGCATGACAAACACAATACCTTGCAGAATCATGGAGCTAAGTATACTGACACTCCAAGCAGGGAATGATCCCATTCCACCAAGAACTCCACACAGACAAAATAGGAATCAAACATTAGTGTTAAGCAGAAAAAAACAACAAGAAAGTGGAAAGCAAACAGCAGAGGTACAAAGACCACTTATCTGAAAGGAGTTCTTGTTGTGAGCAGGGCTGGTTACAGAATGTCCTTAACACACAGAAGACCATTGAGCACCGGCAAGTAACAAGAGAAAACTACTCAGTTACATAGTCCCAGTCTGACCCTGAATGCCAGTCCTCAGCAGTTGTGTGACTTTCAATCCACAAATCAGCTGCACCACCAACACTGACCACAAGAGGGAGCCCCAAACTGGAAAACATATTCACAAAAGGGTATCCCAGAAGTCCCAGGGTTCCTGCAGACCCTTGTGGTAAGCATATGTAGCACCCCTGCAGTACCAGGTGCCACAAATGTAACCCGTGGAAACCCAAACCATGGAATATCCATGCCAGTAAGTACACCAGCACCTTCAGGCCACATACACAATCCCGACACTAACCTGGGAGACTGCCTAGTAACAGGGAAAAGGAGAGGGCACTGATTGGATGTAGCCACCCAGCCTGTAGGGAGAGACCCAGTAAGGGGAAGGAGCCAGTGGTCAGTTGGGAAGCTGGCAGGAAGTGTGTAGTCAGTTCAGTTGAGGAGTAGGAGGAGTGTAGTGAAGTGAAGGAGAGGAGTAAAGTACAAAGAGAGACATGTAGAGACAAGTGAGAACTTTAACAAGGAGTGAGAAATGTGGAGTACGGAAATGGACTCCAGGCACCGTGGGTTACCTGCGGAAGCTGCAGACTCAAGGAACCACGGAGGGTCTGTGGAAGTTCGGAACCAAGGCTCACGGGACTCAGCACAAGGCGGGGTGCAGACCCTAGGACAGTGGGACACTTTATGTTCAGCTCTTACCTCTCCCGGGCGAGAAGATCTCCAGGGTCAATCGCCAACCTAAAAAGCCTGAAGCACAAACAGCAAAGAGGTGACCGGGACTGAACCCCTTAAATAGTCCAGGCTGCCTGCATTATGGCCCACATAGGTACAGATGGTTGACCTCGGGGAGATCAACATCCAACACCGCGGAGACACCATCATGTGTTTCTCAATGCAGTGACACTAGAAGAAGGCCCCCTGGGAAAATATGCAAATCAAGAATGCCGTGGAGACATCATCACCCGTTTCTCAATGCTGGCAAGAAACTAGCTAGGTCTTTCACCGGGAAGGAACAACCATTTCTCAACGCTGCTCCCACTAGCCAGTTTCCTACTCAACACTGATGAGGGGCAAATACCCCGAAACAGCTGTCTGTGGATGGATACCATGTTTTGGTATAGGCGGTTTCCTTGACTAAAGACTGCCCTTCCCGTGGTTTTTCCTTCCCAGTAAAATACCTGGCTAGTTTCTTGCCAGCGTTGAGAAACATGTGATGGTGTCTCCACGGCATTCTTGTTTTGCATATTTTCCCAGCAGACCTTGTTCTTGTGTCACTGCGTTGAGAATCACGTGATGGTGTCTCCTCAGTGTTGAATGCTGATCTCCCCGAGGTCAACCATCTGTACCTATGTGGTCTTCTACTAAGCATTGCTCCCACTAGCCAAGTTTCCTACTCCACACTGATGAGGGGCAAATACCCCGAAACAGCTGTCTGTGGATGGATACCATGTTTTGGTATAGGCGGTTTCCTTGACTGGAGACTGCCCTTCCCGTGGTTGTTCCTTCCCGGTGAAAGACCTGGCCAGTTTCTTGCCAGCGTTGAGAAACATGTGATGGGGTCTCTGCGGCATTCTTGTTTTGCATTAGGGCCCAGACTAAAGAGAAGGGACTTCCAAGTAGCTCCAGGCCATGGAAGGCTAATCACAACTAGTGTGCACGGAGGACAGCCATCCCAGGTCCAGCTGGCATGGAGAATAAGGAAAACAGGTACACTTGGAACTGGCACCCGTGGTTCCATCACCAAAAGTAAACAAGGCAAGTTAAACTGCAACACTGGTGTGGACTGTTTCCTTGACGGCGTGCACTCACATAGACTGTTTTCCCACTACAACCCCCATCAGCCACTGCTGGGGCCTATCCCTGCTTGAGGGCTCTAACCATCCAGGCTGCATTACTCCATCAGCCCCAGCAGAAACCTGCAGCGGTGGCCCCAAATAACCTGGCCGCATACCGCATGTGGTGTAGTAGACAAACACTTTTATTATTTTCTTTTATTTTTACCAAAACCCCTTTTTCTTCCTGGAGAAAGGCACCCCAAGGGCCACGGTACTGGGCCACGACCACGACTGACCCCACAAACCACTATAGAGCCCGGGACCTAGTACCCCAAAGCCCTGGGGCATCACACAATCATCATCAACGTCATCAGCTTCGATGTCCCAGTGTGGCGTTCATTTGTCCATAAAACAGACATTACTGAATAATTTAAATAGAATTTGAATAGAGGGCCACTGGAGCCAGTGGTGTTGGTGGAAGAGGTGGGCAACGCCAACATCCCAATGGGCACATTGTAGCTGACCTTTGAAAGTGCTGTGAAATATGTCCTAAAAAAGGAGTTGCGAGACATACACCAATATAATGTATAAGTTAGAGCATTTTCTAATTGAAAAACGGAGAAACATGTAAAAATGAAATGTGTGAACATATTCTAAAGTGGGGTTTTTTTAGGTCGGGTCTTGACTTTACGTTTTATTAAAGTGCTAAGGCACTATAAACTGTTTCTTATCAATTTCCCATCTTTTACTTTGGTTTGAGAGCTATTCTGGTGACTACGTAAACGCCGCGTGCTGCTCTGACCACGTTATTCAAAGACACCGGAAATGCAGTCAGGCACCTTCTACAGTCTATGCCCATACTGTTACAGCTTTTTCCCATCCATTTCAGCCTTTCCTCAGTTACTACAGCTCGTCGTTAGGTCCAACGTGAAATTATTCTAGTTTCCCATAGACTTACATTGCACGTCAAATATTCACGAATAGTCGAACAGCAGCGACCTATTCGTCGAAGCGGATATTTTGGCATTCGATCATTCCTAGTCAGCATCAAAAGGTGAAAAGTGTCCCAATTACTATTATTGTAATGAGGCCCCATGATTTCTATCTATGCCGCTAGCTCTGTTGTACTCTTATTTCCATAAAATGGTCTAAAAATGCTGTTGCAGTCCCTGCCTAAGCTTTTATACAGACTAAGATAGTACCTAATGTTTATTAGCATTGTACCAAACCTTTTAATTTGATTAATTTAGATAATTAACCCAAGAATTTGGTCACAAGTTGCAGTTTGATTGCTGAATTTTCTAAATTCAAAATTATTCCCATTCCTTTGAATAAGCTTGTATAATTGATAAGAACATTCATTATTAAGCTTCTTTTAGATCAACAAGACAGTTGTAGATAAATCTGCAGCAATTCCGTCTAGTGTGATTTTTTTCTTTCCTTCATGACAGGACCACATGAGAGGGATCTGCCCCAGAAAGACAGAAAACCTACTGAATAAAAGGGCAGCACTCCTCCCCATATCAGTTGGTTTCCTGTCTTTCTAGGGAACGTACACAAGAAGAAGTGACGATTTTCTCTCACACAGGCCTAGGAGTGGTTAAGCGTGGTATCTTCCACTATAACGAGAGCAGAGGCATTAGGGACTAGAAGTGCTACAACAGGTTAAAAGTGGGCTCTGGCTGCTGAGCAAGGAAAGTAGCGGTGGCATTCTCTATGAATGATGGACGACCATGTTGTCCAGAGCTGCGCAACCACGGGGCGTGCTGCTAGTGGTGCTGGCAACATTGAACTGAGACTGAACATGGACGGGGATTGTGAGCAGAGGCATGCCCCAATGACGAGTGCACTGGCAATGTCAAGAAAGATTGCGCATACGCGATTGTGCAGGAAGGGACATGGCCTATTGGCGGGCACACTGGAGGATTTCTGACCCGGAAGTTCACACATTGCATTTGCGCAGCTTTTTTTTTGCTGTGTTTTTTAATGCAAATTAAAAGCTGATTTTTACAGTAGATTTGAGATGTCATAAATCTCATTGATGAGATTGCTTTTTTTCATGACTGAATCAGAAACTGCCGCTTTAATATTTGCAGCATTTTAATTCTTTTGTTTTTGCAGTGTTGTTTTCAGATAGAAAACAATGAGAAAGTGCAAAAACCGCAACCATATGTTTTTGCTGTGTAATTGCTATGTCTTTGGTGATAAAAACTAACTTTTTTAAACATTCACTGTAAACAAATGATATATAATCCACAACAAAACAAGCAGCAAAAATTGGAACAAAAAGGCACCAAAATCACAGCAAAATCTGTTTTTAAACAGCTTCTTTTCTGTCAAGAAAACAAGTTTTGCCTGCAGAAAATACTCTGTAAAACTGCAACGTGTGAACACAGCTTTATTTAGTGTTTGGAAAAAGTTTTTCTGCAGAAAACTATAGATTGTAAAAGGCAATATCACAATGTTGCAATTACTCTATAATTAAATATGAATGTAATACTAAAAAAGTTCATAGTTCCAAAATGGCAAAATAGTAAATAAATAAATATGTATATATATATATATATATATATATATACACACACAGTACAGACCAAAAGTTTGGGCACACCTTCTCATCTCTAGAACAACTGTTAAGAGGAGACTTTGTGCAGCAGGTCTTCATGGTAAAATAGCTGCTAGGAAACCACTGCTAAGGACAGGCAACAAGCAGAAAAGACTTGTTTGGGCTAAAGAACTCAAGGAATGGACGTCAGACCAGTGGAAATCTGTGCTTTAGTCTCATGAGTCAAAATTTGAAATCTTTGGATCCAACCACCGTGTCTTTGTAGAAAAGGTGAATGGATGGACTCTACATGCCTGGTTCCCACCGTGAAGCATGGAGGAGGAGGTGTGATGGTGTGGGGGTGCTTTGCTGGTGACACTGTTGGGGATTTATTCAAAATTGAAGGCATACAGAACAAGCATGGCTACCACAGCATCTTGCAGCGGCGTGCTATTCCATCCGGTTTGCGTTTAGTTAGACGATCATTTATTTTTCAACAGGACAAGAACCCTAAACACACCCCCAGGCTGTGTAAGGGCTATTTGACTAAGAAGGAGCGTGATGGGGTGCTACGTCAGATGACCTGGTCTCCACAGTCACCAGACCTGAACCCAATAGAGATGGTTTGGGGTGAGCTGGACTGCAGACTGAAGGCAAAAGGGCCAACAAGTGATAAGCATCTCTGGTAACTCCCTCAAGACTGTTGAAAAACCATTTCCGGTGACTACCTCTTGAAGCTCATCAAAAGAATGTGAAGAGTGTGCAAAGTAGTAATGAAAGCAAAATATTTAAAAGTGGTTGAGGCAATGGATTGCAAAAAAAAAAAAAATTGAATACATTTTAAGAGTTTCATAAGACCATTTTTTTATTTAGCAATAGAGTGCACCACCTATTCTCTACTCTTCTAATTCTAACACAAGGTTAATAATAATACCGTAATAAATGTTCCCCAAAGGTTACTTTTATATACATTTATGTTACTATATATGAAAATGACATTGAATATACAGTGAATGCATTTATGTTGAAAGGATAAATTAAGATTAGTCCTTGTGATGTCATTGCCCTTACAGATTCCGTACACTTCATTAGATAGCCAGTCATATTCCAAAGGCAGAACTAAATAATGCATCCATCAAAGGCAAGGAAATGATCAGATATAATGAGTCATAGTTTATGTAAGAGTAACTCCAACACCTGCTTATTACTCTGCATATGTTACACCACTTTATATATTAATTTGAAATTCATCTTTTGAAGCTCTTCAAATCTAATTCCATTACTTTAAAAAGGTCAGATCCATTATTCTGAAATTCGCCTGGTGAAATTTGCATTGTGGATAACTTTAGGGAGATGTTTTCAATGTCCTTCTTAGTGACTTCCACAGTTAGTGGTATCTATAAATGCATGATACTTATCAAGCCTGTAAACCATTGTCGAAATTATTTACTTTTCCCCTGTTCATTTACTCTTAGAATAACAAGCATTATATGGGACTGGTGAATGAACTTAGAATATCAAAGCTAAAAAGCATGGCTGATGTTTTAAAAAGTTTAAGATTTATATTTTCTATATCTACCGCACATGAAAGTTTTTAATAAAATAGTTCTTTTCATGAGGCGTATTAATGAATACTTCTCAGGAGCTCACCCATCAGTGCTTTTTGAAATATTCCTTTTTCATACTTTGAGAACAGTAAATTTACTCATTAATGTACCATCTATAAGTTTTTAATTGAAAAGTATTGTAAAGAATTCTACATATTCTAGACATACATTTTTCAATTAGCAAAGAATACTGTTGCATAAGAAAACTTAGCCTTATTTTCAGCCAATGATAGCTTCTCACTAATATTATGATTCAAATCTCCTGATGATTAAGCTTATATAGAAAATATTGATCAATACAATACTACTTACAAATGCTGTAAGTATATACAGTATATATATATATGTATATATACATATACACACGGTATATATACATACACAGTATATATATATATTTATATATATATATATATATATATATATATATATATATATATATATAGCTGGAACCTGACCACATCTGATCTATTTCACCCCGCATGGGTAATGGCGATTTAGCCTTGGATTTTGCAACCTAGCTTGTGCTTGCTCTTTATATGTACAGTGGAACCTTGCTTAACGAGAACAATCCGTTCTGGGACTGTGCTTGTTAACCAAGTTACTCGTTCAGCAGAGCAAGATTTCCCATAGGAAATCATTGCAATGCTGACCATTCGTTCCACAACTAGTTAAATGTCCCATCATGGTCCCCTATTCTGTCATTCCACACATGCACAAAAACACACAAACACACACAAACTCACACAAACACACAAGCACGAATGCAAACGCACATATTATATGCTCACCTTACCTTCCGTTCCATCGCCGGTTTCCTGGTACTTGCTGTACTTCGGTGCGGGCCGTGTACCGGGTTACCATAACGACGAGGGAGGAACTTCCTGCCAGAGTGCTGATGTCAAATGCAGAGCCGCTTGCCTCTGATTGGCCAGCGCGCTGCCTTTGAGTAGCGGTGACAGGAACCAGGAAGTTCCTGCTTCGTCGCTATGGATACCGATGCATGGAGTGGAGAGGCGCACTACAGGACCCAGGAGACCGGCGATGATACGGAAGGTACACATATTATATGCTCACCTTACCTTCCGTTCCACCGCCGGCCTCATGGTACTTGTAGTTTGCCGTGAGCACGTCACGATGTACCCAGGAACTACAAGAACCATGAGACCAGCGGTGGAACGGAAGGTAAGGTGAGCATAATACTGTATATGTGTGCGTGCGTGCGTCTTTGTGTGTGTTTGTGCGTGCTTGTGTGTTTGTGTGGACTGCAAGAGCGGGTCAGAGCACGGTGGATGGACAAAACCGGAAGTGTCTGAGGTGAGGATTTTGCTCGTACAACAAAGCTTTCTCGTAAAGCGGGTTACAAATTTACAGAAAGCTTTGCTTGTTAAGCGAAATTCTTGTTAAGTGGGTTACTCGTTAGGCGAGTTACCACTGTATAGGCGACTCTGGAATGTGAGAGCGTTTGTCATGTATTATTATTTTTAACTATTGGTAATTTATGGAGTGACACATGACAATGCTATTCACTTTCCACTGGATATATGTATACTTCATGTTGGAATATCTATAGTAAAATCCGGTAACCAGTGTTTGATTCAGCCATTCTTTCCTATTCATGAATTTAACATTTTGGCCAGTAATTTGCCTGGAAAAATCACTATACTTTGTACCAATATAGTCAGTGATGAAAAGTGTTTCCACATGTGCGGTGTATAATCAACTGCTTACTGATGTTTTGCACTGATTTATGAATGGAATATTGACATTGTGGTATTGAATTTTGGTTGGAAATGATAACTATCCAGAGTGATACAGCATTATACATAGATTGTATCATTGGAGCAAACTATTTGGCTTAATGTACCGCCATATGGGTCCCTTGCTTAAAAGGCCCCATTTTTCCTATATTCGTGTATTTTACCACTAAATGAATAATTGTAAAAAAAATCCTTCTGTTTTTAATTTACTTGACCATTTAATAAAGTTTTTTGTATGCACTTTGCTTAAAAACCATTTGGTGAAATGACTCATATTTTTTTCTGAACAAAAATATATATGTGGGCGCCCCTGAGGCTCTGTTCACCATAGGGTACTGCACCTCAATTAAGGTGCGGTATCTATCTCAGGTAAGGATGGGGGTTAATCACTGGTGTTCCACATTCACACACTAATTACAGCTTAGGAGCCTTCACATAGGGTGGGTTTGCTCAGGGTAGGTCATAACGGTCATGGGACTTTCCGGTCACTGAAGCCAGCCACCTGGGGGGGCGGGTTCCACTTGGGGGTAGAAATAGGTGCAACACACGAACATCAAAAGCAGACCCGTTAGGAACATAGTTCTGGCAAGACATCTCCGGAAAAACTTGGACTTTACTAGGCCTGGGGCTTGGAGCGGGAGCTCAGACAGGGTGCCTGACTGCTGAGGGGGACATCCTAGAGATAGGACACTTTCTATACTTCTTTCTGTACACACCGGTGGTGACCCCTTACCAGATCTGGGATTGACCAGAGCCCATCACGGCAGTGACCAGTGTGACCGGGCTGGCAGCTGAAGTTGTGAGTAAACTACACCCTGAACCCATAGAGACTGTGTTGGCTCGTCCTTAGGTGCCAATGGCCATTATAACTCTCATCATCCACCCGAGTCTGTGAGGAGCGATACCTTCCCAGCTGCCATAACACCTGCCCCAGTGAGGAGCCCGGCAGCGGCGGCTACTACTCGCCGAATACCACAGGTGGAATCACGACAAACTTTTCCCAATATTCCACTTCCCCCACCATTTACTGTACACCTCAGGGTAACGGAACCGGGCAAGCCACCCCGTGACAGCGCCTGACCTGAACCGAAATGACCCGGCGACAAGTAGGTTAACCGCATGCGCCGTGAGGCGCTACATATATATATATATATATATATATATATCTACATATCTATATATATATATATATATATATATATATATTGTGAGGGAGCAGCGTTGCTTGGGCAAAAGCGTGAGGCAGCAGCGTGTTCACACAAACAGTCTATTTATTGTTGCAGCATAAATAGATCCAATTTCCCACACTCAAAGTCTCTTTCGGAGCACAGCCGGTGCATATAGACAAATCCTTTGAATCAAAAGTCTTGTTACCTTAGGGTTCTCCTAGGATCACACTCCTGGCCTGTGTTCACTCCACACAGAGCCAGCTCACCTTACACAGCATATGTTAGCTTCAACAAGCCTGGCTCTCAACTGAGACACACCCTGATGTGCTGTGCAAGATTTAAACTAAAATGCTGGACATGAGGATTGCTACAAAACCTGGACTGGGAGGAGGGAGCTGTCTCCCTGTTACCCTTTGTGCTATACTCCCCGTAATAGCTATAGTAAACTCAGAGGGTTTCCAGACACATTCTGGGGGACACATAGCGGTCTACAAATATTACCCCTGTCACTGCCCCACACATCCCCCCCCTCAGTTCAAACGGGCGGGGTTGAACATTTGCCAACATACAGGGGGCCCTGGAGAGGGCGTCTGCATTGCTCTGCAACCTACCAGCCCGGTGTTCCACAGAAAAGTGAAAGTTCTGCAAGGAGAGAAACCACCTGGTGACTCTAGCATTTCTCTCCTCGGCAGTCCTCATCCAGACCAAAGGGGAGTGGTCTGTCACCAGGCAAAAGTGTCGCCCCAGCAGGTAGTAGCGTAGGGATTCCAGAGCCCATTTTATGGCCAGGCACTCCTTCTCCACTATGCTATAGTTCTTCTCTGCCGGGGTGAGTTTTCTACTCAAATAGGTGACTGGGTGCTCTTCTCCATCTACCTCCTGGGACAGAACTGCACCCAAGACCCACCTCAGAGGCATCTGCCTGTACTATAAACTCCTTTTGAAAGTCAGGGTTGACAAGGACAGGCGGACGACTTAGGACAACCTTTAGCGCCTGAAAAGCTTCCTCTGCTTGTGTATTCCAGTGGACCGTGACCGACTTCTTCCCTTTTAAGAGATCGGTCAAAGGCGCCGACCTTTCAGCAAAATTGAGTATGAATCGTCGGTAATACCCCATTATACCCAGAAAGGCTCTTACCTGTTTTGTGGTAAGGGGACGAGGCCAGTTTTGAATGGCTTCGATTTTGTTTACTTGTGGCTTGATAACCCCTTGGCCTATCACATACCCCAAGTAATGGGCTTCTTTGAGACCCATAGCACATTTGTTCGGATTCACTGTCAGACCAGCAGCTCTGAGCGAATCCACTGCCGCTTGTACCTGAGATAGGTGGGTGCTCCAGTCACTGCTATAGATGATGATGTCATCCAAATATGCGGAGGCATACGGTTGATGGGGTTCTAACACTATGTCTATTAATCTCTGAAATGTGGCCGGAGCCCCATGTAAACCAAATGGCAAGACGACATAGTGATTGAGCCCCCCTGGCGTGACAAAAGCAGTCTTTTCTTTTGCCGCCTCTGTCAGCGGCACCTACCAGTAACCTTTAGTGAGATTGAGAGTCGTGAAGTACTGGGCCCGTCCCAGTCTCTCTATCAGCTCGTCGACCCTGGGCATGGGATACAAATCAAATTTTGAAACCTCATTTAACTTTTGGAAGTCATTGCAGAATCTTAAAGAACCATCTGATTTCGGGATCAGCACAATGGGACTGGCCCATTCACTCGTGGATTTTTCAATAATCCCTAGTTGGAGCATCTTTTTTACCTCCTCCGCAATGGCTTGCCTACGAGCCTCTGGCACCTGGTATGGCCTCAGGTGTACCCTTACTTGAGGTTCGGTGAAAATATCATGGTGGATCACGGTTGTTCGGCCAGGTAGGCTTGAGAACACATCCGTATTCCGCTGCACTAACCTCCGAGACTCCCGTCTCTGCTGTTTTGAGAGAGAATCCCCTATCCTTACTCCCAATTCATCATCAGGGGACTCATTCTTGCTTGTTGTCAAGGCACCTGAAGAGGTTAGGTCCAACATTACATCAGTCGCCATACATTCTCTGTCTTTCCACGCCTTTAGCAGGTTTACATGGTATATTTGCTCTGGTTTTCTTCTACCTGGTTGATACACCTTATAGTTTACTTCCCCTACTTTCACCCGGATCTCATAGGGACCTTGCCATTTGGCTAAGAACTTACTTTCTGCGGTAGGTATTAGGACTAAGACACGATCCCCCGGTTTAAAAGACCTGACGGAGGCCTTTCTATTATACTGAGTACTTTGGGCCGCCTGAGCATCCAGCAAATGCTCTTTAACAATGGCCATTACTGTCGTGATACGATCCTGCATACCCATAACGTATTCAACCGTGCTTTTGTGAGGGGTGGGCTCTTGTTCCCAAGTTTCATTAACAATATCCATCAGTCCCCGCGGATGTCTGCCATACAGTAACTCAAATGGCGAGAACCCGGTGGAAGATTGTGGGACCTCGTGGATAGCGAACATTAAATAGGGCAATAACATGTCCCAATCTTTCCCCTCTTTGGAGACCACCTTTTTCAACATAACCTTCAGAGTTTTATTGAAACGTTCCACTAGACCATCGGTCTGGGGATGGAACATTGACGTGTGTAGATGCTTGATCTGAAGGAGTTTGCACAGTTCCTTTGTAATTTTAGACATAAAGGGAGTGCCCTTATCAGTCAGGATTTCTTTGGGTAACCCACGCGACAGAACATAGCAAACAACTCCCGATCAATAAGCTTCGCCGAGGTGTGACGCAGTGGAACAGCCTCCGGATAACGCGTTGCATAATCCATCACTACCAGAATGTTTGGTATTTTGGTGACCACGGGCTGATTTTACAATGGGTCCGATAAGATCCATAGCAATGGGCTCAAAAGGCACCTCTATAATGGGTAAGGGTATCAGAGGACTACGGAAACGGTGCATGGGTGCGGTCAACTGACAAACTGGGCAGGACTCACAGAACCTCTTAATTTCTGCGCGACCCCTGGCCAGTAAAACCGCTGAAACATGCGTTCCCGCATTTTCTCTTCACCTAGGTGCCCACTCATTAGGTGGTTATGAGCCAATTCCAAGGCCTGACGGCGGTACGGCTGAGGGACAACCAACTGTGCCACTATTTCCCCCCGGATTTTATCAACCCGATAGAGCAACTCTCACTTTAGAGCCATGTAGGGAATTTTCAGCTTAGCACCAGGCCGCTGGGGGACCCTATCAATTGCCTGTACATTTCCACGTCCTGGAGCCAATGTGGGGTCCCGGAGCTGTGCTGTTCCAAAATTATCTGGAGACATGTTCAACTCCAGGATTGCCTCGGGTGGCTCAACCTCTCCTGCCATTACCTCTAGGGGCAACCTGGCAGGGTTACACTCTTTCTCTATACTGGTAACCCCTACCGCAGGTATCCCTGAGTCGGGATCGTCCGGCTCAGGGCCTGGTTCTATCATACACCTCGAAGGGCTGGGTCGCCTCCCACATAATGTCCAGAACAGGGGCAAGTCTCTTCCCAAAATAACATCATATGGAAGTCTTTTCATCACCCCCACTTCATGTTGAACCTCTCCACATGAGGTAGCAATGGTGACCCTTTCCATAGGGTATTCACGTAGGTCTCCATGTATACAAAGTACCCCTACTTTATGTCCCGTGGGGTTTTCCCCGGAGATCAAGAAGGCATGTACAAGAGTCAAAAATAGCAACAAAAAGAGGAGCTAAAAACTCCCCCAAAAATGTATTATAAAATGTACTCACAGCAAAAAAGGGCAACCAGTCCAGTTAGCCCAGGCCAACACATCTAATGCACAAACAGGATGCAGACAAGCCTCTCAACATGATGGACACTTCACAGGTGCAAGGTAAATTGCACACCAGTGGCGCGCATAGGGCACTGTTCACACTTGTATGCGCATGGTGTCCAGCCAGCAACCTATTACCACGCCCTTACTATTAGATTAGGCGGGTTACCCGGACACTACTCACTGCAGCACGTAAGGGACAGAAATTCCACTATGCACGGCCGTATTAAGAGGCCCGGCTGCACCCCGCATAGTCAAAGTGCAAAAAATACATATAAAATATATGTGAGGTATTAGTTTGTAAATTGGCCAATGTACGTAAGCCCACAATCCTCATCACGGATCCTCACGCTTGCGGGTCCCTACACTGATAAATATCAAAAATAGCAACAAGAAGAGGAGATAAAAACTCCCCCAAAAATGCATTATAAAATGTACTCACAGCAAAAAAGGGCAACCCGTCCAGTTAGCCCAGGCCAACACATCTAATGCACAAACAGGATGCAGACTAGGTATTAAATAGGTATTAAAATTATGAATTAACACATGTGGAATGAAATACTTAACCGCTTATTGCACGCCACTGGTGTGCAATTTACATTGCACCTGTGAAGTGTCCATCATGTTGAGAGGCTTGTCTGCATCCTGTTTGTGCATTAGATGTGTTGGCCTGCGCTAACTGGACTGGTTGCCCTTTTTTGCTGTGAGTACATGTACAAGAGTCATAACACTTCCTGAGCCCAACAAAGCCTCTTCTGTATAGTCATTAACACGTACTTTGCAGAGATGGGGCTCTTCCCCCATGGTAACAGTGCTTACGGCACAAACAGTATGGTCATACAATGATTCCCGGCGGGCGTACTGCCAGTCCATGGGTTCTGATGTGAGTGGGCACTGTGCCATCATATGCCCCAGCTGATAGCACCGCCAGCACATAACAGCAGAGGTGTCCCTGTTTCGGGAGTCCGATTTTGGGGAACCGGGACTCCGGCTGACCTTAGTCTGGGGTTTACTCTCTGCCAGGGCTGAAGATGGGGCAGCACCCGAGGAGGGACGGGAGTCTTTCACCAACAATGATGGGGGCATACCCCTACGGAGTGCCCGCCGTGAAGCAGAGTCCCAGACCAACTCTTGGGTAGCTGTGTAGCGTTCCACCAAATTAACTAGTTGGTCTAGGGTACCGGGATCCCCTTGGCCCACCCACCGTTGAATGGTGGCTGCCAAAGTCCACACAAACCGTTCAATCACCACCCGCTCAATCATCTGTCCCGGGTTCAAGGTCTCTGGCTAGAGCCATTTTTTCACAAGGTTCAGTAAGACATGGGCCTGTGAACGTGCAGGTTTTCCCTCCATAAAGGACCACTGATTCACTCGCTGGGCCCGGAGATAAGTGTTAACCCCCATTCGTGCAAGGATCTCACCTTTCAGTGTGCCATAGTCCTTGGCATCCTCCGTACTGAGATCCAGGTAGGCTTTTTGGGGTTCACCTACCAAGAACGGGGCCACGACATCAGTCCAACGGTCGATAGACAATTTCTCTCGCTCAGTGGTCCTCTCAAACACGGAGAGAAAAGCTTCTGGGTCATCCTCTGCACTCATCTTCGTAACTGCCGCTCTTACTCTGTCCTGGGCCGCAGGAGGGACTGGATGACCTGGAGTTACCGCTGGAAGTGCATCTCGCAGATCTGCAAGCTGCTGGGTCAATAAGCTGTTTGTCTCCTGTTGCTGAACTAACGCCCACTGGAGCTGGGCATTGGTTTGTTGCTGCTGAGCATTAGCCTGTTGCTAATGAGCATTGGTTTGTGCAAAAGCCTGCTGTAGTTGAGCACTAGACTGGGACAGCTGCTTTATAAGATCCTCCATGGTGACTGCTGAGTTAAACTGTAACTTTGCAGGTTTGATCATAAACATGTGAAAACTTGGTTGTTGCAAACAAACTTCGTGGACCCGCCGATCCACCGCAAACAGTCAGTAAAAAAAAAATATTCTTCTTTTTTTTTTTTCCGGGGAAGTACCTTTTAGGCCATTGCCCTTATCAACCAGGCTGCAATGCCCAAATTCTCCACAATAATGTGAGGTAGCAGTGTTGCTTGGATAAAAACGTGAGTCAGTAGCGTGTTCACACGAACAGTCTATTTATTGTTGCAGCATAAAAAGATCCAATTTCCCACAGTCAAAGTCTCTAACGGAGCACAGCCGGTGCATATAGACAAATCCTTTGTATCAAAAGTCTTGTTACCTTAGGCTCACACTCCTGGCCTGTGTTCACTCCACACAGAGCCAGCTCACCTTACACAGCATGTGTTAGCTTCAACAAGCCTGACTCTCAACTGAAACACCACACCCTGATGTGCTCTGCAAGATTTAAACTAAAATGCTGGACATGAGGATTGTTACAAAACCTGGACTGGGAGGAGGGAGCTGTCTCCCTGTTACCCTTTGTGTTATACTCCCCGTAATAGCTATAGCAAACTCAGAGGATTTCCAGACACATTCTGGGGGACACATAGCGGTCTTCAAATATTACCCCTGCCACTGCCTCACAATATGTATATATATATATATATATATATATATATATATATGTAAATATTTTTTATATATACAGTTAGGTCCAGAAATATTTGGACAGTGACACAAGTTTTGTTATTTTAGCTGTTTACAAAAACATGTTCTGAAATACAATTATATATATAATATGGGCTGAAAGTGCACACTCCCAGCTGCAATATGAGAGTTTTCACATCCAAATCGGAGAAAGGGTTTAGGAATCATAGCTCTGTAATGCATAGCCTCCTCTTTTTCAAGGGACCAAAAGTAATTGGACAAGGGACTCTAAGGGCTGCAATTAACTCTGAAGGATTCTCCCTCGTTAACCTGTAATCAATGAAGTAGTTAAAAGGTCTGGGGTTGATTACAGGTGTGTGGTTTTGCATTTGGAAGCTGTTGCTGTGACCAGACAACATGCGGTCTAAGGAACTCTCAATTGAGGAGAAGCAGAACATCCTGAGGCTGAAAAAAAAGAAAACATCCATCAGAGAGATAGCAGACATGCCTGGAGTAGCAAAATCAACAGTCGGGTACATTCTGAGAAAAAAGGAATTGACTGGTGAGCTTGGGAACTCAAAAAGGCCTGGGTGTCCACGGATGACAACAGTGGTGGATGATCGCCGCATACTTTCTTTGGTGAAGAAGAACCCGTTCACAACATCAACTGAAGTCCAGAACACTCTCAGTGAAGTAGGTGTATCTGTCTCTAAGTCAACAGTAAAGAGAAGACTCCAAGAAAGTAAATACAAAGGGTTCACATCTAGATGCAAACCATTCATCAATTCCAAAAATAGACAGGCCAGAGTTAAATTTGCTGAAAAACACCTCATGAAGCCAGCTCAGTTCTGGAAAAGTATTCTATGGACAGATGAGACCAAGATCAACCTGTACCAGAATGATGGGAAGAAAAAAGTTTGGAGAAGAAAGGGAACGGCACATGATCCAAGGCACACCACATCCTCTGTAAAACATGGTGGAGGCAACGTGATGGCATGGGCATGCATGGCTTTCAATGGCACTGGGTCACTTGTGTTTATTGATGACATAACAGCAGACAAGTGTAGCCGGATGAATTCTGAAGTGTACCGGGATATACTTTCATCCCAGATTCAGCCAAATGCCGCAAAGTTGATCGGACGGCGCTTCATAGTACAGATGGACAATGACCCCAAGCATACAGCCAAAGCTACCCAGGAGTTCATGAGTGCAAAAAAGTGGAACATTCTGCAATGGCCAAGTCAATCACCAGATCTTAACCCAATTGAGCATGCATTTCACTTGCTCAAATCCAGACTTAAGACGGAAAGACCCACAAACAAGCAAGACCTGAAGGCTGCGGCTGTAAAGGCCTGGCAAAGCATTAAGAAGGAAGAAACCCAGCGTTTGGTGATGTCCATGGGTTCCAGACTTAAGGCAGTGATTGCCTCCAAAGGATTCGCAACAAAATATTGAAAATAAAAATATTTTGTTTGGGTTTGGTTTATTTGTCCAATTTCTTTTGACCTCCTAAAATGTGGAGTGTTTGTAAAGAAATGTGTACAATTCCTACAATTTCTATCAGATATTTTTATTCAAACCTTCAAATTAAACGTTGCAATCTGCACTTGAATTCTGTTGTAGAGGTTTCATTTCAAATCCAATGTGGTGGCATGCAGAGCCCAACTCGCGAAAATTGTGTCACTGTCCAAATATTTCTGGACCTAACTGTATATATATATATATACATACAGTTAAAACTGGAAGTTTACATACACTATCTAAAAAGACTCATATGCATGTTTTTCTCACTGCCTTTTTCAGCTTTGCTCATATATTTTCAATAGGATTGAGATCAGGGATTTGTGATGGCCAATCCAAAACATGTACTTTGTTATCTTTAATCCACTTTGTAATCAGCTTGGCAGTATGCTTGGAGTCATGTCCATTTAGAAGACCTATTTCCTCCAAGCTTTAAATTCCTGTCTGATATCTTTAGATCTTGCTTCAGTATTGCCACAAAAACTTTCCTCATGGTGCCATCTATTTTGTGAAGTGCACCAGTCCCTCATATAGCAAAACAACCCCACAACATGATGCTCGCACCCCAGTGTTTCACAGTTGGGATGGTGTTCTTAGGTTTCAAAGCTTCTCCCTTTTTCCTCCAAATGTAATGATGGTTGTTATGGCCAAACAGTTTAATTTTAGTTTCTTCAGACCACAGGACATGTCTCCAAAAATTAAGGTCTTTGTTCCTGTGTGCATATGCAAACATCTGTTTCTTTTGGAGTAATGGCTTCTTCCTGGCAGAGTGGCCATGTTGATACAGCACTCGTTTCACTGTGGATAATGAAACAATCTTACCAGCTTCCGCCAGCATCTTCACAAGGTCTTTTGCTTTTGTTCTTGGGTTGGTATGCACATGTCTGACCAAAGCACATTCATCTCTGGTACACAGAGCCTATCTCTTTCCTGAGCGGTAAAATGGCTGAACATTCCTATCTTGTTTGAAAAATACAAAAAGGAGCAATATCCAGCGGAAAGATCCAAGGCGATTTCTTGTCTTTAAATAAAAACTTTTTATTTTATCAATTCATTAAAAATATTCCACAAGTAGAGCATAAAGTTGTGTACAGAGGGTTAGTAATCCCACCGGACTACGTGCTTCGGCGTATAACTACACCTCATGGTCAGACCATGAGGAAGGAGTAGTTTACTTACAGGAGCCCTGTTTACTTGCAGACTGCTTACAAGGACTGATACAATTCCACAAGCTCTGCAGAACATTGGTAAGCTGGCATAAAAGATGTTTTTTGCTTTTTGATTCTACCTTGTTTGTACTCGCGTATAATTGTTTGTACAGATGAATGAGGCACCTTCAGATATCTGGAAATTGCACCCAAGAATAAACCAGACTTGTGCAAGTCCACAATTCTCTTCCTGAGATCTTGGCTGATTGCTTTTGACTTTCCCATGATTCTACACAAAGAAGCAGTGTGTTTCAGGTGTGCATTACTATACAGCCACAGGTGTGTCTCTAATTAACTCAATGTTGCTAATAAAGAGGCTTCCAAAGACATGACATCATCATATGGGCTGTCCCATATTGTTTAAAGGCATAGTACTCAGTGTATGTAAACTTTTGACTTTGCACAAAGTAATAAAAATGCGTTATTACATTGTCTCTCTCTCTCATTATCCTGGTATTTGGCAAGCATAAATAATTTTGGAAATCTAATTGACTATTTCATGTCAGATAGTGAGAAAAACATGCATATGTGTCTTTTTAGTGCATTTAAACTTCTGGTTTCAACTGTATATCCACTCCGTACTGTTTAGGCAGATGTGCAAAAAAATGCTGAGTTATTTTTATTAAACTTCAAAATGGAAAATGAATGTACAAAAATTCTATCTAAATCAAATTAATCTTTGATATAACCAAACTCTGAATTTAAAACAACATTGGTTACTCTAGGTACACTTCATCAGTTTTTGAAGCATTTTGAGAGGGAGGATGTTCCAAATATTTTGTACAGCTAACCACAGATCTTCTGTGGATGCCTTTTACAAATCCTCCTTCATTTATTCCCAAACAGTATTGATGATGTTTATAACAGATCTCTGTGGGGGCCATATTGTCACTTCCAGGCATCCTTGTTTTTCTTTGCATTATACATAGCTCTCTATGAAATTGGCTGTAATGTTTGGTGTCATTATCTTTGCAGCTGAATATGTTTATATTGAATCCAATGCCTCCCTGATGGTAATGTGTGATAGCTAACTGTCTGTAATTCTTAGCATTAAGAACGCCATTAGTCCTTGCTAAACTCCTACTCCATTTGCGAAAATGCAGCCACAAACTTGCAAGATCCTCCATGATGATTTACTGTTGTCTGCAGAAAGTCAATACTGTACTGCTCTCCAGCCCTTCAGCAAAAAAAAAACCTGTCTTCTACTAAAAACTGAATTTTTATTTATTAGTCAAGAGGACTTGCTACCATTTTTAAGAATCCAAATTCCAGTATTTTCCTATGGTTAAGTCACGTGGCCTTGTTTCTACATCAAAGGTTTTTCTATTTGGTCACATTTCTTTCACGAAGACCTTTTCTGACTAGACTTCCCTGATCAGTAGATAGGTATTGCTGGGTGCAGCTGGTTACACTCAGTGTTGATAGCACTGATGGACATCTTTTGATTTTAAAGTATGCATAAAATATCTTTTATCTATGGCAGGTTGGCTGAACATTGCATATACGTTCCTCAACATTGTACATTCCTTGGTTCTTCACCAAAAGAGCTTTAAAAGTTTGTCTTGAAACCCCAGTCTGCTTTGAAATCTTCACTTGGGATAGACCTTGCTGAAAAACCATAGCTAACTTATGTTTTGTGACTTGTAAACATAAAACTGTCTTCCATAACCTCACCTTTCTACCAAAGTTTGGATGTTTCTCATCCAGTTTTAATCCTCCTAAACATGTGTTTCTGTTTGAACCTGCATATAAAACATATGATCATTATCACTTGTGTGGTAGAATTGGTTAGTTATAAACTTTGCTGAATTGTAATCTGAAGAAAGAATATAAGACCTGGAAATAAGATGAATAGAGCAGTGACAAGCATGCTGGACTACTGATGACAAGTGCAGGACCCAGGAGCAGGTGGTTATGCTAAAAACAGAGTGCAATCTACCTAAGCATTGATAGGAAGATACATGCACTGAATAGAGCTGCCAGGGTTCAAACACCATGTGCATAGAAAAAACTACAGCTCAGATGTCATGGCAGACAAACATACAAAAGGGTTTGGAGGAAACTTAGGTGAAAGTTTTTACAGGACTAAATCCAAATTTCTTAGTAAAGTGATTTGCCATCTTTTTACTTAACTTAATAGTTTTAATTGTTAGACAGAATTAGCATAGACAATTAAAGCACCACTTCAGCGTTTTTTGTTTTTTATTTCACAACTGGCATGGTATCAATAATACATGTTCCATGCCTCTAGTAATTAGAGATGAGCGAGCCTCTAGAGGCTCAAGTTCGGTTCGTCGAACGGACGCAGCGTTCGAGTTCGGTTCGGCGAGCCGTTCGACTAACCTCTCGAACCCCATTGAAAACAATGGGAGGCAATCACAAACACATAAAAACACATTATAAATGTATACATACAGTTAATAAACATTGCCATAACACTTACCGGTCCCCGCGATGCGTCCTGCACTCTGTCTCCTGCCGCTATTCCTTCCAATGTTTGCTGCGTCCTCCTGGTAACCAGCACTGATGATAGGACCTATCGTGACATCAAAATAGCATGTGACCAGTCACGTGTCTGTTATTTCATTGGCTACAGACTGGTCACATGGCTTTGTCGTCATGCTAGGACCTGTAAGTGCATCTCTCCAGTACGCGGTGATCGTTTGTGTATCTCCATGTACCGACGACATGCTCTGGCACACAGTCGGGTTCCCGGTCTGCTTCCCCGTTCCGTTATGCACCGGCTGCCACAGCCTGTCAATAACGGAGATCACTGTTGCTATAGCAACGCGCCTGTCAGTGGTGACGTCACCGCTAACAGCACGCAACCTCTGATCACTCACGGAGTGAAAAGACTGCACGGGAAGCAGCACCGTCTTCTTCCAATGCAGCGCTGCTGATGTAGCAGAGCTGCATGTGTTGAAGGAGAAGGAAGACAGAAGAGCAGGATCGTGGAGGGATAAGAGGGAGTAATACACATGGAGTCTCTAAGTGTGTCTGTGTATTTTTCTACTAAAGTATTTTTTCTCTGTGTGCTGTCTTTTTTTAACCCTTTATTGGAGATTCTTAATGGCCAGGTCAAACCTGCCTGACATTAAGAATCTCTGGATTAATACTAGCTAGTAAAACAAAGCTAGTATTAACTCATTATTACCCAGCAAGCCACCCGGCTCCAGGGCTGTTGGAAAAGTTGGATACAGCGCCAGATGATGGCGCTTCTATGAAAGCGCCTTTTTCTGGGGCTGCTGCAAATTGCAATTCGCAGCAGAGGCGCCCAGGAGCCTTGGGCTAACCTGTGCTGCGGATTCCAATCCCCAGCTGCCTAGTTGTACCTGGCTGGACAAAAAAATATGGCGAAGCCCACGTCATTTGTTTTTTAATTATTTCATGAAATATTTTTGGTTCCCAGCCGGGTACAAATAGGCAGCTGGGGGTTGGGGGCAGCCCGTAGCTGCCTGCTGTACCTGGCTAGCATACAAAAACATGGCGAAGCCCACGTCATTTTTTTGGTGGGCAAAAACCTCCTGCATACAGTCCTGGATGGAGTATGCTGAGCCTTGTAGTTCTGCAGCTGCTGTCTGCTCTCCTGCATACACTAGTGAATGGAGCATGCCGAGCCTTGTCATTCTGCAGCTGCTGTCTGCTCTCCTCCATACAGACAGACAGCAGCTGGAGAACTACAAGGCTCAGCATACTCCATCCAGGACTGTATGCAGGAGTTTTTTGCCCCCCAAAAAAATTATGTCGGCTTCGCCATATTTTTGTATGCTAGCCAGGTACAGCAGGCAGCAACGGACTGCCCCCAACCCCAAGCTGCCTATTTGTACCCGGCTAGGAACCAAAAATATAGGGAAGCCCTTTTTTTATTAATTATTTCATGAATTTCATGAAATAATTCAAAAACAAATGACGTGGGCTTTGCCATATATTTGTATGCTAGCCAGGTACAGCAGGCACCTACGAGCTGCCCCCAATCCTCAGCTGCCTATTTGTACCCAGCTGGGAACCAAAAATATAGGGAAGCCTTTTTTTATTATTTCATGAATTTCATGAAATAATTAAAAAAACAAATGACGTGGGCTTCGCCATATTTTTGTGTCCAGCCAGGTACAACTAGGCAGCTGGGGATTGTAATCCACAGCACAGGTTGGCCTGAGCTTTCTGGGCCCTTCTGCTGCAAATTGCAGTCCGCAGCCACCCCAGAAAATGGTGCTTTCATAGAAGCGCCATCTTCTGGTGCTGTATCCAACTCTTCTAGCTGCCCTGGTGACGGGTGGCTCGCTGGGTAATAATACGATTAGGGTTAGCTGTATATTATCAACTGGCCCTAAGCCCGAAATTCATGCTGTCACGCCAATATTAGACATGGCCACCATGAATTTCTAGTACCGATAAAAAGAACCACAACACACAGAAAAATATTTTTATTATAAATAAAACACAACACAATTAGTGACTCCATCTTTATTGAAATAAAGAACCCCTCTCCGCAGTAATCCTGGGTCAAGGGTCCCGCGCCGTCCAATCCAGATCCAATATCATCTGATCGATTTGCTGGAAGGCAAAGCGATCAGATGATGTGTCAGGTTCAAGGGCCTGAATCACATGACACAGCAGCTGATTGTATAAACAGCTATTATACAATCAGCTGATGCATCAGTGCAAAAAAACCCAAAACAAACTACACACTTCAGTGCAGACTCCTGTCGACAGCATCAGCTGATAGTTTAGCCGGCCGGACCGCTAGACTTATAGTGTCAGCTGATTCCCTCAGGTGACCGCATCAGCTGATCATCACCAGATCTGAGAAAGAGAGAGAAAGAAGAGAGAGAGAGAAAGAAGAGAGAGAGAAAGAGAGAGAAAGAATAGAGAGAGAAAGAAAGAGAGAAAGAAGAGAAAGAAAGAAGACAAAGAGAAAGTGAAAGAAGCGAAAGAGGAGAAAGAAGAGAAAGAGAGGGAGAAAGGAGAGAAAGAAAAGAGAGCAAAAGGAGAGAAAGAAAGAAGAGAGAAAGGAGAGAGAACGGAGAGAGAGAGAAAGAAAGGAGAGAGAAATGAGAGAGAGAGTAAGAAGAGAGAGAGAAAGAGGATAAAGAAGAGAAAGTAGAGAAAGAAGAGAAAGAAAGGAGAGAGAGAGAAAGGAAAGAAAGAAAGGAGAGAGAGAAAAGAGAGAGAGAGAAAGGAGAGAAAGAAAGGAGAGAGAGAAAGGAGAGAAAGAAAGGAGAGAGAGAGAAAGAGAGAGAGAAAGAAAGAAAGGAGAGAGAGAAAGGAGAGAAAGAAAGGAGAGAGAGAAATGAGAGAGAAAGGAGAGTGAGAGAGAAAGGAGAGAAAGAAAGGAGAGAGAGAAAGGAGAGAGAGAAAGGAGAGAGAAAGGAGAGCGAGAGAGAAAGGAGAGAGTAAGAAAGGAGAGAGTGAAAGGAGAGAGAGAAAGGAGAGAATGAAAGGAGAGAGAGAAAGGAGAGAAAGAAAGGAGAGAGATAAAGGAGAGAAAGAAAGGAGAGAGAGAAAGGAGAGAAAGAGAGAGAGAGAGAAAAAGGAGAGTAAGGAGAGAGAGAGAAAGGAGAGAGAGAGAAAGGAGAGAGAGAGCTCACAGTTGATGTCCGGCTTCTCCCCTCAGTGCATAATTAAAATATAATTATAAATATATTATAAATATAATTTAAAATTAAAAATGAAAAAAAATAAAAAATCTTTACCGGGTCTAGAATCCACGACCTTATGCTTCTTAGGTGATCGCTCTAGCCACTCAGCTATTGCCTCTAATGTGAAACATAGGCAGATTTGGTAATCTTGAAGTCTGGATTGCTGAAATCTCAGCTGACCACGTGATTCACTTGATTGCTACGTGGAGCTCATACAGAGCACTCTTGTTCTGTAGCAGAGATGACAGTGTTGTGTGAATTATGTCATACCTGGAGGGGTATTGGAGGATTTTAATAAAATGATGAAACTGTGTTTTTTTGTCTTTTATTCCAAATAATGGATTTTTCGCGGTGTGTGTTTATTTACTTTCACTTTATAAATAGATAATAATTATAATTTAAGATTAAAAATAAAAAATAAAAAAAAAAGAATTAAATTCTTTACTAGGACCAGAACTCCCGACATTATGCTTTTTAGGCAGGCACTTTATCAACTAGTCTAGTGCCTCTAATGATATAGATAGGCAGATTTGGTAATCTTGAAGTTTGCAGTGCTGACTGAAGTCTCTGCTAACCGCGTGAGTCACCTCATTGCTACGGTGCCACTACATCTTCAGGGAGCAGAGCTGACAGTGTCATGTGGATTACTTCGGACCTGGAAGGGTATTTTTGGGATTAATAAAGGGGTGAACCAGGGTGTTTTTTGTCTTTTATTCCAATAAAGGATTTTTCGCGGTGTGTGTTTCTTTACTTTAACTTTCAGTTTAATCATGAAAGGTATCTCGGGGAGACGCCTGGCATGATTAAACTCATTATTACCCCGATTTTTACCGCACCAGGGCAATTCGGGATGAGCTGGGTGGAGTCCCATGGGACTGTCGCACTTAATGGATGCGGCTATTCCGGGCGGCTGCTGGGTGATATTGTTAGGGTAGTGGGCTCCCGATAACGTGGAGCTCTCCATCCTGACAATACCAGCCTCCAGCCATGTGGCTTTATCCTGGCTGGTATCAAATATGGGGGAAATTGCATTTTTTTTTTATTTATTTATTACACCGGCGGCTGTGATTGGTTGCAGTGAGACAGTTGTCACTCAGCTTAGGGGCGTGTCTGACTGCAACCAATCATAAGCGTCGGTGGGCGGGAAAAGCACGGAATAACTAATTGACTAATGAAGCGGCAGACATTTTCTAAAGAGGAAAAGACGCCGCAGATTTGTGACAGACGTGGAGCGAGACGCCTGTGATCGGTGAGTAAGAAAGGGAGAGGGATTGTGCTGGGGACGCAGGACGCATGCAGATAGCAACATGTGCACATAGCCTTACTGTGAAAAGCCATGTTTTTGGTGATCGAACCGTTCTCGAACGTAACTTGAGCTGTCGAGCTTTTAGCAAAAAGCTCGAGTTCGAGTTCGATCTCGAGTACCCCCCAAAATCACTGCAACATGAAATTGGTGAACCTTGAACCTCGAACATAGCTCATCTCTACTAGCAATACGAGGGGCTGCTGATAAGTCTTTGGCTTTGTGATCTTTTTTGTTTCTATGGTAACAAAATGTTATATCACATAAAAGCCTTATGTGTTCAATATATATTTTCAAAATTTTGTGTTTGTTGCTTATGGCAACAGTGTTCTACGCACACGGGAAAACAAAATTTTCGTAGTTTTATGCAATATTCACAGCAACTGAGAGCAGAGGAGTGATAAAATTCTTGTTTCTGCAAGGAAAGTGAGCGAAGGATATTCATGGTGATATGTCGCAGACATTGGGGGATCAATGCCCTTCATATTCCACAGTTAAGAACTGGGTTGCCAAATTTAAAACGGGCCACTTCAGCACCAATGATGAGAAACGTCCTGGACGACTGAGAGTGGTTGTTGTTCCGGAGATCATCAATGCTGTGCACAACCTCATACTGGAGAATCGACGAATTTCAGCTAAAGCAAAAGCAGACATCATTGGGATTTTCCGTGAACATGTTTGTATCATTATCCATGAACATTTGGACATGAGGAAGCTATCTGCAAAGTGGGTCCCCAAATGTTTGACAACAGATCAGAGAAGCATGCATGTGAAGACTTCCCGGTTCATTTGTCAGCGTTTCCAGACTGATAACTTCCTGGATCGACTGGTCACTATGGATGAGACCTGGATTTACAGTGGCATGAAAAGGTTTGGGCACCCCTAGTCAAAATTACTGTTATTGTGAACAGCTAAGCAAGTTGAAGATGAAATGATCTCTGAAAGGCATGAAGTTAATGATGACACCTTTCCTTTGTATTTTAGGGGAATATATATATATGTATATATATATATATATATATATATATATATATATATATATATTCATGTTTTGCATTTTTAAATTAACAAAAATGGAAAATGGGTCAATTCAAAAGTTTTGGCACCCTACACAGTTAGTACCTAGTAGCACCCCCTTTTGGAAAGTATTATAGCATACAAACGCTTTTTGTAGCCAACCAAGAGTGTTTGAATTCTTATTTGAGAGATTTCCATCCATTCTTACTTGGAAAAGTCTTCTAGTTCTGTGAGATTCCTGTGTTGTCTTGCATGCACTGCTGTTTTGAGGTTTAGCCACAGATTTTCAATGATGTTCAGATCAGGGGCCATTGTAAAACCATCAGCTTGCACCTTTTGAGGTCATCTATTATGGATTTTTACATGTGTTTAGGATAATATCCATTTGTGGAAGCCATCCTCTTTTCAACTTCAGCTTTTTTACATAGAGCGTTATGTTTCCATCAAGAATTAGTTTAAATTTCATTGAATCCATTCTTTCTTCTACCTGTAAAATGTTTCCATGCCATTGGCTGCAGCAGAACCCCACCACATGATTGATCCACCCCCATGGTTAATGGTTGATGAGATACTCTTTTCTTGAAATTCGGTGTCCTTTTTTCTCCACATCAATCATTGTGGCCAAAGAGTTCTTTTTTAACCTCCTCGCTTCTCAGGACTTGTTTCCAAAATACATCATCTTCTTTAGATATTCTTTTGCATACTTCTGACGCTGAATTTTATGGTAAAAATGCAGGAGAGGTTTTCTTTTGATGACTCTTCCATGAAGGCCATATTTGTGCAGATGTCTCTGAACAGTAGAACAATGTACCACAACTCCAGAGTCTGCTAAATCTTCCTGAAGGTCTTTTGCAGTCAATCAGGGGTTTTGATTTGCCTCTCTAGTAGAGATGAGCGATGTTCGAGGTTCGCCAATTTCATGTTTGAGTGATTTTGGGGGTGCTCGAGATCAAACTCGAATCCGAACTTTTTGCTAAAAGCTCAACAGTTCAAGTTACGTTCGAGAACGGCTCGATGACCAAAAGCAGGGCTTTTTACAGCTACAGTGTGCAGGGAGCCATTGCTGGCAGCCTGCATAAACTGGTAACCAAGATAAATATCGGGTATCCAAGCAAAGTGCTTTGCTTGGTAACCCAATATTTACCCTGGTTACATGTGCAGGGAGTCAACACTTCCCCGCTGGGCTCCGCCCCCTCCTGCACGCGGCATGTACACACACACACACTCACCTGTGCCCAGCCATGCAGTCCCCGACACTGACAACCTCAGCACAAATTACCCCGCTAGGCTCCACCCACCTCGCACTCCGCACACATTACCCCGCTAGGCTCCACCCGCCTTGCACTCCACACACATGGCCCTGCTCGGCTTACCTGCGGTGATGAAATACTGACCTCCCGACCTCAGCGCTGTCACTGTCTTCCATGGCTGCCGCTTCACATTTCCTCTCTCTGCCGATCCGAGACTGTGACTAGCGGTGATGTCACAGGCTCCCGCGATACTTGGCTGTGAAGGCGGCGGTCATTGAAGTCAGTGACAGCTCTGCTATCAGCAGTGCAGGAGATCGTAACCGCAGGTAACCTGCAGTGACATGGGCTGACCTATTGATGTTAGCTCAGGTCACTGTTCTCCCAGCCAATATGGAACATTCTGTTCTTCATTGATTGCGACAGTGACTATGGTATGGATCGTCATGGGAACCCCTTGGATTACAGCAGACCTGGATTTGTTTTTCTTTCTAATAAATTGGTGAAAGAGGGAATGTGTTGGGGAGTGTTTTTTTCAAATAAAAATGTGTTTGTCGTCTATTTTTTTTTTATTACTGACTGGGTTGGTGATGTCGGGTATCTATAGACGCCTGAAATCACGAATCCCAGGGCTTGATGCCAGGTGACATTACACATCTGGTATTAACCACATATAATACCCCGTTTGCCACTGCACCAGAGCAACGGGATGAGCTGGGGCGAAGCACCAGGATTGGCGCATCTAATGGATGCGCCACTTCTGGGGTATCTGCGGCCTGCTATTTTTAGGCTGGGGAGAGTCCAATAACCATGGACCTCCCTAGTCTGAGAATATCAGACACCAGCTGTCCGCTTTACATTGGCTGGTGATCCAATTTTGGGGGGTCCCCCATGTGTTTTTTTGTTAATTATTTATTTATTTAAAATAACAGCGTGGGGTGCCCTCAGTTTTGGATTACCAGCCAAGGTGAAGCTGCCAACTGTGGTCTGCAGGCTACAGCCGTCTGCTTTACCCTAGCTGGCTATCAAAAATAGGGGGAACCCCACGTCATTTTTTAAAAATTTTTTTTTTTTGGTATATACAAGGCTAAGCACCCCTTAGTGCCACATGAAAGGCACCAAAGGGTGCTAAATTACAAAATGCAGGAGAGTGGGACATTACGTGTCTTTCTGCCATTATAATGACAGAAAAGACTGATATCAAGTGTACAAGCACAAGAAAATCACCAGAGCACTCTGCACTGTGAAAAGCAGTTGAAAATGGCACTAGAGTGAACATGTGACCGCCTCATGTAGGTTGAAGCTATGGATTCTAGGTAAATTTATGTATTTTCCCTCCTTCAGTTATTTTGCAGTACGCCAAAAAAATGGAAGGCACACGGATGACACAAACGGATGACATACGGACCGTATACGGAACGGAAATGGATGCCACATGGATGCACCCGTGAAAAAAAGGACCGTTTTTTGCGGACCGCAAAAACGGATCACTCGTGTGAATGAAGACTTATTCTGATCTGTGGTTTATAAACAGCACGTAGAAATAAGTGAATAACGCCCCCCGGCGTCAGAAAATCTCCGGGGTTTCAGGAGGTAGCTGAGACCCTGAAGATTATGATTCAGGACGGTTTTTCCAGTCCCGCTCACGTGATCATCGGTATACACCGTATACCGATGATCACGTTACAGTAAATGACAGCGCCGGTAAAAAATTATTTATCTCCCATCTGGCATGAACAAACATGTCAGATGGGAGATAAATCTCCTCCCTGGTCCCCTCCGGTCTTCCGGTGTCACCACCGCAGCTTTGGTAGCAACACTTACAACATGGACTCTGCTGCTGTGGACCCGGGGAGAGTGGGTGCAGATTCATTGCACCCACACTCCTCAAATGGAGGGTCTGCACTCCTAGAAAATGGGGGATACGTTCCCTGAGCGTGTCCCCCATATTCTAGACGGTCCAGAGTCATCGTGGGACCCCCTTATTTTTTTTCCTTACAATAAATTGGTGAAAGAGTGAATGTTTTGGGGAGTGTTTTTTCAAATACATTTTTTTTTTGTCTATTTGTTTTGTTAGTACTGACAGTTTGTGATGTCGGGTATGTGATAAACGCCATGACATCACAAACTGCTGGGCTTGATGTCAGGTGACCTTACAGCTAGTATCAACTGCATTTATTACCCCATTTGCCACTGCACCAGGGCACGGGATGAGCTGGAGTGAAGCGCCAAGATTGGCGCATCCAGTGGATGCGCCACTTCTGGGGCACATGCGGCCTGCTATTTTTAGGCTGTGAAGGGCCAATAAGTATAGACCTTTCCACCCTGAGAATACCAGACCACAGCTGTCCGCTTTACCTTGGCTGGTGATCCAATTTGGGGGGACCCTACTTTTTTTTGTAATTATTAATATTTATAAAATAATTATAAAAAAAAAGAGCCTGGGGTGACCTTCACATTGGATCCCCAACCACGGTAAAGCTGCCAGCTGTGGTTTTCAGGCTACAGCCGTCTGTTTTACCCTAGCTGGCTATCAAAAATGGGGGGACTCAACGTCACTTTTTTTTTTAACGATTTTTTTAAATAAAAAAAATTAATGGGGTTCCCTGTATTTTGATTGCCAGCCAAGGTAACGCCAGGCAGATGGGGGTGGCAACCCGTCTCTGTCTGCTTTATCTGCGCTGAGAATCAAAAATACCGCGGAGCGATACGCCTTTTTTTTTAAAAGATTTATTTTTACAGCACTGTGATGTCCAGCAATTAAAATACATGGAAGCCCTTTTTTTTTCTTAGTTATTTAAATAAATAATTTAAAAAAATATATATGGGCTCCCGCTGCATTTTTTGTATTGCTAGCTAAGGGTAATCCAAACAGCTACTGGCTGCCAACCCCCTCTGCTTGGTGCTACCTTCACTGGCAATGGAAAATCCAGGGAAGCAGTTTTTTATTTTTTTTGCCAAAAAACTACAATAAAAAGACGTGTGCTTTGCCATATTTTTGTATGCTAGCCAGGTACAGCAGGCAGGTACGGCTGCCCCCAACTACCAGCTGCCTATTTGTACCCGGCTGGGAACTAAAAATATATGGAAGCCCTTTTTTTTAATTATTTAATGAATTTCATGAAATGATTAAAAAAAAAAAAACACTTGGGCTTCGCCCCATTTTTGTGTCCAGCCGGGTACAACTAGTCAGCTGGGGATTGGAATCTGCAGCACAGGTTAGCCCGAGGTTTCTGGGCCCCGCTGCTGTGAATTGCAGTCCATAGCCGCCCCAGAAAATGGCGTTCTCATAGAAGCGCCATCATCTGGCGCTGTAGCCAACTCTTCCAGCAGCCCTGAAGCCGGGTGGCTTGCTGGATAATCATGAGTTAATACTAGCTTTGTTTTACTAGCTAGTATTAAGACAGAGATTCTTAATGTCAGGCAAGTTTCACCCGGCCATTAAGAATCTTTAATAAAGGGTTCAAAAAAAGACACCACACAGAGAAAAAATACTTTAATAGAAATAAATACACAGACACACTTAGAGACTCCATATTTATTACTCCCTCTTATCCCTCCATGATCCATGGTCTTCTGTCTTCTTTCTCCTTCATCACATGCAGCTCTGCTCCATCAGCAGCACTGCATGGGAGAAAGACACTGCTCCCCGTGCAGGCTTTTCACTCCGTGAGTGATCAGTGCTGCTGGCTGTTAGCGGTACCGTCACCACTGACAGACGGATTGCCATAGCAACAACGCTCCGATCACGTGATTCCCGGTGCTGCTGCGGCTGTTAGCGGTGACGTCACCGCTAACAGGCGCATTGCTATGGCAACGGTGATCTCCGTTATTTACCGGCTGTGTCAGCTGGTCAATAATGGAACTGTGAAGCAGAACGGGGAGTCAACTGTGTGCCAGAGCATGTCGACGGTACACGGCGATACACAAACTTGCATCGTGTACCGGAGAGTGCAATGACAGGACCTAGCATGACGTCAAAGCCATGTGACCAGTTTGTAGCCAAAGAGATAATAGACACGTGACTGGTCAAATGGCTATTTTGACGTCACGGTAGGTCCGTCATCACTGCTGGTTACCGGGAGGACGCAGCGATTACCGATGGAAAAGCGGCGGGAGACAGAGTGCAGGACGCATCGCGGTCACCGGTAAGTGTTATGGCAATGTTTATTAACTGTATGTGTACATTTATAATGTGTTTTTATGTGTTTGTGATTGCCTCCCATTGTTTTCAATGGGGTTCGAGAGGTTCGTCGAATGGCTTGTTGAACGGGGCACCGTTCGATGAACCGAACCAAGCTCGAACGCCAGGGGGGGTGGCTCATCTCTACTCTCTAGCAATCCTACGAGCAGCTCTCACAGAAATTTTGCTTGGTTTTCCAGACCTTATCTTGACCTCTACTCTTCCTCGTAACTAACATTTCTTAATTACATTTCAAACTGAGGAAAGAGCAACTTGAAAACACTTTGCTATCTTCTTATAGCTTTTTCCTGCTTTGTGGGCCGCCACCATTTTGATTTTCAGAGTGCTAGGCAGCTGCTTAGAAGTAGCCATGGCTGCTGTTTTTTTGGCCCAAGGTTAACCCCTTCAGCCCCCGGGCACTTTCCGTTTTTGCATTTTTGTTTTTTGCTCCTTTTCTTCCGAGAGCCGTCACTTTTTTATTTTTCTTTCAATCTTGCCATATGAGGGCTTGTTTTTGCCCAACGAGTTGTACTTTTAAATTAAATCATAGGTTTTACCATATAGTGTACTGGAAAACAGCAAAAAAATTCCAAGTGTGGAAAAACTTCAAAAAAAGTGTGATTGCACAATAGTTTTTGGGATGTTTTATTCACCATGTTTACTATATGGTAAAACTGATGTATCTATGTGTTGCCTCAGGTCAGTGCGAGTTTGTAGACACCAAACATGTATAGGTTTACTTGTATCTAAGGGGTTAAAAAAAATTCACAAGTTTGTCCAATAAAAGTGGCACACGTTTTGCGCCATTTTCCAAAACACGCAGCGTTCTCATTTTTCGAGATCTATGGCTCAGTGATGGCTTATTTTTTGAGTCTCGAACTAACATTTTTAATGGTACCATTTTTGTGCAGATGCTACGTTTTGATCGCCTGTTATTGCATTTGGCGTAAAACATGTGGCGGCCAAAAAATGTAATTTTGGCGTTTGGAATTTTTTTGCCACTACGCCGTTTACCAATCAGATTATTTGATTTTATATTTTGATAAATCGGGCATTTCTGAATGCGGCAATACCAAATATGTGTATACTTATTTATTTTTTAACCCTGTTTAATTTTCAATGGGGTGAAAGGGGTGATTTGAATTTTTAGGTTTTTTTTATTTTTTTTATTTTTTAAAACTTTTTTTAACTTTTTTTTATTTTACTAGTCCCCCTAGGGGGCTATAGCGATCAGCAATCCGATCGCTCTTATCTATCTGCTGATCACAGCTAGACAGCTGTAAAGAGCAGATACAGTCACTTCCCGTTTCCCTTTGCTCCGAGCCGAGGGAAAACGAAAGTGAAGCATCATAGCTGCAGGCGTCATCACATGACCCTGTGCTACGATGGCAACCACCGAAAGTCACGTGATCACTCTCGTGACTTACGGTGGGCGCGGCGGTAAGTAAAAATCATGGCCGCGTGCATATAGATCTCGCTGCCAGACTTTGGCAGCGAGATTTAAGGGGTTAAATGTTGCGAGTGGAAGCGACTCCACTCGCAACATGCAGGCACACATGTCAGCTGTTGAAAAGAGCTGATATGTGTGCCGACCGCCGCCTGCCCGCAGAAGGGGGTGGGGCTTAACCTGAAACGCTCCATTTCGGATAGATCCGTCCAAGGTTGTGAAGGGGTTAAAGGAGGCATGGTTTTTATAAAGCTATGAAATTTGCATCACCTGTTATTTCCTAATAAAGATAGTGAACAAACTGTAACCCTAAAGCCCGCTACACACGCTTCAATATATCTCACAATCTGTCGTTGGGGTCAAGTTGTAAGTGACGCACATCCGGCATCGTTTGTGAGGTATCTGCGTGTGACAGCTACGTGCGATCAGGATTGAACGCAAAACCGTTGATCGCATAACACATCGTATCATTCTCTAGAATTGAGCGTTTTGTTGCACGAACCTAGTCAATTGTAACGTGTGACATCCCTCATACGATTTTGGTGTCTGAGGCTATGTGCGCAGGTGTGCGCTCTGCACCGCAGCTTAAAAAAGGTCCGCTTCAGAGCGCAGCTGAAAAGCAGCGTTCTGAAGCGCCTCACAATGTCTGTCAGTCACTAATCTCTGTCAGTCGGTCACTATCTCTGTCCCTCACTCTCTGTCCATGTCAGTCTATCCCCCTCTCTCATATACTCACCAATCCCCGATCCCCGGCGCTGCACGGCATTCACACTGCTGAGGCGGCTTTTACTGTTTTGAAAAAGCCGGCCGCCCATTAAACAATTTCGTATTCCCTGCTTTCCCCGCCCACCGGCGCCTATGATTGGTTACAGTGAGACACGCCCCCATGCTGAGTGACAGGTGTCACACTGCACCCAATCACAGCAGCCGGTGGGCGTGTCTATACTGTGTAGTGAAATAAATAATTAAATAATTAAAAAAAACGGCGTGCGGTTCCCCCCAATTTTAAAACCAGCCAGATAAAGCCATACGGCTGAAGGCTGGTATTCTCAGGATGGGGAGCTCCACGTTATGGGGAGCCCCCCAGCCTAACAGTATCAGTCAGCAGCCGCCCAGAATTGCCGCATACATTATATGCGACAGTTCTGGGGCTGTACCCGGCTCTTCCCGATTTACCCTGGTGCATTGGCAAATCGGGGTAATAAGGAGTTATTGGCAGCCCATAGCTGCCAATAAGTCCTAGATTAATCATGTCAGGCGTCTATGAGACACCCTCCATGATTAATCTGTAAATTACAGTAAATAAACACACACACACGAAAAAATCCTTTATTAGAAATAAAAAACACACACACATTCCCTGGTTCACCACTTTAATCAGCCCCAAAAAGCCCTCCTTGTCCGGCGTACTCCAGGATGGTCCAGCTTTGCTTCCTGCGCTGCTGCATGGAGGTGACCGGAGCTGCAGCACACACAGCCGCTCCGGTCACCTCCATGCAGGTAATGTTGACAGCCGCGCGATCAGCTGATCTGTCACTGAGGTTACCCGCTGTCACTGGATCCAGCGGTGGCCGCGGGTAACCTCAGTGACAGATCAGCTGATCGCGCTACTCACCGCCGCTCCGGTCAGCTCCAGTCAACAACTGAGGTGAGTATGTGGCTGATTTTTGGACCCTGTGGTCTAGCATGACATTTAACCCAACATCTTCTTCCAGTGTTTCACCTAGTGAGCATGCTCAGCCTGTTAGTTCAATTCCTGAGGCTAAGTCCTCAGTTCAGGCTACTGAGCATGCTAACACACTTAATGTGAAAAGCCTCTTTGCCCAGGTGCTTGAACTTCGTTCTGTGTCCAAGTCCTGTGTTGTGCCTACTGAGCATACTCAGCCTGGTAGTCTTATTTCTGAGCCTAAGTCTGTTGTTTAGGCTACTGAGCATGCTCAGGTACTTAGTGCATCATATGAGGCTAAGTCCGGTGAGGACTTCACTGGGCATGTCTGTGAGATGGCAGAACCTGATAGGCTGGATAGTGTCAGGTGCCCTGATGATGTGGCCACTCCAGACTGGCTCGCGGATTTCCACATCTATGACCTGGCACCCCATCATTGGTCATCTGACAATGACTGGTAGGGTGTTTTGGGTGGTGCTGTGATTGTGTCATCAGTGAGGTGGCGGGTCCGGATAGGCCGCTGATGACATCACTGATGACCTGGCATTCTGCCAATGGCTACTGTCCTGGCATCTTGTGTGATAGAGTGTTTGGGAAGGACACTAGTTAATAAAAGGTCATGGAGAGCACACCTCAGTGCGCAGTTATCACATATGAGCTCTGGGGAGTTACCAGAGCAGTGCAGCTACCTTGCAGCCCTAGAGCCATTGTTCTGGAAGCAGTAGGCAGGGTTAGGCATCTGGTGCCCATCGCGCTAAGATCCGCAGTGAGGCACGGTAGGGTTAGTCATCCTGCTTCCCCTCCTACCTTTGCAGTCCTTCTGTAGCAGCCCAGTGGCATTAACTCAGTTGCCTCTACTGTCCCGGGGTGCTCCGTACGCACAGGGACAGTGTTCCCCAGGACTCCCTGTGGTGTTAACAGGAGAGGTACTGATTTAGGTGTATGGGCTTTGTGGTGTTAACAGGGTTCACATTAGTCCTGGTCCAAGTGACGTTTAACTTGGGTCAGGCTTTTATTATTTCGGAGCCACCTAGGTCTGTCATATCTGCCTGACCTTCGGGTTGCTAGCAGCAGTTTTACCATCACTGCATGGTGGATCCCGACTGGTGATTGGGATATTTACTACCTTCATCCTAATCCGCCAGTGCCCTCATAACACACTGATTCCAGAAATGTGTCACTTACTGAGCTGTTTGCTAATGTTTTGATAAAATCAATGTTTTTGATGTTGCAGATCTAGCAGTTATACAGAGCTTATGATTATACTGGACTACTTAGCAGCCCACCAAGTAGTCCTCTAAAGATACTTTACCATTGATTAATCAATGATTTTATGAAAACTACACTAAGCAGCCCAGTTAGTGAAATGCCACTGGAATCAGTATCTCTGCCCTACATTATGCTGCTTTCAGATTAGGTGTTAAAAAGCTTGTGAGAGATTCCCTTTAACTATCCTGTACATCCCCCACACAATGAGAGGCAGACACGTACACACACTGATGACAAGAACAATCACTTCCAAGTATTCCATAAATAGGCACAATATTACTTTTAGTTTTTGTTAATCTTGTGTCATAAGGAGGTTGAACAGATCAGCATCCACTGAGAGAAGGAAGAAGGCATTCCAGCCCTCTTATTCTGAGAAATTGATCCAGCTTATAATCAAAATTGAAGGTATGAAAGTTAAAGAATTAGAGAAAACTATTCAGCCTCTACAGAACAAACTTAATTCTTTTTCCACTGACCCAGATTTTAAAATTTTAACTGATGAATTGTCTAACAATTTGTGTAAACTTGAAAAAAGTATTATTTCCATTTAGAAAAGGAAGTGTGACAGGGATATTCAAGATTATACTAATAACATGGTTTACACCCGGAAAACGTCCAGGCTTCTTTGCCCTTATGATATAAAATCCATATTGAAAAATAATAATGGTTATAGATCTGGCCAGAGAAGAAATGTTAGTTTAAGTTCCTCTGACTGAATATCATTCTGACCATATGACTACTGAGCATTCTGATTTTGAGGTAACTCCTTTTTCTAAAAATAAAAATACAAGTAAAAATAAATATATTAAGAAAGGAAAGAGATCAAGAAACAATCTAATCGTCAAGGAGTATGAAAACATAAGAAGAAAGGTCTTGCAAAACACTACTATATGAGGGGGTCAAAGCTAAATAATGGATGTCATCAGCATATTTTTGGTTGTTAACTTATCGGCTACTATTATTTCTGAGCATCAAGTCAAGATTTTATAAAAGGGATTGAGCGTTGCACCTACCAAATCTGCAGATTTATTGAATACTAATAAAGATGCGAATAAATTTGTTCATCAACTTTTTCAGGATGGTTCAGAAACATTAAGGTACCGTCACACTAAGCAACTTACCAGCGATCCCAACAACGATAGGGATCGCTGGTAAGTTGCTAGGAGGTTGCTGGTGAGCTGTCACACTGCGACGCTCCAGCGATCCCACCAGCAACCTGACCTGGCAGGGATCGCTGGAGCGTGGCTACACGAGTTGCTGGTGAGCTCACCAGCAACCAGTGACCAGCCCCCAGCGCCGCGTGGAAGATGCTGCGCTTGGTAACTAAGGTAAATATCGGTAACCAACCCGATATTTACCTTGGTTACCACCGCACGGAGCTACACGTGCAGAGAGCAGGGAGCAGCGCACACTGAGCGCTGGCTCCTTGCTCTCCTAGCTACAGCACACATCGGGTTAATTACCCGATGTATGCTGCAGCTAAATGTGCACAGAGCAGGGAGCAGCGCACACTGAGCGCTGGCTCCCTGCTCTCCTACTTACAGCATACATCGGGTTAATTACCCGATGTATGCTGCAGCTAAATGTGCACAGAGCAGGGAGCAGCGCACACTGAGCGCTGGCTCCCTGCTCTCCTACTTACAGCACACATCAGGTTAATTAACCCGATGTGTCCTGCAGCTACATGTGCACAGAGCAGGAGCCGGCAGCACAGGCAGTGAGAGCGGCGGAGGCTGGTATCGAAGGTAAATATCGGGTAACCAAGGACAGGGCTTCTTGGTTACCCGATGTTTACATTGGTTACCAGCCTCTGCAGAAGCCAGCTCCTGCTACCTGCACATTTAGTTGTTGCTGTCTCGCTGTCACACACAGCGATTTGTGCTTCACAGCAGGACAGCAACAACTAAAAAATGGCCCAGGACATTCAGCAACAACCAACGACCTCACAGCAGGGGCCAGGTTGTTGCTGGATGTCACACACAGCAACATCGCTAGCAACGTCACAAAAGTTGTTCGTTAGCAGCGATGTTGCTAGCGATGTTGCTTAGTGTGACGGGGCCTTTATCTACTAATGTAAACAGTGAAGAACCTGATGGTGTAACATCCTGTTATCAGTCCTTTGCAAGGCTCTTTTTTCTGAACAATGTTCTATGGTTGTTCTGGTACAATTGCAATCTGTAATCAAATTGTATTTGACTCGAAATTTTAATTCTAATGCCTGCTTCAAAGAAGACTGTCCTACCCTGCTTTTTATCCATTGCAATCTGGGACCAAAAAAAGGGATGTTTTTCAGAAATTGGTAGAAAATGATCTTAAAAAATATTAGTTCAGTGAATCTCCTATTTCTAACAATAATCTTAAATCAGAAATGAAAACCCTTAATTTTTTGGTACGGAATAATATCATCATTATTCAACCATCATATAAAGGTTGATCAGTAGGGGTACTTGATCGATTATGATATGAGAATAAAATTACAGCTCTGTTATCTGAAAGTACTACATATAATAAATTGGCTAAAGATCCTACTAAGAGTTTTTTTATCTAAATTGTCTATGTGGCTTAATAGGGCAGTTACGAGTCAAATTATGTCTGTTCAGGAGGCTGAATATATTTTTTCACAATCCTGTTATTCCAGTATTTCATGGACCACCCAAGATTCATTAGGGCGTTTTTCCTCTGACCTTTCGTGTTACTATTTCTGGTATTGGATTATTATTTCAACATCTATATTCATGGGTAGATACATTTATACAGCGTCTTGTTCAGTATACACCCAGCCATATAAAAGATACTAACAGTTTTTTGGGTACTATTGATAAGCTACACTCATCACCCAATTTTTTTCTGGGTTACCAGTAATGTGAGGGCTCTTTATTCTTGTATACCTCTTGATTTGAATATTTTTGCTTTAACCTATTTTTTTGAATAGATACACTAGTCTATCTGGTATTCTTATTTCCCATATTAATCCTGCTGCCAAATTTTTGTTATCCCATAATTACTTTATGTTTAATGGAGTTTTTTTATTTACAGATTCAGGACTGCCCAATGAGGGGTTAGTGTTCAACATCCCTTGCCAATATTTATATGACTTTTTATGAGCAAAAGTATCTTTTTTCCTTTAACAATTCTTTTTTACACGATACATCATCTGCAAAGATTGTTATATAGATGATTTAATATTTATTGTTAGTCATAATATTCCAAATTTTGATTTATTTTTTTAATCTTTGAATGACAATGATCTTAATTTATCATTTGCATGTGAGAGTAAGAATAATATCACTCCCTTTCTGGATGTGTTATTAACCGGAAACAGTGATCTTCAAAAGATTAGGGCACATTGAATCAAAAACCTATATCAGGCAACACTATTCTTAATGCTGCCAGTTCACACCCGGAACCTCTTATAAAAAAACTTACCTATTAACTAATTCACCCATGTAAGGAGAGCCTGCTCCATGGAGCCTGACTATGAAGTGGAGCGCAATAACATTGTGTCTAGATTTAGACAGAGAGGTTACTCATATAGTCATAAAAACAGGGCTAGGGCTATTGTTTAAAAAAAATCAAGACATGAGTCATTATTTAATGTTAGATGGCCATCCAATCAGACAGAATTTGTCATACCGAATTTTTCTACTCCATATTCTATGCATTTCCCTGGGATTTTTTCATTCATAAAAAAAAATGTGGCCTTATTGGAACAAGGTGATAAACTATCCCATATTCTTAAAGATAGTGTTTGTTTTGTTGCAAGGAAATCAAAAGTGCTCTGATATTATGTCTCCTTCTACTTATGATAGTTCTCTAAAACGGAATAGAACATAGCTTGATGTTAAGGGATTTATTAGATGTGAAATGGCAAGATGCGGCTTATGCAAATATGTAACAAAAGATTAATTCATTTCAATCTCTTCACTCAGATGAAACCTTAAATATTAAGTCATTTATAAATTGCAACACTAATTATATTGTTTATCTTATTGAATGTATCAGCTGTAACCTGCGATATCGATATATCGGCTCCACAACACGCAAAGTGAAGATCCGTCTTTCTGAACACATGAATGGTGTGGCTTCAGATCTTCTTGTGAATAAATGTTCGCTTTCAGGATCATCTCGACACTTCATGGACGTACACCATGGTGATATTGCTTGTTTGAGAGTATTCGGTATTGAAAGGGTCAATCGTCCCTATCGTGGCAGCCACTGGGTGCAGGATAGAAAAGCATCAGGTAAGTGCTGTTTCTAATGGAAAAACAGTTCTGCTTTTAAATGTGTGAAGCCGTATGGCACCTATTAAACAAAAGAAAATATAATGTTGGACTGCCCCATGAGATTTGCCGTGACGTGGTGGGGTAGCTCAAAAGATTGCAATTTTTTGCCAAAAATCTCCATTTATTAAGTACAGTTTAGAAATTGTGCTGGCTTCTTTTTCTAATTTAAAAAAATGAAAACCGCAAAGGCGGGGAAAGGGGTATCATGGTATCCTTACACAGTTCTGATAGGAGGTTAAAAACATGTCCTTATTCATAGGTAAACTTTACCTATGAATAAGGACATGTTTTTAACTGCCTGTCCGAAAAGCGTATGGATACCATGATACCCCTTTCCCCCCTTTGTAGTTTTATATTTTTAACTTATATGCCTCAATACATTTTTGGCTTTTTTATATAAAATAATTTTTGCTGCTGGATTCCGTTTTCCCCTGCCCCCTTCTTCCTTCCATTGACTTACTTATTTATTTGTCCCTTATACTTAGTTACATACCACACGTGTCATTCAGAGGTTCTCATAAACATACATACAAACTCATAGCCTGCCTACTTTATCTAGGGATGAGTATAAAACTTAAGGGAACTTTGGAGCTCTCTGACACTCTAGATACAGCCCAAGCTGCATACATAAACATACATAGCTTTAGAACAGTGTATTTCCCTTCTGAGATGGCCACATCAAATGGTATTGTTCAGAGACTGTCCCAATTCCGTAATACACCACCAGTTAGTAGACAGACATATTATCTTATTCCTCTATTTTTCAATCAACTTTCATATAGACATACAGACATACATGAAATTCACATACCACTCACTGGTGATGCCAATTAGTTCTTGAATCATGTTTTACAGTGTTACACAGAAATCCAAGAAATCACAGAGTGAAATTTTGTGTAAAAATGACTTCTTACCTTTACTGCATATGAAATTTGACTGTCTCAAGAATTCCCGGAACTTCTTCCAAATAGGCTTGTTGGCCACGGCCCTGTGTTCGGAGCCAACAACTTCTCTGGTAGAAAACACTGGAGCAATCGGCCACTCACAATTAGTAGAAAGCAACCACAATGGCACCAAGAACAGAAGAAAATGGCAGCTAATAAGCATATTAATACAGGCAGGTAGCATCAATTAGTGATATTTCTGCAGCAATGAAAAACAAACAAAAACGCTGGAGTGGTGCTTTAACAGAAAGTTTGAAAAGTTTGTACATTTTGTATATAGCCAGTTGTATGCAGAATCTTCCACATAACAGTGCTGAGTAGAACCGAATGATTCATCTATAATAAGAAATACAAAAGTAATTTACTACTAAAAGCCCAGGAGTACAGATTTCTCCTCTGATCCACTATAACCACCAATTTTTTAATAGAATGTAATCTTCTATTGCTATTACAACTTCTGGAGAACAGTTGTAAATGTTCCAATAAAAGTAAATTGCATTTGTGATTATTCATCTGAGATACAGCATTACTTTTAATAACAGGATAAAATGCTATAATGTAGACAAATGTGGCAGTCTTTATAATGCCTCCATCATAGCATTACTTTGATCTATATTGCAAAGGGCTGCAAGACAACTGTTACTAAAACATGTATTACCTGATAATAGCACCTTTATTGCTGACAAAGGAGATATTGGGGCATGAAATAATAAGTTGTGTTTATACTGGTAATGAAAATATTATTAAATATTATCTAATGTTTGTAAATATGCATAATTAATGTTCCCCTGTCATGAGATGTATGTTAAGCAGTGACATATGTGGATTATTTATGAAATGTTGTAAGTTGTAACTACCAGGAACAATTACCATATATTATTCAGCTTGGATAAGCAGACTGGTGTTACTTTCAACTTTGCCGCTATTGTCCGGACTCCGATGTCCAGTAAAATGAAGTACAGATTTTTATTTATGTATTTATTTTACTCACTTCTATAGTGCTAAAAAATTCACAGCACTTTACAAAAATGATCATCAATGTCCCCATTGGGGCTCACTATCTAAGCTCCCTTTTAGTATGTCTTTGTAGTGTGGGAGGAAAATTGAGTACCGGGAGGAAACCCCTGCAAACATGGGGAGAACATACAAACTCCTTGGAGATGTTGTCTTTATTAAGATTGAACCCAGGGTCCTAGCGCTGCAAGACTGCAGTGCCAGCTACTGAGCAACTAATTTAGAAGAATAAAGGCTGTAAAGACTCCATGACAGTGGAGCAACAAATTCTGTAGAGACTCGATAGCAGTAAGTGCAAAAAAGTTTGTAGAGATTGGATATAAGCTGGAGAGATAGTGACTGTAAATATGGGATGAGAGCTGGAGAAAACATTGTGCAGACTATGTTCAATTTCAACTGGAAAATCATATCAAAGTGTGCATATAGACACTTAATGATTGATTGCTCTCAGTGAGAGAAACAAAATTAAAATTTTGTAATTGTGATACCTTTTAATGGCTAACTAAAATAAATGATGTTACAAAGCAAGCTTTCAAGACATCTCAGGTCTCTTCATCAGGCATGGTATGATAAAATATCTGAAGAAACACAAATATATACACAAACAGGGCAGAGGGATGGCTGAGGAGTCTGCTCCAGAGACTGAGGGCACAAGCCTCTAATCCTACATGGATATTGGGACAATAAGGCTATGTGCCCACGCTGCGGATTTACCGCGGATTTTGCCGCGGATTTGCCGCGGATTTACCGCGGATTTGCCGAAAATCTGCAGCAGCGGCACTTCCAAGCCATTTCAATGGCATTTTGGAAATGCTGTGTCCATGCTGCGGATTTTTCCGCTGCGGATTTGCCGCGGATTTTGATGCGGAAAAATCTGCAGCATGTCAATTGTTTATTGCGGATTTTGGTGCGGATTTGGGTATAGAATGGGGGAAAAAAAAAAAAATCCGCATCAAAATCCGCGGCAAATCCGCGGTAAATCCGCGGCAAATCCGCTTGTGCGGATTTGCCGCGAAAGTCGCGGATTTTCAGGCACAAAAGTCCGCAGGTACATTCTACCGTGGACACATAGCCTAAAACTCACACCACTAATCAAAGCTTATTAAGGATTCACTTTCTAAGCTCTGTGTTTATTTATTTAACTGTCCTTTTATTATACCATCCCTCTGCTCTGTTAGTGCATATATTTGTGTTTCTTCATATATTTTGTCATACCATGCCTGTTGAAGAGATCTGAGATGTCTCGAAAGCTTGCTTTGTAACATCATCATATTTTATTTTAGCTAGTCATTAAAAGGTATCACAACTACAAAATTATACTTTTGTTTCTCTCACTGAGAGCAATCAATCATTTTTCAACTGGCTAACATGGTACCAAAACCTTTTTCTTTTAACTATAGACACTTAGAAATAGCAAAGCTGAGTATGCAGGATAGAATCTTGTAAAGCGGGCTGGATATATTGACAGGCACTCTTAGACAGTAAATGATTTTTCAAACAAGTAACTGCAGAGCCGAGTATGCAGACAGGCACAATGGAACATCAGGTCACAGTATGCAGACAGCTACTTTCAAGCTACAGATCTAAGTATACAGACAGCTACCTTAAAATGCAGTAGAGTCAAATATGCGGAACAACTGCCTTGTAAGAACAGAGCCAAATATGTGGAAATCGTCCTTGAACCAGCAAAATAATCAATGTGGACAGATACTTTGGAAAAGCAGTGCAAAGTTTGCAAACAAGAACCTGAGAACAGCCAAGTAAAGGATACAAACAAAAACCTTGGAATAGTAGAGATGACATGTAAACATGTACCTTTTAACAGCAAAGTATACTTAAAAGAACCTTGGAGCCAATTACGTTTGGAGATTCACTAAGAACAAATGTATCTCAGCCAAATTATGAAACTAACGATGGTTAATCAGGGCACACAGTAGCAGATTCCAATGATTCTGTAATAGGAAGACATCAATATACCTGTATACTGAGGGGAAATATCACCGACTGAGCTAGCCTAAAAAGACCTAGGTGTGTGACATCTGAAGTGATTACCATATTACTAAGGTAACCTGACTTTAAACAATATCGATATAGGCAGCAGGCGAAAGATTGTTTTGTTTATAGTTGCCCTCCACACAAAAAGAGTTACATAGTTAATATTAGGTCTCAGGAAATCGGTCAATTTTTTTGGCCTTGTGCCAAAATAAGAATAAGGTATACAGAATTATTTTTCTTGTGAACCTAATAATAAAAGCTTCACATCCCTCTAAATGCTAGAGTACGCCGTGTGCAGAATTATTAGGCAAGTTGTATTTAAGAGGATTTTTTTTATTATTGATCAACAACTATGTTCTCAATCAACCCAAAAGACTCATAAATATCAAAGCTTAATATTTTTGGAAGTTGTAGTGGGTTTTTTTTAGATTTGGCTATCTTAGGAGGATATCTATTTGTGCAGGAAACTATTACTGTGCAGAATTATTAGGAAACTTAACAAAAAATCAATATACACTACAGTTCAAAAGTTTGGGATCACCCAGACAGTTTTGTCTTTTCCATGAAAAATCATACTTTAATTTATCAAATGAGTTGCAAAATGAAAAGAAAATGTAGTCCAGACATTGACGAGGTTAATAATAATGATTTTTACTTGAAGTAATAACTTTCTCATTCAAACTTTGCTTTTTCACAGATGCTCCCTTTGCAGCAATTCCAGCTTTGTAGACCTTTGGTATTCTAGCTGTTAATTTGATGAGGCAATCTAGAGATATTTCACCCCATGCTTTTATAAGCCCCTCCCACAAGTTGGATTGGCTTGATGGGCACTTTTTGCATATCATACAGTTAAGCTGCTCCCACAAAAGCTCAATAGGGTTGAGATCTGGTGACTGTGCTGGCCATTCCATTACAGATAGAATACCAGCTGCCTGCTTCTTTCCTAAATAGTTCATGCATAATTTGGAGGTGTGGTTTGATCATTGTCCTGTTGTAGGATGAAATTGGCTCAAATCAAGCGCTATCCGCAGGGTATGGCATGGAGTTGCAAAATGGAGTGATAGCCTTCCTTATTCAAAATCCCTTTTACATTGTACAAATCTCCAACTTTACCAGCACCAAAGCAACCCCAGACCATCACATTACATCCACCATGCTTGACATCTTTTCAGTTGTTCTGCATCTCACAAATGTTCTTCTGTGTAATCCAAACACCTCAAACTTCAATTCATCTGTCCATAACACTTTTTTCCAATCTTCCTCTGTCCAATGTCTGTGTTCTTTTGCCCATATTAATATTTCCTTTTATTAGCCAGTCTCAGATATGGCTTTTTCTTTGCCACTCTGCCTTGAAGGCCAGCATCCCAGAGTTGCCTCTTCACTACAGACATTGACACTGGCGTTTTGCGGGTACTATTTAATGAAGCTGCAAGTTGAGGACCTGTGAGGCGTAGATTTCCAAACTAGAGACTCTAATGTACTTGTCTTGTTGTTCAGTTGTGCAGCGGGGCCTCCCACTTCTCTTTCTACTCTGGTTACAGCCTGTTTGTGCTCTCCTCTAAAGGGTGTAGTACACGTTGTATGAAATCTTCAATTTCTTGGCAATTTCTCACATGGAATATCCTTTATTTCTAAGAACAAGAATAGACTGTCGAGTTTCACATGAAAGCTCTCTTTTTCTGACCATTTCGAGAGTTTAATGGAACCAATAAATGTAATGCTCCAGATTCTCAACTAGCTCATAGAAAGGTCAGTTTTATAGCTTATCTAATCAGCAAAACTATTTTCAGCTTTGCTAACATACTTACACAAAGGTTTTCAAGGGATTTCTAAACATCCATTAGCCTTCTAAGACAGTTCGCAAACACAATGTACCATTAGAACACTGGTGTGGTGGTGTTAGAAATTGACCTCTATACACCTATGTAGATATTGCATTAAACACCAGACGTTTGCAGCTACAATAGTCATTTACCACATTATCAATGTATAGAGTGTATTTCTGTTTAATTTAATGTTAGCTTTATTGAAAAAAAAATGTGCTCTTCTTTCAAATATAAGGAAATATCTAGGTGACCCTAAACTTTTGAACTGTAGTGTATTCCCATCTCACTTGTTTATTTTCACCAGTTAAACCAATATAACTGCACAAAATTTAGAAATAAACATTTCTGACATGCAAAACCCCCCCCCAAAAATTGTGACCTACCATCCATAGATTCTGTCAGTTGATTGATCTGTTTACGATCAACATTGCGTGAAGCAGCCACCACAGCCTCCCAGACACTGTTCTGAGAGGTGTACTGTTTTCCCTCCCTGTAGATCTCACATTTAATGAGGCACCACAGGTTCTCTATGGGGTTCAGATCAGGTGAACAAGGGGGACATGTCATTATTTTTTCATCTTTTAGACCTTTACTTGCCAGCCATGCTGTGGATTAGTTGGATGCATGTGATGGAGCATTGTCCTGCATGAAAATCATGTTTTTCTTGAACGATACCGACTTCTTCCTGTACCACTGCTTGAAGAAGTTGTCTTCCAGAAACTGGCAGTAGGTCTGGGAGTTGAGCTTCACTCCATCCTCAACCTGAAAAGGTTTCACAAGTTCATCTTTGATGTGACACTGACAACCCATACCAGTACCCCACCTCCACCTTGCTGGCATCTGAGTCGGAGTGGAGCTCTCTGCCCTTTACTGATCCAGCCTCTGGCCCATCCATCTGGCCCATCAAGAGTCACTGTCAGACTTCCGGGATTTCCAGTTCTCTTTTGAAAGAGCTTGCCCTCGGTTAACATGGAGTTTGCTGTTCTGTTGCCCTACTTCCTGTCCAGCTGTTTAAAAGGCCGCCTCTAAGCTTAGTCCAGTGCCTGAGTATACTGCTTGCTGTGTACTCCTGCTTTGCTGCTCTTGGTGCCTGATTGACATTTTGGATCCTCCCGAAAAACAACCGACACCGACTTTGGACTTCACTCGGACTCATCAAGCTGTGCCCGGACTCCGTCTGCCGTCTTTGGTCAGCACTTCTGCCCGGTTCCTTCCGGTTCGTAACCACTCTGGACTCTCATCTCGTGCGGACATTTTTGGACTATACCTCTGGCCCTTTGTGTCCCGGCTGCTGCGCATTTAGGCCTTCTGGGGTGATTGCCAGACAGTCCCTGTATAGGGGTTCGCTCTTGGTGGTCTCCCTGGGGGAGTCCGGTGCGTGGCCCCGGGAATTCCCTTCGCTCCGATCCTGGAAGGTATTTCCGGTGTTTATTGTTCTACTGTGTTTTGTTCCGTTTATGTACATATCGTTGGTTACCTGTTATAAACATTTCTGCACCAAGAACTCGTCTCTGATTGTCATTGCCCTAACGCAATCGAAATCCTCAGTACATACAATAGTATTACAGTCACTCTCATTTCATCAGTCCATAAAATCTTTGAAAAATCAGTCTTAAGATATTTCTTTGCCCAATATTGACGTTTTATCTTATGTTTCTTGTTCAAAGGTGGTCATTTTTCAGCCTTCCTTACCTTGGCTATGTCCCTGAGTATGGCACACCTTGTGCTTTTTGATACTCCAGTAACGTTGCAGCTCTGAAATATGGCCAATCTGGTGTCAAATGGCATCTTGGCAGCTTCACGCTTGATTTCCCTCAATTCATGGGCAGCTATTTTGCGCTTTTTTTGCCTAACACGCTTCTTCTGACCCTGTTGGCTATTTGTCATGAAACGCTTGATTGTTCGGTGATCAAGCTTCAAACATTTGACAATTTCAAGACTGCTGTATCCCTCTGCAAGACATATCACAATTTTGGACTTTTCAAAGCCAGTCAAATCTCTCTTCTGACCCATTTTGCCAAAGGAATGGAAGTTGCCTAATAATTAAGCACACCTTATATAGGGTGTTGATGTCATTACACCATACCCCTCCTCATTACAGAGATGTACATCACCTGATTTGCTTAATTGGTAGTTGGCTGTCAATCCTATACAGCTTGGAGTAGGACAACATGTATAAAAGTATTATGTGATCAAAATACTCATTTGCCTAATAATTCTGCACACAGTGTACATATGTGTGCTATAATTTTTGGGTTCACTACATTTTTTTCAAATCCGGTGACTGATTTTTATGTTTTCTTATGCCCTGATTTAAAGAAATATATATTTTAACTATCACTTATGGATTTTTCACAAAACACTTGTGGAATTATGTACTAGCAAAATAAACAAGATCATTTTTTATTGTATCCAAAAATGTACACAATAATATATGTATATGTAAAATTTACATTGTTTCTGCAACCTTATTGGAAATTAATTCTTGCACCTTTTCGTTTCCTCTTCAATGTATCTCTTTATACCTTCTCTCTTACAGAAGGCCTGTGGATCTTCTCTGTGAAGCATCCAGCAGTATTTCCCCATCATGCTCATGTTCCATCTACATTGGTATCGTTGTTCCAATTCCTGGATATCCTGATGAAATCTTTCTATTTACTCTTCGCTAACAGCACCAAGGTTTTCTGGAAAGTAATCCAAATGGGAATGTAAAAATGTAACTTCAAATTCATAAGAAAACTTAAGGCTTTGAAACATTTCAATATGTTCTCCACTAAGGACTTAAATTTTGGAACTTTGTTGTTACATACCTAGAAATGTCATCACAAATTCTTTAAAAGATTCCCAATACCTTTCCTCCACAGCTTTCATTTTTGCTTCAAACAATTTGTCCTTCATGAGTTTCAAAATATCCGGAGCCTCAAAAATGCCTTCCTTCAGTCTTACTTTTGAGGTCCTTGAAACTTGTTACACAGTTACGTAAGAGTCTCTCCTTCTTTCACAAGCTGATTAATTAGTGATCAACTGAACTTGCATCTATGTCTTGAGTCCAGTTTACAAAGATAATGTTCTTCTTGGCCAACCTTTTAGGCTCCACTGATGAGTCCTATACCAGCTTTCCCATTCACACAAAAAGCATTTGTTTAGAAAAACCTCTCTGCTCACAGAAGTCAATCACAGTGTTCATTAGTTTTAAAATCAATCTAATGAAACCTGTCACGGTTTCCCCTCCCCGGCCACATGTTTAGGGGGTGGAGCCTTCTCCCGGGCCTCACTTCCGGAGCTAGGATGCTTTACTGTCATCTCCGGTGAACCAGCGCTGGCTATAAGCTTAGCGCTGCTTTGCCTGTGAGTGCTGGGCCCTGTACGTGTGATCCTGATCCATTCTTTCTCTATGCCTTAAGCCTCTGTCTGTGTTCTATCTCCTTGTCATTCTGCCATTCCTCTGTCCCACCTCCTTCCTTCCCACAATAGCCCAGGTTGTTCCCCCCTCTCCTACCTCCCTAATCGGTTGTTTCCTCTGGTACTGACCTCGGCCTGATCTCGACTCCTTCACTGCTAGTTCCTCCGGTATTCCTTCTGCCCGTACTGTGTATGACCCGGACCCATCTGACCATACCCCACATGCTCCACAGCTTCAGCTGTGTGGCTGATGCTGGCAGACACTGCATTAGCACACACTGGGAGTTTGCCTCCTTGTTCATTCAGCTCCGTGTAGTGTCTTTCCCTGCAGGACTTCAGCTCTCCCTGCTGGCAGCCTAACAAAACCAAAATCATTCACCAAAGGTCATGCAAAGGGATCAAAGTATGGTTCAAGAAAAAGCCTATGGAGTCTGTGTTCCTGAAAAAAGTGTACGTGATAGCATTTTTTCAATATTTTTACTGAGTTCAGGGTTCAAAAATATATGAAAATCACCTCTTAAAGTTCAACAATTTTACCCTTGCAGACCTACTGTATGTTATTACTTGTAATTGAGCGCTATAAAATTTAAGGTTAAATATAATCATTATATTAGTAATAATAGTCATCATAGCAATCCAATGTTTCTGGTAAGAAAATAATATTAGCTTATTTTACATCTTTATTTCCACTTGCTATCTGTTATGAAATGAACAGTTTATATCATGCTGTTGCAGTAAAATATTTAGCATGCGCTGCTTGTATGTACCAATTCCTTTTAGTGCTGTGCTAGTTATAAATGCTGTCCTTATGCATTGGATCCCTTATCTGTTTCATCTCCCGCAGAGAGAAATTACAATGTTGCTTTTACAGAATTGACAGATTATACGTGGTAAGTAGTAATACTGGTAAATGACAAACCTGCTGAGACTGTCAGCAGATTTTATTGTGTTTGACTAGCAGAGTCAGAATCATCAATGCTTTGAAATTTGGACAAATAACTTAAAAAAAAAATTGATATATAATTTGAAAAAATATATACACATGCATTTTATGACATTGGATAACAATGTAAGATTAAACAAAAATATATAATTACAACCACATTTTTAAAAGTAAATTATAATTAGAAAATGTCCTATCATTTAAAACAGGTTTTTATTCTAAACATTTATTTCCACTGGAGCTTCTATATTATTTCCGTAACTTTACTTAAAAGAAAAAACAAAATATTACAAAATTGTTGGTTTGCTATCTGCAGCTCATGTGTCAGATTTACAGCTTAGACATTGACAGGCTCGGTAGATATATTCAACTAAAGCATACTTTATTAATGGGATTTTTTGTTCTATATGAAAACATCTTAGCACAATACCTGCTCTTCTATAACCATTGCAGATTTTCAGTTTTTTAAAATCATGACTTTTTTTCATTGAATTCTGCCAAGAACTATAACCATATTTGTCTGCAATTGTTAACATATTATGTTAAGAATATGATTATTAATATGTAAACTACTATATGTTTGTATAATGATTTTTTTTTATTTGGTACCTTCTGCTAAATAAAAACATGTTTTAATAAAAAATAATTTTGGTGTTGCCATGTTCACACAATTGGGTTTCCATTAATGAAACTATATGAGTGTTTTTCTTCTGCAAAATCAGTTATAGGTTTTATTGGCACTATGTGATATACTTAGAATTTATTGTTTCAAATTAATTTTGCTTGTTAAACAAAGTAGCAATTCTATCTTTGTTTTAACACTATTTTTTCATTCCATATGCAATGAACATTAATGGAAAGCTACTTTGTCAACAAATGCTATTAACCTGCAGATGCGGGATCTGCAGATTAATAGCATTTAAAACCTGAGCAATTGCCACACTAAAAGCCTGAAAGTTACAATGATAGGGTGGAGCGGAGACTGGGGCTTCTAGACTGGCCCTCAGGCTAGGGGGACCCTAGCTATCCCTTATCTCAAAGTTACCTTTGAAGGTTATGATATCTGAACTGCCAAAAAGACCCTGCTCCTGACCAGACCTGATTATTACCCCTCCCTCCCCACCACAGCGGAGGGATGGGACAGGAGTGTGATAATACCAACAGAGAGAGACAAACAAGGGAAACCAAAACTCTATCTTACAGCACACTCGCACAAACGTAAAAGACAATAAGAAGTAAGTAAGAATATAGGATCAGGGAAGAAACAACAAGACAACAAGAGAATTCCACAACTATCCAAGCACCATTAAATATAATCACCAGTAGGAGTGGGATACACCAGTACACAGATCAAAACAACAATAGACTATAGTCAGCTTGGGAAGACTGATTTCACCTTCTTAAGAAAAGCAAAGAGTAAATGTGATAGGTTTCCAACAACATGTGATCCTAGAGGTAACCAGCAGGCTAGCAGAGATTAACTCTTGCTAGCCCAACCATTAATAAGCACACAGCTGTTGGATGCCCGAGCCTGCCTGTGTAACTCAGAAACACCACTGAAACCATAGTGTAGAGTATCATAATCCATAGTGTGAACAGCATCATCAAATGCAGCCATGACACTAGATGAGTTTTGAGCAAAACTCCGTGTGACATTAATCCTCCCTCTACGAGGGGCCTCTGGACCTTCAGTACCAGCAATCTCCGAATGACAGCAATGAAATGCCCTATCCAGATGCTCTGCATGGATATCAGAGGCCGGAAGCCAAATCCTCTCTTCAGGACCATAACCCTGCCAGTGAACCAAGTACTATAAAGAACTATGAACGATACAAAAATCTATAATTTTTGATACCTGAAACTCTAAAGACCCATCAACCAAGACCAAAGGTGGAGGTATGAGAAAAGGGGCACCGGAACCCACAAATTTCTTTAACAGAGATTTGTGAAAAACAATATGGATTTTATTTGATGCTGGTAACGCTAGGCAGAAAGCAAACAGATTAATGACAACAATAATTCTCAATTGACCTATGAACCGAGGACCTAACTTAAGTGAAGACATTTAAAGCTTAATGTTTTTTCATGGACAAGCCCACCAGATCACCCACACACAGATATGGACCAGGCACATGTCTACAGCCAGCCACACGCTTATACTTAAAGCTCATGTCATGCAAATGTTGCTCAACCTTCTCCCATGGAAACAATAATTCTTAGACCAATTAGTACACCCTAGGTACCTCATATGAGTGCTCTTCTAAAAACATAGATACAGTAACTGGGAATCATGACCATAAACACAAAAGAAAGGTGAAACACCAGAGGATTCATGGTGGAAATTGTTGATAGAAAACTCTACAAGAAGAAGTAAGGAGGACCACTCCTCCTGATTATCTGAGACTAGTGATGAACAGCCTATGGATATTCAGGTTCACCGAACCATCACGGTTCATCAATGGGATCAGCAAATGAACCTGATGCCGAACTTAACCCAGAACAAATCCCCATACAAGTAAATGGGGACTAGACATTCGGAGCTGTAAAATAGCCATAGTAAGCACAGGGGGGTTGTGGTGAAAGCTAGATAAAAGTAAGAGCAGGATAGTTATATGGACTATGTTTTCCACTGTTTCCCAGAGCATCACCTAGAACAGACCTGGGCAAGGGGCGGCCCGTGGACCACATCCGGCCCGCCTACTTTGTTTTCTTGTGGCATATAACGGACTGTCATGTTTGGTAGTCGTTCAGCAGGGCAACTATAAAATCAAATACCTCCATTTGGAAATGTAGTATAGCTCTCCTAATCAACTATGTTCCTTACCTCATGAGCAGGGCATTGCAGTAGCTTACAGATGCATGGTTACCGCCACTCACTGTGTCTGAACACAGGAAGCTGAGCTGACAGCCGCTCTGTGCATTCGGCAGCGTATATTGTGAAGGAGGAGGCCACGGGGGATCAACCCTGCACAGGTACCGTGGGACCGGGGGAACACCGGTGGGGTTTAGGGGGTGACCTGGCAGGGCCTGGGGAGGAGTTTTCTGTTGCATGTGTCATGGCACATGCGACAGAAATAAGAGGAGTAGGGTGAATGCGGCCGGCACGCTGCTGTGCACACGGCCATCTTGGATTTCCGGGAGGGGGTCATGGGGGGCCATTTTGGCGACACCGGGGGACCGGAGGGGATCAGGGAGGAGATTTATCTTCCATATGACATGTTTGTTCATGCCAGATGGGAGATGAATAATTTTTTACCGGCGCTGTCATTTCCTGTAACGTGATCATCGGTATACAGTGTATACCGGTGATCACATGAGCGGAGACCGGAAAAAATGGCCTGAATCATGATCTCCAGGATCTCAGCTATCCCCTGAAACCCCAAAGATTTTCTGACGCTGGGGGGTGCTATTCACTTATTTCTGCCAGCTGTTTATAAACAGCAGATCAGAATAAGGCTACATTCACACGACCAATCTGTTTTTGCGGTCCGCAAAAAACGGTCCATTTTTTTCACGGATGCATCCATGTGGCATCCGTTTCCGTTCCGTATACGGTCCGTATGTCATCCATTTGTCATCCGTGTGCCTTCCTTTTTTTGCGTACCGCCAGTAAACTGAAGGAGGGAAGATACATAAATTTACCCAAGATCCATAGCCTCAACCTACATGAGGCGGTCACATGTTCACTCCAGTGCCATTTCTACTGCTTTTTACAGCGTAGAGCACTCTGGTGATTTTCCTGTGCTTGTACACTTCATATCAGTCTTTTCTGTCATTATAATGGCAGAAAGACACATAATGTCCCACTCTCCTGCATTTTGTAATTTTGCACCCTTTTTAAAAAAAATGACGTGGGGTTCCCCTTATTTTTCATAGCCAGCTAGGGTAAAGCAGACGGCTGCAGCCTGCAGACCACAGCTGGCAGCTTCACCTTGGCTGGTAATCCAAAACTGAGGGCACCCCATGCTGTTATTTTAAATTAAATAAATAATTTAAAAAAAACAAAACACGTGGGGGTCCCCCCAAAATTGGATCACCAGCCAAGGTAAAGCGGACAGCTGGGGTCTGATATTCTCAGACTAAGGAGGTTCATGATTATTGGACTCTCCCCAGTCTAAAAATAGCAGGCCGCAGCCGCCCCAGAAGTGGCGCATCCATTAGATGCGCCAATCCTGGTGCTTCGCTCTAGCTCATCTTGTTGCCCTGGTGCGGTGGCAACTGGGGTAATATATGGGGTTAATACCAGATGGCCAGATGTGTAATGTCACCTGGCATCAAGCCCTGGGGTTCGTGATGTAAGGTGTCTATCAGATACCCAACATCACTAACCCAGTCATTAATAAAAAAATAATAGACGACAAACATATTTTTATTTGAAAAAACACCCCTCAACACATTCCCTCTTTCACCAATTTATTAGAAAGAAAAACAAATCCAGGTCTGGTGTAATCCAAGGGGGTCCCACGACGATCCATACCATAGTCAATGTCCCAGTCAATGAAGAACCGAATGTTCCATATCGGCTGGGAGAGCAATGCAGTGACCTGAGCTAACGTCAATAGGTCAGCCCAGGTCACTGCAGTGCATGACGAGTGCTGCTGTCACGAAGTTAGATGAGATCATTACCTCCTGTGACGATCTCCTGCACTCCTGACGTCAGCGCGGTCACTGCAGGGCATGACGATCGCTGCTTTCAGGAGGTTAGCAAGGTACATTACCTGCGGTAATGGCTGCATTCCTCACAGGAGCATTGTCACTGAGTTCAATGACCGCCGTCTTCACAAACCAAGTATCGCTAGTCACAGTCTCGAGTTGGCAGCGAGAGGAGATTTGACAAGCGGTCGCCATGGAAGACAGTGATAGCACTGACGTCAGGAGGGCAGGACTTCATCACCGCAGGTAAGGAACTTTACTAATCTCCTGACGGCAGCGCTTGTCATCCCCGCTGCTGCTGACACTACAGTGTGGGCAGCTGCGGACACATTACAGTGCGTGCATATGCTGACACTGCAGTGTGGGCAGCTGCGGACACCGTACAGTGCGGGCTTATGCTGACACTGCAGTGTGGGCAGTTGCGGACACATTATAGTGTGGGCATATGCTGACACTGCAGTGTGGGCAGCTGCGGACACCGTACAGTGCGAGCAGCTGTGGACACTACTGAGTGGGCAGCCGTGGGGCTGGAGCTGGAGCGGGACACAGACTGCAGCGGCATCTGACGGAAGTCACACGGAAATTCTTCCGTGTGGCTTTCGGGGATTTTTGCACACATAGCCAGGGTACACATTGGGTTACTAAGGAAAGCGCTTTGCTTGCATACTCGATATTTACCCTGGTTACCAGCTTACCGCAGGCTGCCAGCGATGGCTACCTGCACACTGAGCTGTGAAAAGCCACGTTTTTGGTGATCGAACCGTTCTCGAACGTAACTCGAACTGCCAAACTTTTAGCAAATCGTTCGAGTTCGTCTAACGACTTGAACACCCCCCAAAATCACTCGAACATGAATTTGGCGAACCTCGAACGTCGCTCATCTCTACCTGTAACTCTTCAATATAGTAATCTTTATTCATTACCACTATTACTCCTCCTTTATCAGCAGGTTTTATAATTATCTTGTTATTTTTTGCACCCCCGTATGCCAACATCTATATGGCACACTTTGAGGAAATTTACATTTACAATCACTCTCTGTGGATTAAGCATGCTATTACCTGGAAAAGGTACATAGATGATATCTTCACTATTTGGCGAGGGGATATAGATTCTTTAACTAAATTTCATCAAGAAATTAATACATATAGATCAAGTCTAACATTCACTATTCACTCAGACTCTCACCAGATCTATTTCCTTGACACCCTAGTGATTCTATCTAACAATGGTAGATTGAAAACAGATTTGTATGTGAAACCTACAAATAGAAATAACCTCCTTTATTAGACAAGTTGCCATCCAAAACATACTAAACTTGGATTACCTATCTCTCAACATAAAAGAGTAGAAAGAATTGTATCTGACTCTACACAACGGGATGTTCGAGCTACTGAAATGAGCGAAAAATTCATAGCAAGAGGTTATCCTGAAGACATTGCTAATACAAAAATAACTTGTAGGTCACACTATACAAAATTCATCTAAAATACCGCGCATAAACACTTATCATCCCTTTTCACCCATGATAAAGAATATTATCTTCAAACATTGGCCACTCATAAAAACGGCTTATCCGACAATACGTGAATTCTCTGAGCCCCCATTATTTTGTAACAAAAGACCTAAAAATCTTAAGGATAGCCTGGTTAGAACCGATATAGGCCCTTTAAAGACTGCTTCCCGTCAAATCTTCCTAGGGACTCCTAGGAAGGGTAATTTTCCTTGCCATCATTGCATTCAATGCAATAACCTCACTCGGGGCGACACGTTTTACCCATCCTCATTCGGGTCGTGTATTTCCTATTTATGGGTTTTTCACATTTGACTCTTCATTTGTGGTTTACCTGATTAAATGCCCATGTGGTCTCGGGTATGTTGGGGAGACAACCCAACATATCCGAGACAGAATTAGCAAACATAAATCAACAATCAGATGCAAACAAACTCTCCTTCCCATACCCCATCATTTTATAACACACAGCCATACTATTGCTCAACTAAAATATCAGGGAATTGAGCATGTGCCCCTATGAGAAGAGGTGGTAACAGGATTCGTATCCTTAAAGAGAAAGAGGCATATTGGATACACACACTCAAGACTCTAGAACTGAGGGGTCTAAATAGATAGTTGGAAGTTTTCACTTAACCAGTGCAACATACAGTATTTCTTTGGTTTATTCATGAAGATTTGATAAGAGGTTTATCCTTACAGATTTGCTATATCATCATATCAATGTTGAACATAAGCTATTTCCATTTTTTTTTCAGTTGATTGTATTAACATATTTCTGAATCACCATGTATTTCATATGGCCGTGAATGAGGTTCTTTTGTATGTATAGAGTTAATCATCTATTAACATATGTTTTAACATTTAAGCAAATAGACTCTCCTTTTAGGCTCCCCTTGTTACCTGAATCAGCCCCCTTTATAAGCACATTAGCCTGTCACTATTACTATGGCACCTTATCATCCTGCACATCTCCTGCATTCAGTCGGCACAAGTATTAAAGAAATCTCTACTGCGCATGCGCATTCAGTGCACTGTGAGCACCGCTTAGTTTTTATGCCCTAATTTGCCGGGCGCGTGCTGTGCATGCGCCGCGCATCGATGTGAGTGGCGCACGTGGGGCGTGAGCTCCACTACTCAGCATGCTGCGTTCCATGTCCAGGAAATGGATAATGGACGCAGCACACCATATCATATATAAAGGCAGGTCATGGCCACCACGGCTACACTCCTCTCCACTAGAATCACCCCCTGAATCACCACTGAAGGTATGTGCTTATCCAAGAGATTGTTTTCTTTATTAGACTTTGGCCACAGGGGCATTATATTACATATGCTGTTTACTGCATACACGGTACCTTATTATCACTGCAGCTACCTTTATATACCTAATTATCCCTAAGGATTTGCATTGATTAGTTGCCTTTTATTTTAATTCACTTTTTGTATGACGGAGATGAGATTACAACAACCTCTTATAACAGAGAGTCTCATATACTATACCTCTGCAGTAATTTGATATTTTACATTGCATTTAGTTCATTGCCATAAAACATTTTTTTCATTTAACATCATGATCCATAGGTGCTTTAGGGGTGCTTCACACATAGCGAGATCGCTATTGAGATCGCTGCTGAGTCACGGTTTTGGTGACGCAGCAGTGACCTCATTAGCGATCTCGCTGTGTGTGACACTGAGCAGCAATCTGGCCCCTGCTGTGAGATCGTTGCTCGTTACACACAGTGCTGGTTCATTTTTTGGTCTTTGCTCTCCCGCTGGGAAGCACACATCGCTGTGTGTGACAGCGAGAGAGAAAAGATCTGAATGTGCAGGGAGCAGGGAGCCAGCGTCTGGCAGCCTGCGGTAAACTGTAAGGTAAATATCGGGTAACCAAGGAAACCCGCTATCGGGTAACCAAGGTCCGCCGCTCTCATGCTGCCAGTGCCGGCTCCCTGCTCCCTGCACATGTAGCCAGAGTAAACATCGGGTAATTAACCCGATGTGTACTCTGGCTAGGAGTGCAGGGAGGCAGCGATAAGCGGTGTGCGCTAGTAACAAAGGTAAATATCAGGTAACAAGCGCTTGGTTACCCGATGTTTACCGTGGTTACCAGTGTCCGCAGCTTCCAGATGCCAGCTCCCTGCCACTGCTGGCTGGGGGCTGGTCACTGGTCGCTGGTGAGATCTGCCTGATTGACAGCTCACCAGCGACCATGTAGCGACGCAGCAACGATCCTGACCAGGTCAGATCGCTGGTGGGATCGCTACTGCGTCGCTAAAGTGTGACGGTACCCTTAGAGAGCCAAAGATCTACCAGTCACTGTCACCCCTCTCACATCCTGCATATACACAGCCCTTCAGAAAAGTCTCCATTGTTACTCAGATTCAAGTAAGTCACTGTTGGTTACTCACGTTATTCAGTTCACCATTGTGCATTTTCCCATTTGTCTTGAATTAACATTAGTCTTTCTGAAGGTCACCTGTGGAGCCTAGGGAGAAAGTTTGCGTTCACACAGCAGATTATTTTTCTACAACTGGTCACACAGTCCTTACCCATGGATTAGGTACTGTGGATGTAGTTTAATTTGATGTCTCAATATGTCATATATTGCTAATAACACCATATACTTTGTCTATTTGTTAAGATATTGCTCTTATACCATGTAGCTATTGAAAAGAGAGATACCAAAAACACTTCCCTTTAGGAAGATTATGTCCTTGTCTTTCCTACACAAGTGCAAAAGGTATATATCTTAATCTGTACTCCGGAGGTTTCTGATGTTCCTCTCTTGTAATCAGAATGTACCCCGAATATAGGTGTATCACTGTTTTTTGGTATTTTATACCCTTACGTTTAATTGTTCTGTATAATCATCTTAGGCTGTTCACCCCATATCCTCATATATCTACCAAAGAAGCAGCAGTCCGTAGCTTAAGAAACCTTTTTCATTTTTTTCTTAGGTGGGTGGACACAGTATATATTATATTTTTCATACTCTTGGCATAATTTTGACCAGTCTTGCATCTGTTCCATTTAAATGAGAATAATTAATATTTGTTTAAGAATTGTATAAATTCTAGGACTCTATTTCTTTGTATGTATTTGTGCATATCATCATATTATTGTTCCTTGATTGTATCATAGCATCAGTTTGATGTATGTTTCTTCTTTTAATAATGTTTTTTGAAAAACAATGTAATATTCATTACAGATTGCATATTGTCTAAAAGAAACCTTTTGCTATGTTTTTGTTACATTAGATACTCTTGTCCTTGATAAAAAACAGAATTGATGGTTGAAACGTTGGACAGAAAAAAATGTTTTGCCTATACACAAGCAAAATAAAATATTTTGAAGCATTTTATTCCTCTCGTATATTTTTTTTGAAGTGTGCCGGGTCTACCTTTTATACTAAGGGGTTATGACCATTGCACCAATAGGTTAACAGCTGGGATAGGAGTTATCTCCAATCCCAGCTGATGCAGCATTATTTCAAATGCTCAAGAGGATATTGACTTTTAAGCAACAAGGGAAATACAGGGGGAAGGAACAGTCAACATTGGAAGACAAAAGTACAAAATTGGAACTGTTAGCTACCTCCTACATAGGCTGCTGTTGAAGCCCAGTTTATTTGCCCTGTATAAAAAAGCTACATAGGGAGCAACACAATGACAAAAAAGGTAATTAATTATACATGTGTAAGATGCAACATCTGTGAAAAATTGTAGCTCTGTGTGTAATAACCCTGTTGACTTTCTTCAAATTTCTCATTGAATATCATTCTAGATGTGTATGTAGATAGGTGTATCTATGTCATACGCTTTATTAATGATGAGTGATTCTGCTGAAAATTGAATTCAGCAGTTCACTTGAAATTGACCAGGAAACTTGCTTTATGTCAAATTTATTTGATGGAAACCTATGTGCCCTGCTGTGGTTTGTGGTTTGGGATCTCCCAAAGTCTTACAGAATCATAAATGTAAAGTGAAAAAAAGCAATAATACTCCCTTCACTATTCACCTGTCCCACCACCACAACTCCCACCAATCTTTTCTTTATTTCTTTACCTCACTCGATGCCCTCTTTCTCCATATTCTTTCACACTCATGACATACATCATCCAAGGTGATCACTAGGCCTCGGTTGATGTTCCTTATTACATGACAGGAAGACTCATCGCCACAAGCCCAAGTGCAGTGTGATTATTATTATTATTATTATTATTTATTTATATAACACCATTGATTCCATGGTGCTGTATATGAGAAGGAGGCAGATACAGAATACATATACAAGTTACAATAGGCAGACTAGTACAGAGGGAAGAGGACCCTGCCCTTGCGGGCTTACATTCTTTAGGATATTGGGGAGAAGACAGTAGGTGAGGTGTTGGTCGGGCGGCAGTTCCAGCACGGTGGTGAGGCGGCAACTCTGGCGGGGGTGAAGCAGCGGGGTCATGGGAAACTGTAGGCATTTCCGAACAGGTGAGTTTTCAAGTTCCATTTGAAGCTTGCAAGTGTAGCAGATCGTCTGTGTTGAGGCAGCGAATTCCAGAAGACAGGGGATGCTCAGGAGAAGTCTTGGAGGCAGTTGCATGAGGAGGGAATGAGAAAGGAGAGAAGAAGATCTTAGGAGGATCGGAGATTATGTGTTGGATTGTAGCGGGCGATTAGTTTGGAGATATATGGAGGAGAGAGATTATGGATGGCTTTGAGTATAAGGAAGCATCTGATTCAGTACATTAGTTAAGAAGCACAGAAGATTGGACAAGGAGTAGAAGGGCTAATGAGTAGCAAGGTATTTTTTTCCGCATTTTTACCCCTTTTCTGGATTTCTGCAAACCAGCAAAGTTTGCAGAATTTGTAGTGAATGACAAAAAAAATCTAATTTTGTTTCAGAAAAACAAATACTCAAATAGTCAACAAAATATTTAAGCATTTGTTACATTTTATTTGCCACTAACCTGCCATGTTATTGATCAAAGTTCTACATGTCTGCAAAGGAAATTAATGTCCACATCAAAGCCATGCAGCCTTTTCATTATACAGGCATTTCATGATGGGAGGCTATTTTTAAATGGTATCTTCTAGTACTGTGCAGAATTGATTTCACTGAATGGATTACAGAAGTTAAGATGTTGGCAGCACTACATGTTTTTGCCTTTACTGATTTCAAGCCACAGCAGGAGGGATGAATACCCTTTGCATTTAATTTTCTCATTTCTTACAAAATGTCTGGGTAAATAAGAAACTTAGAACAAGTGTTTGCTTAATGCTTTACCAACTGAGTGTGTTTAAATTGTATTATTAGAAGTTTGTATTTTAATAGTGAAATAAGACTCAATAGAGTCAGAAGTGATATGTCTTAAAACACATATGATAAAACTCCCCGAAACAGACATATACTGTACTTACTGTCCATTTTCTATTTTTATTTTTTTTTAAGCAAAATAAAGTTTATTGCGGAGAAATAAATGATCACATACATTACTGATACAGTAAAATAACACATTTTGATGTCCGATAAATCTTTATCTGCAATGAATGTATACAAATTTAGAACAGTATAGTAATAACAGCATTAAAGATATTGTAGAACACAAGAGTATTTCAATGTGATATCTCAAAACATATCTCAGTTGATTCAACCCACAATCAAAACATCATATCACATAAATTGTTTTAAACTACAGTCATTGCTTGTCAATTTATTTTTTTTCACATATGTTGATAAAGGGCAGGTTCAACAACCACACTGTATTAAAGAAAGCCTTCCTCATTCTCTCCTTTGGCCAACCATAATTCTCTCCAACCCCACGTGCACATCTCCACACTGGTTAAGCAATCAGGGAGACTTCACTCCATCTAGCAAAACATTTGAGAATTTTCCATTGCACCTCTAATGTACATACATGTCTTTAAAATAATAAAAAATTGAGAGGTTTACTACCAATTTCAATTGAAAAATGGTTGGTACTCTTGATGATTTCCAATGTCTGGCAATACATTTTCAGACTATAGATAATATCTCAGAAATAATATTTCTACAGTCCTTTTGTATTGTTCAAGGTCAACAAAGTCTTAAGGTCATCTGTGATAGGGATTACCATGCAGTCTTGTAGGAACTGAACCACATTGGCAGAGCATCCCCTCATCTCTGGACAATCTGTTATGGTCACCGAGGAGTGGTGAGCTTCTGTAGTGGACCCACGGGGCCATACACCGGACTTCCCTGAAGGAGCAACCAGAAGCATTTAAGCTCCCTGTTGTTGTGCTGTCTAGCACAACAACAGGGGACCTAAATGCATGACTGCCAGGAACCAGTGGTGATCGACCCTTATGGACTGTTATAGTCTCTCAATGTCTGGTGCTGGTGTGCTTGCATGTGGCGGCACAGAGATGGTAACTCAGACTTGGCGGCATGGATGTGGTAGCTAAGATGTTTCAGCACAAAGGTGGTAGCTCGGATGTTGCAGCACGGAGGTGATGGTCCAGTTGTGGCAGCATGGAGGTGGTAGCTCAGACGTGGCAAAACAGGGGTTATGGCTGAGAGCAAGCTCTAGGACAAGATACAGGTTAGAAACACAAGACTGCTACTAGGGCACAATAGTAGAACCAGACACAATAGCCTAACGGGACCTGAGAGCTAGCAACACACAGCTTAGCAATGTTGCTAAAGTGCCTCCACAAGGGAGAGGTGATCTTAAATACTTTCCAGGGTGAGCTGACCTACAGGAACACTTCTGGATAATGAGACACTGGGCCTTTAAGAAAGGAGGCATGGCTGTGTATGCACCCTATGGGCACTCTCAGATAGCCTGTGTGTGGACTTCAAGTGGGGGAAGGTGCAGCAGCAGAGCTCGGGATAGGCATGGAGCACATGGAGTCGGGAGGCAGGAGAGAAGAAGGGTGCCCCCACTTGGGCCTGGGAGAGGCAGTATGTGAGGACACAACCCTGGGACAGGGCGGGCATGGGGCACATGGGACCAAAAGGAAGGTGAGAAGAAGGCGGAATATGTTGGCACTATAGAAATAAAGATTATTATTATTATTATTATTATAAGAAGGGTGCCTCCTCCAGGGACCAGGAGCATGCGGGGATGCTGCACTGGGACCAGGTGCTACACAATCTTACAGAAAATGTTTTGGCATTTATCTAGGAATTCAGGTTGAGATGAGCAAACCTTTCAAATTTCAGTTCGCCGAGCTTTGGCGAATGTCCCCATGCATGCCAAACGATGTGCTGAACAGTTCATTGAACCTTTTCGAACCCTATTGAATGCCATTGGAGGCAAAACTTGACATTTAATGGGTTGAAAAGCTTCAAAAATAGCAAAAATATGTTTTAAAGTCTAGCTCGACTGTTTTGGCATAGTCTTTAGCTTCTTAGACTTCCTAGACTTCCTGCCAACACAGACAAAACACAACTTTGAGACCCATCTTGGAGTCTTGATATTTAAAAATATTTCAGGCAGAAAGCAGGACAATGACATCAATTGCTCTTCCCATTTCCCCAGAGTATGTTTCCACAGCAGGGAGATATGGTCCATGCAACACACAGGATGTGGCCTTGAATTTTCATTTTAAAAATAAAGAGATGCATAAGTGACAGATGTAGGCCTCTTTCTCCCAGAACCCTGGCACTACAGACAAGACACAACTTGGAAACCCATCTTGGAGTCTTGATATTTAAAAAAAATGTAGGCAGAAAGTAGGATATTGGTATCAATTGCCTCCCCTCCTATTTCACCATAGTGTATTTGCACAGTTGTGCGGGTATGGTCCATGTAACACACAGGATGTGACCTGGCATTTACATTTTAAAAATCAAGAGCTTGATGAGTGACAGGATTAGGCATCTTGCTCACACATCCCTGCCAGTACTATCAAGACATAACTTGGAGACCTATCTTGAGGTCTTGATATTTATAAACATTTCAGGCAGACAACAGGACAGGGAAATCAATGGCCCACACCTTCACATTTCCCCATATTGGCTCTACACAGCAGTGAGGTATGGTCCATGGGACACACAGAATGTGGCCTGGCATTTCCATTTTAAAAATTAAGAGGTGGATTAGTGGCAGGTTTAGGCCTCTTTCTCTCACACCCCTGCCAGTACAGACAAGACACAAATTTTAGTCCCTAGTTTGAGTCTCCATATTTACAAAAATCAGGGCCAGACCACAGGAAATGTGGCAACAATTGGTACAGACTACAAATCATTGAGCACCACAATATTGATGCGTGGAACCGACCCTGTAATCATGTCTGAACCAACAATTCTATCTTCATCAGAGACAGCAAGATGGCAGACAGGCGTAGGTCTCCTGCTCTCAGAAGCCTGAAACTACAGGCAAAAGACAATTTGGAGACCCTACTTGGAGTCTCCACACGAAAATTAAGGTCAGACAACAGGAAAAGTGGCACCAATTGGCAAAGACTACAAATAATACAACACTGCAAAATAGATGCGCTTGACTGGTCCTATAACAAGGCCTGAACCAGCATTTCTACCTTCACCAGAGCAAGCAAGATGATAGAAAGGCATAGAGCTGATGATCACAGACCTCTGGCACTATATGTACTCCTTGTCTGCACAGTCTGGGACTGGAGTGGTAAAGCCATTGAACTTCCGTGACTTGTTTACCTTTATGAAAGTTAGGCTGTCTACATTTTCAGGGAACAGCCGGATGGGCATATCAATCAATCCACTGCCAGCAGCACTGAAGACAGGTTATGAGAGGACACTGGCTGCTAGGAAGACCAAAACTTCCAAGGCGTGACTGGTGAGCTCAGGCCACTCTTCCATTTTTGAAGACCAAAATGCAAAATAATCCAATAACCCCCTTATGGCATCAAAGTTCAGTTTTAGATACTCCTGCACCATCCTCTCCAGTCGTTCACTTTGTGCCAGACTTCTACTCTCTGCTGGTGCATGCGATAGTCTATACAGGTAAAATATATCTTTATACCATGTTAGCCAGTAGAGATAAAAACATTGTTTGAAAGAACTGAGAGTTCTCAGTGGTTCATACCTTTGAATGGCTAACTGAAAAGATAGTAATAATAGCAAGCTTTCGAGACTACTCAGGTCTCTTCATCAAGCTCAGTATAACACAAAATCTGAAGAATCACATATTTATGCACAACAGGACATAGAATGCAGCAGTAAATAAGACAAGCTATGTGAAGTAAAACTATCACTATGGCAAGAGAACAAACTGTTGTGGCCATAAATATTGTAGCAGTTCATAAATAAGCAGTGTGAAAGTTTTATTGTCCTCTGATTGGGGTCTGGTTTAGGCTGTGATGAGCCCAGATGCTCTGAGGAACACCTTTCTTAATTGTTGTAAAAAGACATAAACCCATGTGACACATTCATTCCTGCTCTGAATGTGTCAAAGGTCATCATAAGTTTGTATTCCCAAAGTCTCCTGTCTCCATGGGAATTGAAATATCCTTTCAATACCAGCAATTTCATGTCCATGATATTGTGGTCCGGGTTACAAAAATGTTTGGCCACAGGTAGATCCATCCTTTTTCTCTAATTGTGTGGCGGTGAGAATTCATCCCTGTCCTGAGCTGATGTCCTGTCTCCCCTACATACAGACCCCCAGTTGTACTTTTGCTACATATAATTAAGTACACCACATTGGTTGTAGTGCAGCTGAAGGTACCTGTGATATTGTAGTCCTGATGTGATCAGGGATCTTTATCTCGTCCGTTGTCAATATAAATTGACAGGTCTTACATTTTTTCTGGTTGCAGGGAAATGTTCCTTTTGTTGTTGGAGAGGACAGGGAGCTTCTGACAATGATGCTTCTTAAATTTGGGGGCTGCCTAAAACACAGAAGTGGGGGGTCTGGAAAAATAGATTTTAATTTGGCATCTTTTTGCAGTAATGGTTGTTGTTTCCGTGCAGCTCATCTTAACACCTCCAGATTTGGATTGTAGGTTATTACAAGAGGGACCCGGTTGTTTTCTTCTTTAGTTTTATAATGTAGGAGATGGTTTCTTGATATTCTGGTGGCTCTTGTAATCTGGTTTTCAATTGTTCTGGAGTGGTAGCCTTGATTCAAAAAGGTCTTTCTGACGCCCTCAATGTGATTGTCCCTATCTGCAGTGTTGGAAGATTTCCAGATCACATCAGGACTACAAGATCCCAGGTACCTTTAGCTGCACCACAACTAATGTGGTGTACTTAATTATATCTACCAAATGTCCAACTGGGGGTCTGTTTGTAGGGTAGACAGGACAACAGCTCAGGACAAGGATGAATTCTCACCGCCACACAATTAGAGAAAAAAGGATGTATCTACCTGTGGCTAAACATTTTTGTAACCCAGACCCCAGCATCATGGACATGAAATTGCTGGTATTGAAAGGAAATTTCAAGTCCCAAAGAGACAGGAGACTTTGGGAATACAAACTTGTGATGACCTTTGACACATTCAGAGCAGGAATGAATGTTTCACATGGATTTAGATACAAGTAAAATATATCTTTGTACCGTGTTAGCCAGTAGAGATAAAAAAAATTTTGTTTAAAAGAACAGAAAGAGAGAGGAGAGACCAGACAACAGCTCAGGACAAGGATGAATTCTCACCGCCACACAATTAGAGAAAAAAGGATGGATCTACCTATGGCCAAACATTTCTGTAACCCCAACCACAGCATCATGGACATGAAATTGCTAGTATTGAAAGGAAACTTCAAGTCCCAGAGAGATAGGAGACTATGGGAGTATAAACTTATGATGACCTTTGACACATTCAGAAAAGGAATGAATGTGTCTCATGGATTCATGTCTTTTTACATCAGTTAAAAGATGTGCTCCTCTGACCAGCATGTCACAGCCCGGACCAGACCCTTATCAAAGGACAATAAAACTTTCACACTGAACTGCAGCAGTATTTATGGCCCCACAACAGTTTGCCCCCCTGCCATAGTGATAGTTCTGTTTCATATAACTTGTGTTTTTTTTTTTGTTTTTTTTTTACTGCACTATTCTAAGTCCTGTTGTGTATAAATATGTGACTCTTCAGATTTTGTGTTATACCATGGCTGATGAAGAGACCTGAGTAGTCTCGAAAGCTTGCAATTATTACCATCTTTTCAGTTAGCCATTAAAAGGTATCAACCACTGAGGACTTTCTGTTCTTTTAAACAAAATTTTTTTATCACATGGATTTACATCTTTTTACATCAATTAAGAAATGTGCTCCTCAGTAGAGTTGAGCGCGGTTCGTGGTTCGTGGTTCTCCAGTTCGCGGCTCGAGTGATTTTGGGGCCTGTTCTAGATCGAACTAGAACTCGAGCTTTTTGCAAAAGCTCGATAGTTCTAGAAACGTTCGAGAACGGTTCTAGCAGCAAAAAAACAGCTAATTCCTAGCTGGCTTTCCGCTGTAATAGTGTAAGTCACTCTGTGAATTACACGATTATGACATTTCAGTGTATAGTGTGCGTGAACAGCGCCTTCAGATCACTGCTGTTTCTATAATGGCGATCGCCATTTTTTTTTTTCCTTGTCTTCCTTCCCTAAGCGCGCGCGTGTAGTGGGGCGGGCCAGCATGTCAGCCAATCCCAGACACACACACAGCTAAGTGGACGTTTAGCCAGAGAAGCAACGGCATGTGTGATAGGATGTCCATGTCACATGTCCCTGCATTATAAAACCGGACATTTTCCTCCAGGACGCCATTATCTCTTCTGTGTCTTTGGTGTCAGACATCACTGTCGCAGCTCCGTCCTCCTGAGTCCTATCGCCGATACAGCTGTATGCGCTCCATACACAGCGCTGGACAGCTTAGGGATAGCACTTTCTAGCAGTCTTTTTAAGGGCTCAAACCGTTAGGGTCAGAGCCACAGGTGACAGGTCCTGAAAACAGCGACAGCGTCTGTGTAGCCAAGGTCAGGGATTTCCTCCCTGCATTTCCCTATTAGGAGGGAATAGAAAGGCAGGCTTCCATTCCTCTACCCAGAGTCCCACAATCCTGCCACTGTACCCTCCTGTCCTCTGCACACTCCAACTCATTATAACTAAGCCATTATACTAGCAAACACTCAGTGTACCTAGTGGCATCCTAAACGTGGCTATTGGACTTTGCTATAGTCACACTAGTGCAAAGACATTTGCAGAGCACCTCTGCCTGCATTGCACACTCCAACTCATTATAACTAAGCCATTATACTAGCAAACACTCAGTGTACCTAGTGGCATCCTAAACGTGGCTATTGGACTTTGCTATAGTCACACTAGTGCAAAGACATTTGCAGAGCACGTCTGACTGCATTGCACACTCCAACTCATTATAACTAAGCCATTATACTAGCAAACACTCAGTGTACCTAGTGGCATCCTAAACGTGGCTATTGGACTGTTGTCTAGTCACACTAGTGCAAAGACATTTGCAGAGCACCTCTGCCTGCATTGCACACTCCAACTCATTATAACTAAGCCATTATACTAGCAAACACTCAGTGTACCTAGTGGCATCCTAAACGTGGCTATTGGACTTTGCTATAGTCACACTAGTTCAAAGACATTTGCAGAGCACGTCTGCCTGCATTGCACACTCCAACTCATTATAACTAAGCCATTATACTAGCAAACACTCAGTGTACCTAGTGGCATCCTAAACGTGGCTATTGGACTGTTGTCTAGTCACACTAGTGCAAAGACATTTGCAGGACACCTCTGCCTGCATTGCACACTCCAACTCATTATAACTAAGCCATTATACTAGCAAACACTCAGTGTACCTAGTGACATCCTAAACGTGGCTATTGGACTGTTGTCTAGTCACACTAGTGCAAAGACATTTGCAGAGCACCTCTGCCTGCATTGCACACTCCAACTCATTATAACTAAGCCATTATACTAGCAAACACTCAGTGTACCTAGTGGCATCCTAAACGTGGCTATTGGACTTTGCTATAGTCCCACTAGTGCAAAGACATTTGCAGAGCACGTCTGCCTGCATTGCACACTCCAACTCATTATAACTAAGCCATTATACTAGCAAACACTCAGTGTACCTAGTGGCATCCTAAACGTGGCTATTGGACTTTGCTATAGTCACACTAGTGCAAAGACATTTGCAGCACGTCTGCCTGCATTGCACACTCCAACTCATTATAACTAAGCCATTATACTAGCAAACACTCAGTGTACCTAGTGGCATCCTAAACGTGGCTATTGGACTGTTGTCTAGTCACACTAGTGCAAAGACATTTGCAGAGCACCTCTGCCTGCATTGCACACTCCAACTCATTATAACTAAGCCATTATACTAGCAAACACTCAGTGTACCTAGTGGCAACCTAAACGTGGCTATTGGACTTTGCTATAGTCACACTAGTGCAAAGACATTTGCAGAGCACGTCTGCCTGCATTGCACACTCCAACTCATTTTAACTAAGCCATTATACTAGCAAACACTCAGTGTACCTAGTGGCATCCTAAACGTGGCTATTGGACTTTGCTATAGTCCCACTAGTGCAAAGACATTTGCAGAGCACGTCTGCCTGCATTGCACACTCCAACTCATTATAACTAAGCCATTATACTAGCAAATACTCAGTGTACCTAGTGGCATCCTAAATGTGGCTATTGGACTTTGCTATAGTCACACTAGTGCAAAGACATTTGCAGAGCACGTCTGCCTGCATTGCACACTCCAACTCATTATAACTAAGCCATTATACTAGCAAATACTCAGTGTACCTAGTGGCATCCTAAACGTGGCTATTGGACTATTGTCTAGTCACACTAGTGCAAAGACATTTGCAGAGCACCTCTGCCTGCATTGCACACTCCAACTCATTATAACTAAGCCATTATACTAGCAAACACTCAGTGTACCTAGTGGCATCCTAAACGTGGCTATTGGACTTTGCTATAGTCACACTAGTGCAAAGACATTTGCAGAGCACGTGTGCCTGCATTGCACACTCCAACTCATTATAACTAAGCCATTATACTAGCAAACACTCAGTGTACCTAGTGGCATCCTAAACGTGGCTATTGGACTGTTGTCTAGTCACACTAGTGCAAAGACATTTGCAGAGCACCTCTGCCTGCATTGCACACTCCAACTCATTATAACTAAGCCATTATACTAGCAAACACTCAGTGTACCTAGTGGCATCCAAAACGTGGCTATTGGACTTTGCTATAGTCACACTAGTGCAAAGACATTTGCAGAGCACGTCTGCCTGCATTGCACACTCCAACTCATTATAACTAAGCCATTATACTAGCAAACACTCAGTGTACCTAGTGGCATCCTAAACGTGGCTATTGGACTGTTGTCTAGTCACACTAGTGCAAAGACATTTGCAGAGCACCTCTGCCTGCATTGCACACTCCAACTCATTATAACTAAGCCATTATACTAGCAAACACTCAGTGTACCTAGTGGCATCCTAAACGTGGCTATTTGACTGTTGTCTAGTCACGCTAGTGCAAAGACATTTGCAGAGCACCTCTGCCTGCATTGCACACTCCAACTCATTATAACTAAGCCATTATACTAGCAAACACTCAGTGTACCTAGTGGCATCCTAAACGTGGCTATTGGACTGTTGTCTAGTCACACTAGTGCAAAGACATTTGCAGAGCACCTCTGCCTGCATTGCACACTGCAACTCATTATAACTAAGCCATTATACTAGCAAACACTCAGTGTACCTAGTGGCATCCTAAACGTGGCTATTGGACTTTGCTATAGCCCCACTATTGCAAAGACATTTGCAGAGCACGTCTGCCTGCATTGCACACTCCAACTCATTATAACTAAGCCATTATACTAGCAAATACTCAGTGTACCTAGTGGCATCCTAAACGTGGCTATTGGACTTTGCTATAGTCACACTAGTGCAAAGACATTTGCAGAGCACGTCTGCCTGCATTGCACACTCCAACTCATTATAACTAAGCCATTATACTAGCAAATACTCAGTGTACCTAGTGGCATCCTAAACGTGGCTATTGGACTTTGCTATAGTCACACTAGTGCAAAGACATTTGCAGAGCACGTCTGCCTGCATTGCACACTCCAACTCATTTTAACTAAGCCATTATACTAGCAAACACTCAGTGTACCTAGTGGCATCCTAAACGTGGCTATTGGACTTTGCTATAGTCACACTAGTGCAAAGACATTTGCAGAGCACGTCTGCCTGCATTGCACACTCCAACTCATTATAACTAAGCCATTATACTAGAAAACACTCATTGTACCTAGTGGCATCCTAAACATGGCTATTGGACTGTTGTCTAGTCACACTAGTGCAAAGACATTTGCAGAGCACCTCTGCCTGCATTGCACACTCCAACTCATTATAACTAAGCCATTATACTAGCAAACACTCAGTGTACCTAGTGGCATCCTAAACGTGGCTATTGGACTTTGCTATAGTCACACTAGTGCAAAGACATTTGCAGAGCACGTCTGCCTGCATTGCACACTCCAACTCATTATAACTAAGCCATTATACTAGCAAACACTCAGTGTACCTAGTGGCATCCTAAACGTGGCTATTGGACTGTTGTCTAGTCACACTAGTGCAAAGACATTTGCAGAGCACCTCTGCCTGCATTGCACACTGCAACTAATTATAACTAAGCCATTATACTAGCAAACACTCAGTATACCTAGTGGCATCCTAAACGTGGCTATTGGACTTTGCTATAGTCCCACTAGTGCAAAGACATTTGCAGAGCACGTCTGCCTGCATTGCACACTCCAACTCATTATAACTAAGCCATTATACTAGCAAATACTCAGTGTACCTAGTGGCATCCTAAACGTGGCTATTGGACTTTGCTATAGTCACACTAGTGCAAAGACATTTGCAGAGCACGTCTGCCTGCATTGCACACTCCAACTCATTATAACTAAGCCATTATACTAGCAAACACTCATTGTACCTAGTGGCATCATAAACGTGGCTATTGGACTGTTGTCTAGTCACACTAGTGCAAAGACATTTGCAGAGCACCTCTGCCTGCATTGCACACTCCAACTCATTATAACTAAGCCATTATACTAGCAAACACTCAGTGTACCTAGTGGCATCCTAAACGTGGCTATTGGACTTTGCTATAGTCACACTAGTGCAAAGACATTTGCAGAGCACGTCTGCCTGCATTGCACACTCCAACTCATTTTAACTAAGCCATTATACTAGCAAACACTCAGTGTACCTAGTGGCATCCTAAACGTGGCTATTGGACTTTGCTATAGTCACACTAGTGCAAAGACATTTGCAGAGCACGTCTGCCTGCATTGCACACTCCAACTCATTATAACTAAGCCATTATACTAGCAAACACTCATTGTACCTAGTGGCATCCTAAACATGGCTATTGGACTGTTGTCTAGTCACACTAGTGCAAAGACATTTGCAGAGCACCTCTGCCTGCATTGCACACTCCAACTCATTATAACTAAGCCATTATACTAGCAAACACTCAGTGTACCTAGTGGCATCCTAAACGTGGCTATTGGACTTTGCTATAGTCACACTAGTGCAAAGACATTTGCAAAGCACGTCTGCCTGCATTGCACACTCCAACTCATTTTAACTAAGCCATTATACTAGCAAACACTCAGTGTACCTAGTGGCATCCTAAACGTGGCTATTGGACTGTTGTCTAGTCACACTAGTGCAAAGACATTTGCAGAGCACCTCTGCCTGCATTGCACACTCCAACTCATTATAACTAAGCCATTATACTAGCAAACACTCAGTGTACCTAGTGGCATCCTAAACGTGGCTATTGGACTTTGCTATAGTCCCACTAGTGCAAAGACATTTGCAGAGCACCTCTGCCTGCATTGCACACTCCAACTCATTATAACTAAGCCATTACACTAGCAAACACTCAGTGTACCTAGTGGCATCCTAAACGTGGCTATTGGACTGTTGTCTAGTCACACTAGTGCAAAGACATTTGCAGAGCACCTCTGCCTGCATTGCACACTCCAACTCATTATAACTAAGCCATTATACTAGCAAACACTCAGTGTACCTAGTGGCATCATAAACGTGGCTATTGGACTTTGCTATAGTCACTCTAGTGCAAAGATATTTGCAGAGCACGTCTGCCTGCATTGCACACTCCAACTCATTATAACTAAGCCATTATACTAGCAAACACTCAGTGTACCTAGTGGCATCCTAAACGTGGTTATTGGACTGTTGTCTAGTCACACTAGTGCAAAGACATTTGCAGAGCACCTCTGCCTTCATTGCACACTCGAACTCATTATAACTAAGTCATTATACTAGCAAACACTCAGTGTACCTAGTGGCATCCTAAACGTGGCTATTGGACTTTGCTATAGTCCCACTAGTGCAAAGACATTTGCAGAGCACGTCTGCCTGCATTGCACACTCCAACTCATTATAACTAAGCCATTATACTAGCAAACACTCAGTGTACCTAGTGGCATCCTAAACGTGGCTATTGGACTTTGCTTTAGTCACACTAGTGCAAAGACATTTGCAGAGCACGTCTGCCTGCATTGCACACTCCAACTCATTATAACTAAGCCATTATACTAGGAAACACTCAGTGTACCTAGTGGCATCCTAAACGTGGCTATTGGACTTTGCTATAGTCACACTAGGGCAAAGACATTTGCAGAGCACGTCTGCCTGCATTGCACACTCCAACTCATTATAACTAAGCCATTATACTAGCAAACACTCAGTGTACCTAGTGGCATCCTAAACGTGGCTATTGGACTGTTGGCTAGTCACACTAGTGCAAAGACATTTGCAGAGCACCTCTGCCTGCATTGCACACTCCAACTCATTATAACTAAGCCATTATACTAGCAAACACTCAGTGTACCTAGTGGCATCCAAAACGTGGCTATTGGACTTTGCTATAGTCACACTAGTGCAAAGACATTTGCAGAGCACGTCTGCCTGCATTGCACACTCCAACTCATTATAACTAAGCCATTATACTAGCAAACACTCAGTGTACCTAGTGGCATCCTAAACGTGGCTATTGGACTGTTGTCTAGTCACACTAGTGCAAAGACATTTGCAGAGCACCTCTGCCTGCATTGCACACTCCAACTCATTATAACTAAGCCATTATACTAGCAAACACTCAGTGTACCTAGTGGCATCCTAAACGTGGCTATTTGACTGTTGTCTAGTCACGCTAGTGCAAAGACATTTGCAGAGCACCTCTGCCTGCATTGCACACTCCAACTCATTATAACTAAGCCATTATACTAGCAAACACTCACTGTACCTAGTGGCATCTTAAACGTGGCTATTGGACTTTGCTATAGTCACACTAGTGCAAAGACATTTGCAGAGCACCTCTGCCTGCATTGCACACTCCAACTCATTATAACTAAGCCATTATACTAGCAAACACTCAGTGTACCTAGTGGCATCCTAAACGTGGCTATTGGACTTTGCTATAGTCACACTAGTGCAAAGACATTTGCAGAGCACGTCTGCCTGCATTGCACACTCCAACTCATTATAACTAAGCCATTACACTAGCAAACACTCAGTGTACCTAGTGGCATCCTAAACGTGGCTATTGGACTGTTGTCTAGTCACACTAGTGCAAAGACATTTGCAGAGCACCTCTGCCTGCATTGCACACTCCAACTCATTATAACTAAGCCATTATACTAGCAAACACTCAGTGTACCTAGTGGCAACCTAAACGTGGCTATTGGACTTTGCTATAGTCACACTAGTGCAAAGACATTTGCAGAGCACGTCTGCCTGCATTGCACACTCCAACTCATTTTAACTAAGCCATTATACTAGCAAACACTCAGTGTACCTAGTGGCATCCTAAACGTGGCTATTGGACTGTTGTCTAGTCACACTAGTGCAAAGACATTTGCAGAGCACCTCTGCCTGCATTGCACACTGCAACTCATTATAACTAAGCCATTATACTAGCAAACACTCAGTGTACCTAGTGGCATCCTAAACGTGGCTATTGGACTTTGCTATAGTCCCACTAGTGCAAAGACATTTGCAGAGCACGTCTGCCTGCATTGCACACTCCAACTCATTATAACTAAGCCATTATACTAGCAAATACTCAGTGTACCTAGTGGCATCCTAAACGTGGCTATTGGACTTTGCTATAGTCACTCTAGTGCAAAGATATTTGCAGAGCACGTCTGCCTGCATTGCACACTCCAACTCATTATAACTAAGCCATTATACTAGCAAACACTCAGTGTACCTAGTGGCATCCTAAACGTGGCTATTGGACTGTTGTCTAGTCACACTAGTGCAAAGACATTTGCAGAGCACCTCTGCCTTCATTGCACACTCGAACTCATTATAACTAAGTCATTATACTAGCAAACACTCAGTGTACCTAGTGGCATCCTAAACGTGGCTATTGGACTTTGCTATAGTCCCACTAGTGCAAAGACATTTGCAGAGCACGTCTGCCTGCATTGCACACTCCAACTCATTATAACTAAGCCATTATACTAGCAAACACTCAGTGTACCTAGTGGCATCCTAAACGTGGCTATTGGACTTTGCTTTAGTCACACTAGTGCAAAGACATTTGCAGAGCACGTCTGCCTGCATTGCACACTCCAACTCATTATAACTAAGCCATTATACTAGGAAACACTCAGTGTACCTAGTGGCATCCTAAACGTGGCTATTGGACTTTGCTATAGTCACACTAGGGCAAAGACATTTGCAGAGCACGTCTGCCTGCATTGCACACTCCAACTCATTATAACTAAGCCATTATACTAGCAAACACTCAGTGTACCTAGTGGCATCCTAAACGTGGCTATTGGACTGTTGGCTAGTCACACTAGTGCAAAGACATTTGCAGAGCACCTCTGCCTGCATTGCACACTCCAACTCATTATAACTAAGCCATTATACTAGCAAACACTCAGTGTACCTAGTGGCATCCAAAACGTGGCTATTGGACTTTGCTATAGTCACACTAGTGCAAAGACATTTGCAGAGCACGTCTGCCTGCATTGCACACTCCAACTCATTATAACTAAGCCATTATACTAGCAAACACTCAGTGTACCTAGTGGCATCCTAAACGTGGCTATTGGACTGTTGTCTAGTCACACTAGTGCAAAGACATTTGCAGAGCACCTCTGCCTGCATTGCACACTCCAACTCATTATAACTAAGCCATTATACTAGCAAACACTCAGTGTACCTAGTGGCATCCTAAACGTGGCTATTTGACTGTTGTCTAGTCACGCTAGTGCAAAGACATTTGCAGAGCACCTCTGCCTGCATTGCACACTCCAACTCATTATAACTAAGCCATTATACTAGCAAACACTCACTGTACCTAGTGGCATCCTAAACGTGGCTATTGGACTTTGCTATAGTCACACTAGTGCAAAGACATTTGCAGAGCACCTCTGCCTGCATTGCACACTCCAACTCATTATAACTAAGCCATTATACTAGCAAACACTCAGTGTACCTAGTGGCATCCTAAACGTGGCTATTGGACTTTGCTATAGTCACACTAGTGCAAAGACATTTGCAGAGCACGTCTGCCTGCATTGCACACTCCAACTCATTATAACTAAGCCATTACACTAGCAAACACTCAGTGTACCTAGTGGCATCCTAAACGTGGCTATTGGACTGTTGTCTAGTCACACTAGTGCAAAGACATTTGCAGAGCACCTCTGCCTGCATTGCACACTCCAACTCATTATAACTAAGCCATTATACTAGCAAACACTCAGTGTACATAGTGGCAACCTAAACGTGGCTATTGGACTTTGCTATAGTCACACTAGTGCAAAGACATTTGCAGAGCACGTCTGCCTGCATTGCACACTCCAACTCATTTTAACTAAGCCATTATACTAGCAAACACTCAGTGTACCTAGTGGCATCCTAAACGTGGCTATTGGACTGTTGTCTAGTCACACTAGTGCAAAGACATTTGCAGAGCACCTCTGCCTGCATTGCACACTGCAACTCATTATAACTAAGCCATTATACTAGCAAACACTCAGTGTACCTAGTGGCATCCTAAACGTGGCTATTGGACTTTGCTATAGTCCCACTAGTGCAAAGACATTTGCAGAGCACGTCTGCCTGCATTGCACACTCCAACTCATTATAACTAAGCCATTATACTAGCAAATACTCAGTGTACCTAGTGGCATCCTAAACGTGGCTATTGGACTTTGCTATAGTCACACTAGTGCAAAGACATTTGCAGAGCACGTCTGCCTGCATTGCACACTCCAACTCATTATAACTAAGCCATTATACTAGCAAACACTGATTGTACCTAGTGGCATCCTAAACATGGCTATTGGACTGTTGTCTAGTCACACTAGTGCAAAGACATTTGCAGAGCACCTCTGCCTGCATTGCACACTCCAACTCATTATAACTAAGCCATTATACTAGCAAACACTCAGTGTACCTAGTGGCATCCTAAACGTGGCTATTGGACTGTTGTCTAGTCACACTAGTGCAAAGACATTTGCAGAGCACCTCTGCCTGCATTGCACACTCCAACTCATTATAACTAAGCCATTATACTAGCAAACACTCAGTGTACCTAGTGGCATCCTAAACGTGGCTATTTGACTGTTGTCTAGTCACGCTAGTGCAAAGACATTTGCAGAGCACCTCTGCCTGCATTGCACACTCCAACTCATTATAACTAAGCCATTATACTAGCAAACACTCACTGTACCTAGTGGCATCCTAAACGTGGCTATTGGACTTTGCTATAGTCACACTAGTGCAAAGACATTTGCAGAGCACCTCTGCCTGCATTGCACACTCCAACTCATTATAACTAAGCCATTATACTAGCAAACACTCAGTGTACCTAGTGGCATCCTAAACGTGGCTATTGGACTTTGCTATAGTCACACTAGTGCAAAGACATTTGCAGAGCACGTCTGCCTGCATTGCACACTCCAACTCATTATAACTAAGCCATTACACTAGCAAACACTCAGTGTACCTAGTGGCATCCTAAACGTGGCTATTGGACTGTTGTCTAGTCACACTAGTGCAAAGACATTTGCAGAGCACCTCTGCCTGCATTGCACACTGCAACTCATTATAACTAAGCCATTATACTAGCAAACACTCAGTGTACCTAGTGGCATCCTAAACGTGGCTATTGGACTTTGCTATAGTCCCACTAGTGCAAAGACATTTGCAGAGCACGTCTGCCTGCATTGCACACTCCAACTCATTATAACTAAGCCATTATACTAGCAAATACTCAGTGTACCTAGTGGCATCCTAAACGTGGCTATTGGACTTTGCTATAGTCACACTAGTGCAAAGACATTTGCAGAGCACGTCTGCCTGCATTGCACACTCCAACTCATTATAACTAAGCCATTATACTAGCAAACACTGATTGTACCTAGTGGCATCCTAAACATGGCTATTGGACTGTTGTCTAGTCACACTAGTGCAAAGACATTTGCAGAGCACCTCTGCCTGCATTGCACACTCCAACTCATTATAACTAAGCCATTATACTAGCAAACACTCAGTGTACCTAGTGGCATCCTAAACGTGGCTATTGGACTTTGTTATAGTCACACTAGTGCAAAGACATTTGCAAAGCACGTCTGCCTGCTTTGCACACTCCAACTCATTTTAACTAAGCCATTATACTAGCAAACACTCAGTGTACCTAGTGGCATCCTAAACGTGGCTATTGGACTTTGCTATAGTCACACTAGTGCAAAGACATTTGCAGAGCACGTCTGCCTGCATTGCACACTCCAACTCATTATAACTAAGCCATTACACTAGCAAACACTCAGTGTACCTAGTGGCATCCTAAACGTGGCTATTGGACTGTTGTCTAGTCACACTAGTGCAAAGACATTTGCAGAGCACCTCTGCCTGCATTGCACACTCCAACTCATTATAACTAAGCCATTATACTAGCAAACACTCAGTGTACATAGTGGCAACCTAAACGTGGCTATTGGACTTTGCTATAGTCACACTAGTGCAAAGACATTTGCAGAGCACGTCTGCCTGCATTGCACACTCCAACTCATTTTAACTAAGCCATTATACTAGCAAACACTCAGTGTACCTAGTGGCATCCTAAACGTGGCTATTGGACTGTTGTCTAGTCACACTAGTGCAAAGACATTTGCAGAGCACCTCTGCCTGCATTGCACACTGCAACTCATTATAACTAAGCCATTATACTAGCAAACACTCAGTGTACCTAGTGGCATCCTAAACGTGGCTATTGGACTTTGCTATAGTCCCACTAGTGCAAAGACATTTGCAGAGCACGTCTGCCTGCATTGCACACTCCAACTCATTATAACTAAGCCATTATACTAGCAAATACTCAGTGTACCTAGTGGCATCCTAAACGTGGCTATTGGACTTTGCTATAGTCACACTAGTGCAAAGACATTTGCAGAGCACGTCTGCCTGCATTGCACACTCCAACTCATTATAACTAAGCCATTATACTAGCAAACACTGATTGTACCTAGTGGCATCCTAAACATGGCTATTGGACTGTTGTCTAGTCACACTAGTGCAAAGACATTTGCAGAGCACCTCTGCCTGCATTGCACACTCCAACTCATTATAACTAAGCCATTATACTAGCAAACACTCAGTGTACCTAGTGGCATCCTAAACGTGGCTATTGGACTTTGTTATAGTCACACTAGTGCAAAGACATTTGCAAAGCACGTCTGCCTGCTTTGCACACTCCAACTCATTTTAACTAAGCCATTATACTAGCAAACACTCAGTGTACCTAGTGGCATCCTAAACGTGGCTATTGGACTGTTGTCTAGTCACACTAGTGCAAAGACATTTGCAGAGCACCTCTGCCTGCATTGCACACTCCAACTCATTATAACTAAGCCATTATACTAGCAAACACTCAGTGTACCTAGTGGCATCCTAAACGTGGCTATTTGACTGTTGTCTAGTCACGCTAGTGCAAAGACATTTGCAGAGCACCTCTGCCTGCATTGCACACTCCAACTCATTATAACTAAGCCATTATACTAGCAAACACTCACTGTACCTAGTGGCATCCTAAACGTGGCTATTGGACTTTGCTATAGTCACACTAGTGCAAAGACATTTGCAGAGCACCTCTGCCTGCATTGCACACTCCAACTCATTATAACTAAGCCATTATACTAGCAAACACTCAGTGTACCTAGTGGCATCCTAAACGTGGCTATTGGACTTTGCTATAGTCACACTAGTGCAAAGACATTTGCAGAGCACGTCTGCCTGCATTGCACACTCCAACTCATTATAACTAAGCCATTACACTAGCAAACACTCAGTGTACCTAGTGGCATCCTAAACGTGGCTATTGGACTGTTGTCTAGTCACACTAGTGCAAAGACATTTGCAGAGCACCTCTGCCTGCATTGCACACTGCAACTCATTATAACTAAGCCATTATACTAGCAAACACTCAGTGTACCTAGTGGCATCCTAAACGTGGCTATTGGACTTTGCTATAGTCCCACTAGTGCAAAGACATTTGCAGAGCACGTCTGCCTGCATTGCACACTCCAACTCATTATAACTAAGCCATTATACTAGCAAATACTCAGTGTACCTAGTGGCATCCTAAACGTGGCTATTGGGCTTTGCTATAGTCACACTAGTGCAAAGACATTTGCAGAGCACGTCTGCCTGCATTGCACACTCCAACTCATTATAACTAAGCCATTATACTAGCAAACACTGATTGTACCTAGTGGCATCCTAAACATGGCTATTGGACTGTTGTCTAGTCACACTAGTGCAAAGACATTTGCAGAGCACCTCTGCCTGCATTGCACACTCCAACTCATTATAACTAAGCCATTATACTAGCAAACACTCAGTGTACCTAGTGGCATCCTAAACGTGGCTATTGGACTTTGCTATAGTCACACTAGTGCAAAGACATTTGCAAAGCACGTCTGCCTGCTTTGCACACTCCAACTCATTTTAACTAAGCCATTATACTAGCAAACACTCAGTGTACCTAGTGGCATCCTAAACGTGGCTATTGGACTGTTGTCTAGTCACACTAGTGCAAAGACATTTGCAGAGCACCTCTGCCTGCATTGCACACTCCAACTCATTATAACTAAGCCATTATACTAGCAAACACTCAGTGTACCTAGTGGCATCCTAAACGTGGCTATTGGACTTTGCTATAGTCCCACTAGTGCAAAGACATTTGCAGAGCACCTCTGCCTGCATTGCACACTCCAACTCATTATAACTAAGCCATTACACTAGCAAACACTCAGTGTACCTAGTGGCATCCTAAACGTGGCTATTGGACTGTTGTCTAGTCACACTAGTGCAAAGACATTTGCAGAGCACCTCTGCCTGCATTGCACACTCCAACTCATTATAACTAAGCCATTATACTAGCAAACACTCAGTGTACCTAGTGGCATCATAAACGTGGCTATTGGACTTTGCTATAGTCACACTAGTGCAAAGATATTTGCAGAGCACGTCTGCCTGCATTGCACACTCCAACTCATTATAACTAAGCCATTATACTAGCAAACACTCAGTGTACCTAGTGGCATCCTAAACGTGGCTATTGGACTGTTGTCTAGTCACACTAGTGCAAAGACATTTGCAGAGCACCTCTGCCTTCATTGCACACTCCAACTCATTATAACTAAGCCATTATACTAGCAAACACTCAGTGTACCTAGTGGCATCCTAAACGTGGCTATTGGACTTTGCTATAGTCCCACTAGTGCAAAGACATTTACAGAGCACGTCTGCCTGCATTGCACACTCCAACTCATTATAACTAAGCCATTATACTAGCAAACACTCAGTGTACCTAGTGGCATCCTAAACGTGGCTATTGGACTTTGCTTTAGTCACACTAGTGCAAAGACATTTGCAGAGCACGTCTGCCTGCATTGCACACTCCAACTCATTATAACTAAGCCATTATACTAGGAAACACTCAGTGTACCTAGTGGCATCCTAAACGTGGCTATTGGACTGTTGTCTAGTCACACTAGTGCAAAGACATTTGCAGAGCACCTCTGCCTGCATTGCACACTCCAACTCATTATAACTAAGCCATTATACTAGCAAACACTCAGTGTACCTAGTGGCATCCTAAACGTGGCTATTGGACTTTGCTATAGTCACACTAGTGCAAAGACATTTGCAGAGCACGTCTGCCTGCATTGCACACTCCAACTCATTATAACTAAGCCATTATACTAGCAAACACTCAGTGTACCTAGTGGCATCCTAAACATGGCTATTGGACTGTTGTCTAGTCACACTAGTGCAAAGACATTTGCAGAGCACCTCTGCCTGCATTGCACACTCCAACTCATTATAACTAAGCCATTATACTAGCAAACACTCAGTGTACCTAGTGGCATCCTAAACGTGGCTATTGGACTTTGCTATAGTCACACTAGTGCAAAGACATTTGCAGAGCACGTCTGCCTGCATTGCACACTCCAACTCATTATAACTAAGCCATTATACTAGCAAACACTCAGTGTACCTAGTGGCATCCTAAACGTGGCTATTGGACTGTTGTCTAGTCACACTAGTGCAAAGACATTTGCAGAGCACCTCTGCCTGCATTGCACACTCCAACTCATTATAACTTAGCCATTATACTAGCAATTTTTGCTGCCAGTTTAAGGGCCGTAGTTGCATTGTCAGGGATATTTATTCTTTATTATTCTGCTGTTAATAAAGCTAGACCACCACTGCAATCTACACCACCTCTCAATTTTTACTACCACATTTTCAGTCCACAATCTTGTCGCAATCAACATGAGTGGCAAAATGACAGATGCTGGTGGAAAGGGGAAGAGGCGTGGTGGAAAAGGCAAAAAAGGTTTTGTCCGTGGGGAAGGTGGCAAAGCTCCATTATCATCTGCTGAAGATAGACCATCTACCAGCAAAAGTAAGATGTCTACTACTTACCGTGGACAATCCGATGTGCTCCCTTTTTTACGGACACGAACAACAGGAACAAAGGTAGATGATGGGCAAAAAAGGAAAATGCTTGAATGGATCTCAAGTGGTCCAACAAGTGCCCTCTCAGCCACTTCAAGTACCGCATCCAAAAAACACCAGTTCTCTGAGTTGTCATCCCAATCAAACTTGATTTCTCCCAGCTCTGAAGTCTCCATCAGCCCTGCACAGTATGGTGGAACTGAGATGGCTGAGTCTGCAGAGCTGTTCAGTCACACTATAGCCTGGGAATCAGAGGTCTGCTCCCAAGCTACAGTGAGTACAGAACAGGAAATGGTCTGCAGTGATGCCCAGAACCTTTGTGACTCTGATTCAGGCCGTGAGGACCAAGTTTCGGAGCATAATGTTAACCCTTTGTCACAAACTGTAACACCTGTGGTTATAGACAATGAGGAACATACTGATGAAGATGAGACTCAGATACCCGATTGGGATGACAACTTAAATATTCGGTCAGGGCAAGAAGAGGCTCGGTCTGAGGGGGAGGGGAGTGCAAACACAACAATTGATGATGAAGTTCTAGATCCCACCTACTGTCAACCCACAGTCAGGCACTCGAGGAGGTCAACAGAGGTGGTGGAGGAGGATGCAACTGATGACGAAGTTACCTTGCGCCTTCCTGGACAGAGTCGGAGTACTGGTAGCACGTCTACAACTGCATCCTCAGCCACCACTCTGCCTCTGAGCATTATTCGGGGTGGAAATCAGCCATATAGAAGAAGAATAAGACCGCACCAATGCTGATATCTTTTTCCGGAGATTCTTTATTCCATATGCAAAGATAAAAGGTGTATGGCAGTCAGCGGGTGGAGGAGACCTGGATGCGGCCCCTCGCTGCGGACGACGGCCGTTTCGCCTGTGATCACAGGCGAAACGGCCGTCGTCCGCAGCGAGGGGTCGCATCCAGGTCTCCTCCACCCGCTGACTGCCATACACCTTTTATCTTTGCATATGGAATAAAGAATCTCCGGAAAAAGATATCAGCATTGGTGCGGTCTTATTCTTCTTCTATATGGATGATTGGAACTGACTGTTTCTATTTGGACCTGCACGCTGATCCGGTTTTCATCGGAGACGACCGGTGCTGTATTTTCCTTCCCCACCAGTGAGCCCAGGTGTAACAAGCATATACGGGTAGTGCAGGACTGCGCTCTCCTTTGGATCCATATTATTCGGGGTGGATCATCAGGTCGCATGGCCTCTAAGCCTTGCCTAGCCTGGTCCTTTTTTGACATAGAAAAAGATCGCCCAAATTATGTGATCTGTAAAATTTGTCATGGTTCTCTTAGTAGAGGTCAAAACCTCAGCAGTTTGACAACTTCTTCCATGAATCGTCACATGAATAAATATCATATGGCCCGGTGGGAAGCTCACCGTGCTGCAATGCGGCCTAGCGGAGCGAACCATCCACCGCCTGCCCCTTCCAGTGCATCCGCGCGCTCGTCATCTTCTAGGACTGTGGGGACAGCTGTCACACCTGTTTTTCCACCCACAACTTCCACCACTGTAACCGCAACAGGCAGTTTGCTTGGTAGGTCGTCAGTTGTTTTGGAAGGGGAAACAAGTGAGTGTGTACAGCTGTCTCAGACATCGATAGCACCAACTTTGGATGAAGGCAACATCATGTCTCCGCCTGCACTTTCCTCACAAACCTGCATTTTTCCAGGGACACCCTACTCAACACCGTCTACACACAGCAGCCAGATCTCTGTCCCTCAGATGTGGACAAATAAAAGGCCATTTCCTGCGACCCATGACAAAGCTAAGAGGTTGACTCTATCCCTCTGTAAGCTGTTGGCTACAGAACTGCTGCCTTTCCGCCTAGTGGACACACAGGATTTTAGAGACCTTATGTCTGTCGCTGTGCCCCAGTACCAGATGCCTAGTCGCCACTACTTCTCTAAGAAAGGTGTGCCCGCGCTACACCAGCATGTCGCACACAACATCACCGCTTCCTTGAGAAACTCTGTGTGTGAACGGGTGCATTTCACCACCGATACTTGGACCAGTAAGCATGGACAGGGACGTTACATGTCGCTGACTGGGCACTGGGTAACTATGGTGATAGATGGTGAAGGGTCTGCTGCACAAGTCTTGCCGTCCCCACGACTTGTGTGTCAATCCTCTGTCTGTCCAAGTTCCGCCACTGCTTCTGCATCCTCCACCTCATCTGGGTCCTCCACCTCCGCCCCAAGCCTGCCTGGTCAGGCCACCAGCGTTCTCACTGTGCAGAAGGAATCACGCACCCCTCATTACTATGCTGGCAGCAGAGCGCAACGGCATCAGGCGGTCTTTAGCTTGACATGTCTTGGGAATAAGAGTCACACAGCTGAGGAGTTGTGGTCAGCTCTGCGGTCCGAGTTTAATAAATGGTTGTCTCCACTCAACCTGCAGCCTGGTAAGGCTGTGTGCGACAATGCTGCAAACCTGGGTGCGGCCCTTCGCCTGGGCAAGGTGACACACGCACCTTGTATGGCTCACGTGTTGAACCTTGTCGTGCAGCAATTTTTAACACAGTATCCCGGCCTAGATGGCCTTCTGAACAGGGCACGAAAACTGTCTGCTCACTTCCACCGTTCAAGCGCCGCAGCTGAGCGACTTGCATCGCTCCAGAAGTCTTTCGGCCTGCCGGTTCATCGCCTGAAATGCGATGTGGCGACACGCTGGAATTCAACTCTCCACATGTTACAGCGACTGTGGCAGCACCGCCGTGCCCTGGTGCAATACGTCATGACGTATAGCCTGGGCCAACGAGATGCAGAGGTGGGGCAAATCACCCTGATGGAGTGGTTTCAGATCAAGGACCTATGCACCCTTCTGCACAGTTTCGACATGGCGACGAAAATGTTTAGCGCTGACAATGCCATTATCAGCATGACGATTCCAGTCATTTACATGCTGGAACACACGCTAAACACTATTCGGAGTCAGGGGGTGGGACAACAGGAAGGGGAGGAACTACAGGAGGATTCATATGCGCAAGACACAACAACATCACCAAGGTCCAGACGTTCATCATCACCAAGGCGCCAGGCATGGGAGCATGGGGGACAGGGATCAACAAGGGCGCATGGTAGCAGGCGAGATGTTGAGGAAGGTGCAGGAGGACATGAAGAAATGGAGGACGAACTGTCCATGGACATGGAAGACTCAGCAGATGAGGGAGACCTTGGTCAAATTTCAGTTGAAAGAGGTTGGGGGTAGATGTCAGAGGAAGAAAGAACGGTTAGCACCTCTATGCCACAAACACAGCGTGGATTTGGTCCGCATGGCTGCGCAAGACACATGAGTGCCTTCTTGTTGCACTACCTCCAACATAACCCTCGTTTGTCAAAATTAGAAGTGATGATGACTACTGGCTTGCCACACTATTAGATCCCCGGTACAAGTCCAAATTTTGTGACATAATTCCAGCCATAGAAAGGGACGCACGTATGCAGGAGTATCAGCAGAAGCTGTTACTCGATCATAGATCCGCTTTTCCACCAAACAACCGTGCAGGAGCAGGGACTGAATCTCCCAGTTGTAACTTGACAAACATGGGACGGTCTCGTCATCTTCAACAGTCTACCCGTACCAGTAGGACCGTATCTGGTGCTGGTAACAGCAATTTTATGGAATCTTTTCATAATTTTTTTAGACCCTCCTTTGCAAGGCCACCAGAGACAACAAGTCTGACACATAGTCAACGGCTGGAGAGGATGATACAGGAGTATCTCCAAATGAACATCGATGCCTTGACTGTGCAACTGGAGCCTTGCTCCTTTTGGGCTTCAAACCTAGAAAAATGGCCAGAGCTCTCAACTTACGCCTTGGAGATTTTGTCGTGTCCAGCTGCCAGCGTTGTCTCTGAACGTGTCTTCAGTGCTGCTGGGTGTGTGCTGACAGATAAGCGCACGCGTCTGTCCAGTGACAATGTGGACAGACTGACGTTCATCAAAATGAACAAGTCATGGATCCAGAAGGAATTTACAACCCCTGTGTCATCCTGGGGAGAGTAAATGCTTGTGGATTTTGAATGTGCTTGATGCAAATCTAGCTGTGAAGTGTACAACTAGGGCACAAGTGCTGCCACTGAATGGGTGGGTGTGTGTGGGGCCCAATTTTTGGAAAAAAAGGGAGACTCCGCTTGGAGTAACCCTTGCTTACATTGTTTTTAAAAGAAGCCAAGATGAACAAGTCATGGTTCAGCAAAGACTTTATCTACCTACCCCGGGGTCATGCTGGGGACGGTTAATTATGGCATATTTTTGAATTGCTTGATGCAAATCAAGCTGTGAAGTGTACAACTGGGGCACAAGTGCTGCCACTGAATGGGTGGGTGTGTGTGGGGCACAATTTTTGGAAAAAAAAGGGAGACTCCGCTTGGAGTAACCCTTGCTTACATTGTTTTTAAAAGAAGCCAAGATGAACAAGTCATGGTTCAGCAAAGACTTTATCTACCTACCCCGGTGTCATGCTGGGGATGGTTAATTATGACGTATTTTTGAATGTGCTTGATGCAAATCAAAACATCCTGTTTGCAACTAGGGCCCAAGTGCTGCCACTGATGGGGTGGGTGTCTGTGTGGCCCAATTTTTGGAAAAAAGGGAGACTCCGCTTGGAGTAACCCTTGCTTACATTGTTTTTAAAAGAATCCAAGATGAACAGAGCTGGGATCAGGAAAGACTTTGCTACCTACCCTGGTGTCATCCTGGCGACGTTTAATTATGGCGTATTTTGGAATGTGCTTGATGCAAATCTAGCTGTGAAGTGTACAACTAGGGCACAAGTGCTGCCACTGAATGGGTGGGTGTGTGTGGGGCCCAATTTTTGGAAAAAAAAGGAGACTCCGCTTGGAGTAACCCTTGCTTACATTGTTTTTAAAAGAAGCCAAGATGAACAAGTCATGGTTCAGCAAAGACTTTATCTACCTACCCCGGTGTCATGCTGGGGACGGTTAATTATGGCGTATTTTTGAATGTGCTTGATGCAAATCAAGCTGTGAAGTGTACAACTGGGGCACAAGTGCTGCCACTGAATGGGTGGGTGTGTGTGGGGCACAATTTTTGGAAAAAAAAAGGGAGACTCCGCTTGGAGTAACCCTTGCTTACATTGTTTTTAAAAGAAGCCAAGATGAACAGAGCTGGGATCAGGAAAGACTTTGCTACCTACCCTGGTGTCATCCTGGGGACGGTTAATTATGGCGTATTTTTGAATGTGCTTGATGCAAATCTAGCTGTGAATTGTACAACTGGGGCACAACTGCTGCCACTGAATGGGTGGGTGTGTGTGGGGCCCAATTTTTGGAAAAAAAGGGAGACTACGCTTGGAGTTACCTTGCGGTGTTTTACATGATTTTAGAAGGGCGTGCCATGCCTATATCTGTGTGTCCTCCTCTTTTTCCTTGTCCAGCTGTTTTGTTTTCGCATGAGTATATGTCCTTGTCACTTTCCCATGTGTTTGTGTTGTTTGTCACCTTTTGGACACCTTTGAGGGTGTTTTCTAGGTGTTTTTATGTGTTTGTGATTGCCTGCCATTGTTTCCTATGCAGTTCGAGTTCGGTTCGTCGAACGTTCGACGAGCCGAACTCGAACGGGAGCTCCGTTCGGCGAACCGATCTCGAGCCGAACCGGGACCGGTTCGCTCATCTCTACTCCTCAGACCATCTGGGGCATCACAGCCCAAACCAGACCCCAATCAGAATACAATAAAACTTTCACACCGCTTATCTAAGAACTGCTACAATATTTATGGCCACAACAGTTTGTCCTCTTGCCATGCTGATAGTTCTACTTCACATAGCTTGTCTTATTTACTGCTGCATTCTATGTCCTGTTGTGTATAAATATGTCATTCTTCAGATTTTGTGTTATACTGAGTAGTGATGAGCAACCCCCTAGTGTTTGAGTTCGGTTCGGTTCGTCGAACGGCAGGTGTGTTCGTCGAACGTTCGTCAAACGTTCGACGAACACCTTCGAACCCCATTGAAAACAAATGTCAGGCAAACACAAACACATACAAACACAGAAAACACCTTCTAAGGTGTCCAAAAGGTGACAAACAACTCACAAGACACCACAAACACATGGAAAGTGACAAGTACATATACTCATGCGAAAAGAAAAGAGCTGGACGAGTAAAAGAAGGAGGAGACACAGATATAGGCATGTCATGCCCTTCTAAAATCATGTAAAACACTGTAAGTGGACTCCAATCAGAGTCTCCCTTTTTTTTCCAAAAATAGGGCCACAGACACCACTTAAGTGGCGTCAATTGTCCCACAGTTGCAAACTTCAAATGTTGATTTGCATGAAGCACAATCAAAATCCACAAGACTTTCGTCTCCCCAGGATGACACACGGGTAGAAAAGTCCTTGCTGATCCATGACTTCTTCATCTTGGATCATTTAAAACACAGCAAGTGGACTCCAACAAGAGTCTCCCTTTTTTTCCACAAATTTGGCCACAGACACCACTTAAGTGGCATCAATTGTCCCACAGTAGCAAACTTCAAATGTTGATTTGCATGAAGCACAATCAAAAATACACAAGCCTTTATTCTACCCAGGATGACACAGGGGTAGAAAAGTCCTTGTGGATCCATGACTTGTTCATCTTGATGAACGTTAGTCTGTCCACATTGTCAGTGGACAGACTCGTGCGCTTATCTGTCAGCACACACTTAATTTAAACAAATTAATTTAAATGAAGTAGGATCTATCACAACATCCACACACTTTAAATCAGTAGATGTGAATAGCTATCTAAAGTATAATAGCGGACATCTACCTAGATGGATTAAGAATATACCATATTGGTCAATACAGAAGAATAAGGAAAAATTGCACATCAGATACTGATTACAAAAAAGAGTGCAAAATTCTCAAACAGAGATTCCTTGAAAAAAGATACCCCAAGAAACTAATACAGGACGCCTATGAGAAAGTAAATTCCCTAACTCAGGAAATATGTGTGCAACCAAAGCAAATGGATACCCCTAAAAAAGATGAAAAATCCAAATTATCTAGATGGAGCCTTGTCACCACATATTGCCAACCCAGAATTCAAATTGAGAGACTAATTAACAAATATTGGTTTATACTAAAAGGTGACCCTATACTAACAGACTGCTTACCAAAAAAAACAATTATTATATACAAAAAAAACAAGAATTTAGGCAATCTTATTGCACCAAGTAATACCCTTTTGAAACCAATAACCGTTAATATGAACAACTCTGATACATGGGGATGCTACCCATGCCATACACCAAAATGTTTATGTTGTCAGGTAATCACAAAAAGAAAAAAATCCTTCATGTCAAAAACCACAAAGGAAGTTTTTATAATAAAACAGAGATATGACTGTCACTCTACATACGTAATTTACCTGATTGAGTGCCCCTGCGGTATCCAATATGTGGGAAGAACTATTCAGGAAATGCATGCACGTCTGAATAAACATCGATACAATATAAAAAATGGCTATCCCCTACATAGTATCTCAAGACACTATAATAGTGCACATAATAAAAATCCATTGATGGAACTTACTATTATAGATTCTGTGGATAAGAAAGATCCACAGTCAATAATCAAACTTACTAAAAGGGAAAGCTACTGGATCTTCAAATTGGGCACATTGACCCCTGAAGGTCACAATATAATGATAGATAATGTTGCTAAATATTAATTGTTACCTGGTGGAAACATATGTGCATATAAACAAGTGTATATGTAACTACAGACATGTGGCCATATGAATACATATAAATATAATAAAATAAATTTAATTAAACAAATAAAACAAAAGATTAAAAAGTAATAAATGTAAAATTATTAAATAAAACAGATTAAAAATAAGTTTTATGCATAATTCAGAGAAATATTTGAATACAAATTTACTGAAAGAACTAAAAACAGCAATAGCATGAATTTATCATAGTAATGAATGACGGTTAATTTAATTTAATTTGGTAGAAGAATAAACTGATTGTATATGTACATATAGATTTTGTATTTGTATGGGTATGTGTATATATATACATATATATATATATATATATATATATATATATGTGTATGTATGTATATATATGTGTGTAAATGTGGCCATGAAGAATTTTAAATTTAAATTTAAATTGAATTAATATAAAAACTAATATAAGTCCTTTTTTAACATAATGTATAGAGATAATTTACATGGATCCTGTCCTTTTTAGTTAACGATGGTATATGTTTTACACAGATATATATATATTTTATATTTTATATGCTATTTTAAGATAATAATGGTCCAGACTACTTGAATATATTCATAGCTTTTATAGTTTTTTATGTAACTTATATCCGACTCATCTTATTTTATCTATGCATTTATTTATTTTTCACTACAAAAAAACACCCTTTTACTTGACACCAAAAGGGTTAAAATTGTTTGAACCTAAGACACACCCATAAGCCCCATCTAAGAGGCCGTTTTATCTATGAATTTGATGTGTACTGGCTCTTGCTACACCTGATGATCGCAAGTATATCTTGCTGAAACGCGTTGTGATAACAAGAGCTTTATTTATTTATCTTAATTGTCACAAATAAAGCATAATTATCCACAAAGAAAACTTGAGATAATAGATCTATTATTAGCGCTCAAAAGACCGGCTTTTTCTATCTCCATATACCTTCACTCCCTTAAGGGATTCCGGTTTAGAGCTGCTGAAAGTAATAGATTTAATCACCCCAAATACCTCTGAGGGAAGATAAAGGGCCGCAAATAGTTCCAGGATCTTATGAGTCGGTGAACCAGGAACCAGGAGCGGTCATCTCCCCAAGTCCACCCAGCTTTACATCGGACAACGCCAGCCGAGACAAACCCATCATCCTCCAGAGGATTTACATGATCATCACCGAGGTTGTGCGAGGGCGCACAACCTAATCAGGTGAGCAGCTTTCAATACGTTATAACTAAATCTGTCCCACGGGTGCTTCTCATATGCGCTATCTTTATTTTCAGCACACATTTAGCAGCACTGAAGATACGTTCCAAGAGAATGCTGGCTGCGGGACATGACAAGATGTCCAAGGTGTAAGTGGCAAGCTCAGGCCATTTTTCCAGATTGGAAGCCCAAAATGAGCAAGGCTCCAGTTGCACAGTCATGGCATCGATATTCACTTTGAGATACTCCTTTATCATCCTCTCCAGGCGTTGACTATGCGTCAGACTTCTTGTGTCTTGTGGCCTTGCAAAGGATGGTGTACAATATTCATGAAACGATTCCATAAAAGTGCTGTTACAAGCAGATACGGTGTTGCTGGTATGGTTTGAGTGATGATGACTCGACAGTCCCATGGTTGTCAAGTTAGAACTGTGAGATTCACTCTGTGCACCACTGGTGTTTAGTGGAAAAGTCGAGCTAAGATTGCGTAACAGCTTCTGGTGATACTCCTGCATACGTGCGTCCCTTTCTATGGCAGGAATTATTTCGCCAAATTTTGACTTGTACCGGGGATCTAAGAGTATGGCAACGCAGTAGTCAGCATTACTTCTAATTCTCACAATCCGAGGGTCATGTTGTAGGTAGTGCAGCAAGAAGGCGCTCATGTGTCTTGCGCATCAAGGAGGACTAAGTCCTTGTTGTTTTGGTGGTGGCGAGTTGAGAATCATGCTTCCTTCTCTGCCCCCTCCCCTCAACCTCGAACAACAGAAATGTGATCAAGGTCTCCCTCATCAGCTGAGTCTTCCATGCCCATCGCCATTTCATCCACCATTTCTTCCTGGGCTCCTGCACCTAACTCAACAGTTTTGCTGCTACCATGTGCCCTTGTTAATCCTTATTCCCCACCGTCCCATGCCTGCCGTCGTGGTGATGCTGAATGTCTGGACTTTGTAGATGTTGGTATCCCTTCTGCATATGAATCCTCTTGTACTTCCTCCCCTTCCTCTTGTCCCACCACCTGACTCCGAATACTGTTTAGAGTGTGCTCCAGCATGTAAATGACTGGAATTGTCATGCTGATAATGGCATTGTCAGCGCTAAACATCTTCGCCGCTATGTCGAAACTGTGCAGAAGGGTGCATAGGTCCTTGATCTGACACCACTCCAACAGCGTGATCTGCCCCACCTCTGGATCTCGTTGGCCCAGGCTGTACATCATAACGTATTGCACCAGGGCTCGGCGGTGCTGCCACAGTCGCTGCAACATGTGGACATCCAGTTTGTCGGCACATCGCATTTCAGGCGGTGAACCGGCAGGCCGAAAGACTTCTGGAGCGATTCAAGTCATTCAGCTGCTGCGTGTGAACGGCGGAAGTGAGAACATAGTGACCATGCTCTGTGCAGAAGCCCATCTAGATTGGGACAGTGGGTTAAAAAGTGCTGGACAACAAGGTTCAACACGTGAGCCATACAAGGCACGTGTGTCACATTGCCCCGGCGAAGGGCCGTACCTAGGTTTGCAGCATTGTCGCACACGGCTTTCACTGGCTGCAGGTTGAGTGGAGAGAAAAATTGACGAAACTCTGTCTGTCTCCAGAGCTGACCACAAATGTGCAGCTGTGTGACTCACATTTCCCAGATATTTCAACTTAAAGACCGCCTGATGACGTTGAGCTCTGCTGCCAGCATAGTAAGGAGGTGTGCGGGATTCCTTGTGCGCAGTTACAACACGGGTGGCCTGACCAGACAGGCTTTGGGCGGCGGTGGAGGACCCAGATGAGGTGGAAGAGGCAGAAGCAGTTGAGGAACTTTTACATACAGAGGATTGACGCACAACTCGTGGGGACGACAAGACTTGTATAGCAGACCCTTCTCCATCTCTCACCATAGTTACCCAGCACCCAGTCAGCGACATGTAATGCCCCTGTCCATTCTTACTGGTCCAAGTATCTGTGGTGAAATGCACCGTCACACACAGAGTTTCTCAAAGAAGCGGTGCTGTTGTGTGCGACATCTGGTGTAGCGCAGGCACACCTTTCTTGGAGAAGTAGTGGTGACTGGGGATCTGGTATCTGGGCACTGAGACGGACATAAGGTCTCAAAAATCCTCTGTGTCCACCAGGCAGAAAGGCAGCATTTCTGTAGCCAACAGCTTGCAGATGGTAAAAGTCAATCTCTTAGCTTTGTCATGGCTAGAAGGAAATGGTCTTTTACTTGTCCACATCTGAGAGACCGATGGCTGGCTGCTGTGCTGAGACGGCATTGAGGAGGGTGTCCCTCGAAAACTGTTGGTCTGTGAGGAAAGTGCAGGCGGAGATATAATGTTGCCTTCATCCAAAGGTGGTGCTCTCGATGTCTGAGAGAGCTCAACACCAGCAGCTGTTTCCACTTCCAAAACAACTGACGACCTGCCAATCACACTGCCTGCTGCGGTTAAAGAGGTGGAAGGTCTGCGTCGAAAAGCATGTGTGACTGCTGTCCCCACAGTCATAGAGGATGAAGAGCACACGGATGCACTTGAAGGGGCAGACGGTGATTAGCGCGCTCCGCTAGGCCGCATTGTAGCACAGTGAGCTTTCCACTGCGACTTATGCTTCATATCCATGTGACGGTTCATGGACAAAGTAGTCAAACTAGTGAGGTTTTGGCCTCTACTTAGAGATTGGCGACATATCTTATAGATGACTTGAGTTGGGAGATCCTTTGCGATGTCAAAAAAGGAGCAGGCTAGGCAAGGCTTAGAGCCCATGTTACCTGCAGAGCCACCCCGACTTATGCTCAGAGGCAGAAATGTGGCTGAGGATGCAGTTGTTGACGTGCTCCAGTACTCCGTCTGGGTCCAGGAAGGCGCAAGCTAACCTCATCGTCAGTCGCATCCTGCTCCACCGCCTCTGCTGACCTCATCAAGTGCCTGACTGTGGGTTGACAGTAAGTGGGATTTACAACCTCATCATCGCCCTGTGTGTTTGCACCCCCCTCATCCTCAGAGCCAACTTCTTCCTGCCCTGACCGATTAGTCAAGTTGTCATTCCAATCAGGTATCTGAGTCTCATCATCATCAACATGTTCCTCATTGTCTCCACCAAGAGGAGTTACAGTTTGAGAATGGGGGTCTACATTATTCTCAGAACTTTCTTCATCTGGGCCTGAATCTGACTCACAAAGATTCTGGCCATTACTGCAGATCATTTCCTTCTCTGGACTCATGGTAGCTTTGGAGCAGACCTCTGATTCCCAGGCTATAGTGTGACTGAACAGCTCTGCAGACTCAACCATCTCTGTTACCCCATACTCTGCAGGGTGGGTGGAGACTTGAGAGCTGGTAGAAAGCAAGTGCGCTAGGGGTAACAACTCAGAGGACTGGAGTCTTTGGGATGTTGAAATAGAGGTGGAGGAGAGGCCACTTGATGGAGCACTTGAGATCCATTCAAGCATCTGCTGTTTTTGTGCCTCATCTACCTTTGGTAGCAATGGTCGTTTACGTATTAAAGGGATCATATCAGATTGTCCACGGTAAGTAGTAGACATCTTACTTTTGCTGGAAGATGACCTTTTTTTCAGCAGATATTACTGTTGCTTTACCACCTACCCCACGGACACAAACTTTTTTTCCCTTTCCAACACGCCTGTTCCCCTTTCCACCGGCATCTGTCCTTTTGCCATTCATTTTGTTTGTGAACAAATTGGACACAGTTTGTTGCACTTAAAATTGCGTAGCAAAAATGGAAAGGTGGTGGAGAATGGAGAGGTGGTATAGCTTTCTTGTCAGCAGGGGAACGTCACTGACTATCCCAGACAATGAAACTATGCCCCAAGGAACTGCCTGCACTTTTTGCACTTAAAATTGCGTAGCAGAAATGGAGAGGTGATGTAGAATGCAGAGGTGGTATAGCTTTCTTGTCAGCAGGGGAACTTCACTGACTATCCCAGACAATGAAACTATGCCCCAAGGAACTGTCTGCACTTTTTACACTTAAAATTGTGTAGCAGAAATGGAGAGGTGGTGTAGAATGCAGAGGTGGTATAGCTTTCTTGTTAGCAGGGGAACGTCACTGACTATCCCAGACAATGAAACTATGCCCCAAGGAACTGCCTGCACTTTTTGCACTTAAAATTGCATAGCAGAAATGGAGAGGTGGTGTAGAATGCTGAGGTGGTATAGCTTTCTTGTTAGCAGGGGAACGTCACTGACTATCCCAGACAATGAAACTATGCCCCAAGGAACTGCACGCACTTTTTGCACTTAAAAATGCGTAGTACAAATGGAGAGGTGGTGTAGAATGCAGAGGTGGTATAGCTTTCTTGTCAGCAGGGGGAACTTCACTGACTATCCCAGACAATGAAACTATGCCCCAAGGAACTGCCTGCACTTTTTGCACTTAAAATTGCGTAGCAGAAATGGAGAGGTGGTGTAGAATGCAGAGGTGGTATAGCTTTCTTGTCAGCAGGGGAACGTCACTGACTATCCCAGACAATGAAACTATGCCCCAAGGAACTGCCTGCACTTTTTGCACTTAAAATTGCGTAGCAGAAATGGAGAGGTGGTGTAGAATGCAGAGGTGGTATAGCTTTCTTGTTAGCAGGGGAACGTCACTGACTATCCCAGACAATGAAACTATGCCCCAAGGAACTGCCTGCACTTTTTGCACTTAAAATTGCATAGCAGAAATGGAGAGGTGGTGTAGAATGCAGAGGTGGTATAGCTTTCTTGTTAGCAGGGGAACGTCACTGACTATCCCAGACAATGAAACTATGCCCCAAGGAACTGTCTGCACTTTTTGCACTTAAAATTCTGTAGCAGAAATGGAGAGGTGGTGTAGAATACAGAGGTGGTATATCTTTCTTGTTAGCAGGGGAACATCACTGACTATCCCAGACAATGAAACTATGCCCCAAGGAACTGCCTGCACTTTTTGCACTTAAAATTGCATAGCAGAAATGGAGAGGTGGTGTAGAATGCTGAGGTGGTATAGCTTTCTTGTTAGCAGGGGAACGTCACTGACTATCCCAGACAATGAAACTATGCCCCAAGGAACTGCATGCACTTTTTGCACTTAAAGTTGCGTAGCAGAAATGGAGAGGTGGTGTAGAATGCAGAGGTGGTATAGCTTTCTTGTCAGCAGGGGGAACTTCACTGACTATCCCAGACAATGAAACTATGCCCCAAGGAACTGCCTGCACTTTTTGCACTTAAAATTGCGTAGCAGAAATGGAGAGGTGGTGTAGAATGCAGAGGTGGTATAGCTTTCTTGTCAGCAGGGGAACTTCACTGACTATCCCAGACAATGAAACTATGCCCCAAGGAACTGCCTGCACTTTTTGCACTTAAAATTGCGTAGCAGAAATGGAGAGGTGGTGTAGAATGCAGAGATGGTATAGCTTTCTTGTTAGCAGGGGAACGTCACTGACTATCCCAGACAATGAAACTATGCCCCAAGGAACTGCCTGCACTTTTTGCACTTAAAATTGCATAGCAGAAATGGAGAGGTGGTGTAGAATGCAGAGGTGGTATAGCTTTCTTGTCAGCAGGGGAACATCACTGACTATCCCAGACAATGAAACTATGCCCCAAGGAACTTCATGTACTTTTTTATACAGACGCTGTGAAAAACCCTTTCACAGCGCTGGCACAGACCTGCCTAGCAAAAATGGCTATGAACTGCTCTAATCTAGCCTTGAAAAGGGCTGAAATTACAAGTAGTCCCTAATCCCTGAACCGATGTGTAGATTGCACTCTATAAGTGTATAGCGCCCACAGCAGCAGGAGCAGCGGGAGCGGTAACTGTCACACACCCGCAGCAGTGAGATAATGGCGGCGATGGGGAAAATGGCCGGGTCTTATTGGGCAAGGACATGTGACATGCAAAGCCTATGACACATGCCCTTGCTTGTCTGGCAAAAATTCACTTTGCTGTGTGTGTGTCTGTGATTGGCTGACAACCTGGCCCTCCTCACTGTACACGCGGTTAGGAAAAAAAAAAGGTGATCGCCATTCTTTCAGCACTCAGCAGCACTGATCTAAACCCTGGCCCCCCCGCACACTATACGCTTACTTTTGATAATATCATTAGTTACAGTGACTGATAGTATTGCAGTGAAAAGCCAGCTAGTAACTGGCTACGCTTTTGGTGATCGAACCATTATCGAACGGTAACTCAAATGGTCGAACATGAAGCAAATTGTTCGAGTTCATCGAACAACTCGAACACCGCCAAAACAACTCAAATTTGAAATTGGCGAACAGTTCGATTCAAACATCGCTCATCTCTAATACTGAGCCTGATGAAAAGACCTGAGTAGTCTTGAAAGCTTGCTATTATTACTATCTTTTCAGTTAGCCATTAAAAGGTATCAACTACTGAGGACTCTCAGTTCTTTTTAACAATTTTTTTATGCGATAGTTTAAAAACGTGTGTGAAGCATCACAGCAATTGCTTCTGCCACTTGAACTGCTTCTGTTGCTAATGTTTCTGTGTTGATGACACCACGTTTCCATGGTTGAAATTCTAGAACTGCGATGCATACTGTGTGTCGCACTGCTGTCTTGTGAAAAACTACTGTTAAGATGGTCTACAAGCTTGTTTCGATACTCCACCATCTGCGCATCCCTTTCCAAGGGAGGAGCATCTTGCTAAATTTACTCTTGTACTGTGGATCTAAAAGAGTACAACTGAGAAGTCAGCACTTTAGCAGATAGTGTAGCAAGAATATGGCCATGTGTTGGACACTTCCATGAGGTCCAAGTCCATGTTGTGCTAATGGCAGGGTCACGCTCAAGCTTGTTTTCTCGATCCCCTCTCTCCAACCATGGACAAAAGAGATGGGATCAATATCTTCTTTATCTCCTGAGTTTTCTGCACCCATCACCTCTTCCTCCTCCATTTGATCCTATCATTTTGTCTGTTACCATGATCCTGCCTCCATCATTAGACTCCATTCTCCCATGACACCCACCTATGCGACAACTGTCCAGACCTTACAGGAAATGGTATCCCTTCCTTATCCTCTTCTGCTTCCTCCTCTTCCTTTGGGAACACCACTTCCTCCCAGAGACTATTCAAAGTTTGATCCAACATGTGGATGACCAGAGTAGTAATGCTGATGATGGCATCTTCAGCGCTAACCATATTTGTAGCTATTTCAAAACTGTGCAGGAAGGTACAGAGGTCTTTTCTCTATCTTCACTCCGCAATCATGATTTGCTCCACATCCCGACTGCGGTGTGCCAGGCTATGCATCATGGCATAGTGCACCAGGGATTGCTGCTGCTGCCACATTTGCTGCAACACGTGCAAAGTGGAATTCCACAGTGTCGGCACATCGCATATCAATTGGTTAACCAATAGCCCTAAAGACCATTTAGCATTGCAAGTTGATTAGCTGCGGGGTGTGAACAGTGGAAGAGCAAACACAGCGACTGTGCCTTTTGCAGCAGTCCATCTAGGCTGAAATAGGGACATAATACAAGGATGGGGCTATCATGGAGCTATATATACCAGGATGGGCTTATAATGGGAACATAATTGACTTAAAATAGGAAAAGTTTATTCTGATTTCATGTAGTGAGAAAAACATGCATATGTGTCTTTTTAGATATTGCTTGCAGATTTCTAGCTTCATCTGTATATACTAGGATATAGGATTTAGATTGCTACAATGGCCCATATATATGACCAACCCGGGGCCCATCAGACTATAGTTACACCACTGGGCCTTACTTCTGTCACCAGAGAGTTATTCTAAATGAGCTAAGCTTAGGATCTATGGTTCACCCTGAGGGTTCATATAAATGCTTCACTGTTCAATGCAGAACGCACGTATTTGCTTGGCGAACCCAGGTTAAGACAAACTTTGTTGCCTGGCTACATATCTTGCGGTCAGCTTTTTAAGCTTGCCGCTATCTCCTCTCAGTTGCCTGCAAAAAGCGGGGTGCTGCTGGCTAGTATAGTTGGCCCTAGATAGAAGCCCAGAAGTCACAAAGATTCTAATCCCTGGTGGGCCAGCGGAAGGGTGATACTCTTTCGCTTGTACCATCTTGTGCTTTTGCTGGGAACATTTGATATGTTTTTGCCTGTTGGTGAACCAATAAAGTCTTACCAATGTGTGGTTCCCTCACTCTGTGTTGTCTGAGTTGTGTTTAACCCCTGAGAAAGGAGTGTGGGAATTTAATGTGATGACACCTGGTCCATGCGGTCTTTCTGAAGACAGCCAGTCCAGCAAATGAGAACGCCCACTTATCCTTGTATCTCCAAAGGAATGATGTGCTCCCCCTTGGCACATGTTAAATTGCAGAGATTTAACAGCAGAATTGAACTAATTAACAACAGCAGTCTATTTTCTGACAGAGACAGATGTCATCTCATCAGATCAGCCAACTTGCAAAGGGAAAGATACGAGCTTGGCATGCAAGCCTACGTCAAAGGGAAGGACACAACCTGTGATGTACCAGTACTTCATAGGTTGTTAAGGAGTTAACATAGTAACTATAAATGTTATTTATGCAATCAAAAAGAATGTTTTATTATTTTCTCATATTTTAAAATGTACAGCTAAAATTTAATTTTTACAATTACAATGTCTGTTTTAACTTCACAAAGAAGTAAATATTACTTTTGTAAAGGCTTTTTGATAAGCCGGTCAAGTGCACATTACCATGAAGTAACTGCTAAGGTTTTCTCAGGCAATGTGACACTCAGTTATCGATAACATTTCTTGTATTGTTAAGCTAAACTGGTTATTTGTCTTACAGAGTAATAGTTATTGTCAGATTTAAGTGGTAACTAATGGAGCCAGGCATAGGAAAAGAAAATCAACAACTGTCATTGTCACCCAGTTCCAAAACTGACGAAATACCAGTCTGATGTTAAAATCGCTATGTTCAAGAATATAATCCAGTCCCCATCATTCAGTGCTGAAAGCTATATTTTCCACAAGTCTATCACATGCCTTTTCTACTTGCACTGTTTTATTAGCTAACTTGGAATTGGAACTCAGAAAAAATGTAAGAATGCTTGGATGACTACAGACAAAAGCCATCTTTAATAAATACAATTCTTTGGGCAGGGCACTGCAACAAAATTTTTATTGTACGTATCTATCTATCTATCTATCTATCTACAGTCATATGAAAAAGTTTGGGCACCCCTATTAATGTTAACCTTTTTTCTTTATAACAATTTGGGTTTTTGCAACAGCTATTTCAGTTTCATATATCTAATAACTGATGGATTCAGTAATATTTCTGGATTGAAATGAGGTTTATTGTACTAACAAAAAATATGCAATCCGTATTTAAACAAAATTTGACCGGTGCAAAAGTATGGGCACCCTAATCAATTTCTTGATTTGAACACTCCTAACTACTTTTTACTGACTTACTAAAGCACTAAATTGGTTTTGTAACCTCATTGAGCTTTGAACTTCATAGGCAGGGGTATTCAATCATGAGAAAAGGTATTTAAGGTGGCCACTTGCAAGTTGTTCTCCTATTTGAATCTCCTATGAAGAGTGGCATCATGGGCTCCTCAAAACAACTCTCAAATGATCTGAAAACAAAGATTATTCAACATAGTTGTTCAGGGGAAGGATACAAAAAGTTGTCTCAGAGATTTAAACTGTCAGTTTCCACTGTGAGGAACAGAGTAAGGAAATGGAAGAACACAGGTACAGTTCTTGTTAAGCACAGAAGTGGCAGGCCAGGAAAAATATCAGAAAGGCAGAGAAGAAGAATGGTGAGAACAGTCAAGGACAATCCACAGACCACCTCCAAAGACCTGCAGCTTCATCTTGCTGCAGATGGTGTCAATGTGCATCGGTCAACAATACAGCACACGTTGCACAAAGAAAAGCTGTATGGGAGAGTGATGCGAAAGAAGCCTTTTCTGCAAGCACACCACAAGCAGAGTCGCCTGAGGTATGCAAAAGCACATTTGGACAAGCCAGTTACATTTTGGAAGAAGGTCCTGTGGACTGATGAAACAAAGTTTGAGTCGTTTGGTCATACAAAAAGGCGTTATGCATGGAGGCAAAAAAACACGGCATTCCAAAAAAAGCACTTGCTACCCACAGTAAAATTTGGTGGAGGTTCCATCATGCTTTGGGGCTGTGTGGCCAATGCCGACACCAAGAATCTTGTTAAAGTTGAGGGTCGCATGGATTCAACTCAATATCAGCAGATTCTTGGCAATAATGTGCAAGAATCAGTGACGAAGTTGAAGTTACGCAGGGGATGGATATTTCAGCAAGACAATGATACAAAACACTGCTCCAAATCTACTCAGGCATTCATGCAGAGGAACAATTACAATGTTCTGGAATGGCCATCCCAGTCCCCAGACCTGAATATCATTGAAAATCTGTGGGATAATTTGAAGCGTGCTGTCCATGCTCGACGACCATCAAACTTAACTGAACTGTAATTGTTTTGTAAACAGGAATGGTCAAATATACTTTCATCCAGGATCCAGGAACTCATTAAAAGCTACAGGAAGTGACTAGAGGCTGTTATTTTTGCAAAAGGAGGATCTACAAAATATTAATGTCATTTATGTTGAGGTGCCCATACCTTTGCACCGATCAAATTTTGTTTAAATGCGGATCGCACATTTTCTGTTAGTACAATAAACCTCATTTCAATCCAGAAATATTACTCAGTCCATCAGTTATTAGATATATGAAACTGAAATAGCTGTTGCAAAAACCCAAATTGTTATAAAGAAAAAAGGTTAACATTAATAGGGGTGCCCAAACTTTTTCCTATGACTGTATCCATCTATCCATTATCAATCTATCTATGTATCTTTCATTTCTATCTATAAGAAAAGCATGTATTTCTCATGTGGCTTCATAGGAAATTATAGATCTAACAATACTTGGCAGTTTAAGCACTAGACATTTGCTGCAAAGAAAGATTTCATTATCTTCTGAAGTCCACTTATAGTGATGAGGTGAAGAAGGAGAGGAGCAACATTTTTCGCAGGAGTGAGCGCTTCTTGACCACTTGCTTAAAGTGAATATGATAGCAAGCTTTTGCTATCTCATCTGAGAGCAGCATTATGTTGGCAAAGAGACCCTAAATCCATCGATGTATCCCTTAGATTATTGGGTGCAATGGTTCCGAGACAATCAGAGTTTTTAAAGTTAGCACGTAGTAGAACCAAGAAAACTAACACACAGCAGGCTCTGTATCTACATTGTTTATAGACAATGAGCTGCTTATAAGAAGAGGGGGCATGTTAGACTATCAGGCACGCACTGCTGTAGTCCAAGCAATGATACCCTGCTGGTGCTAAAACAATTAATGCATTTAAAAAACAGCACAGACCTTGATAAGAAACACACAGCCTAAATTTGTGTTTAACCCCTACAGCATGCTGTCTGCAGATGACATAGCAAAAACCTGCTGACAGATTCCCTTCAAGATAAGTTGTTGGGGAATCATGAGCAGGAGTGGGTAGTAGATGGCTAGCGGAATGAAATGTGGCAGTAGTTGGAAAAAGCTAAGAAGTTAGCTACAATCTAAAAGAGGCTCAGTGAAGGGGGAGAAAGTGAATGTGCATGGGTTTTGTAGGTGTTTGTGTGTGTGTCAGTGTGTGTGGGGGGGACATAAAAAAATAATTACACTAAAGCCTATATAGGGCACAGTTACTAAACAAGATAAGGTGCTGGTGTAGCTTATGGCTCTTTTGAAATCCAAGACCTTACACTTCTGTAGCTCATCTGGGAAAGGGCTTTGTCTCACCACTCACATGCCACACCTAAGTGGTTCTCTAACCAGACGTCAAAACCAACTCAGATTCCAGACTCCTAAATTAATTCAGACTCCAGACATGATAAGTTTACTTCAGAAAAAAAGACATGCGTCGATTATATTGCATTTAAGAAGTTGTCCAGCCACAAAATAATTACTTTTAAGCTAATCTATGCCGTATTGTCATTTAAAACATATTTAATTTTTTTTTTTTTTCATTTCTAACTTTTGTTCCTCTTTAATTTTCACTTTATTCTCCTCTGCAGCCACTTTATTTACCTGCAGCTCAAGCAAACATGACATCTTCCTATGCTTGACTGCCGAACTTCACAGTCAGAGCTGGCAGCCTCTATGTCCAGCTCCAACCTCTGCCCGCCCTCTGCATACTCATTGGCTATCAATATTTTGCCCCAGCACCTGATAGATAAATTAATACTATGTAATATATACATACACCATGTTTGTATGGTAAATATATATATATATATATATATATATATATATATATATATATACTAGAAGGCGGCCCGATTCTAACGCATCGGGTATTCTAGAATTTATTGTGTAGTTAATGTATGATTTTTGTTATATATATATAGATGATGTTGTGTGTAGTTGGCAAGTGTTTGTGTAGGGGCTGTAAATGTTCTGGGTGTTGTCTGGGTGGGGGTGTGTGTGAGAGCGGTGTTGTTTGTGTGGAGCGCTGTGTGTGTGTTGTGTTGTTTGTGGAGCGCTGTGTGTCTGCAGTGTTGTCTGTGTGTGGTGCTGTGTGTGTTGCGCGGTTTATGTGGGTGTGGGTGTGAGTGTGTGTTTTGGGGGGAGGTATGTTTTGTGCAATGTGTGTGTTGCGCGGTATGTGCGTATATTTGTGTATGCTGCGGTGTTTGTGTGTTGGGTGTTGTGTGTGTGCGCGGCGTTGTCTGTGTGTGTGGGTGTCTGTGTAGGGTGGTGTTTGTGGTTCCCAGTGTGTGTGGTGTGTTGTGCGGTGCGCATGTGGCAGTGTGTGTGTTTTAGGGGGAGGTGTGCACCCCCATCGTGCTCCATCCCCCATGCTGCGTACCCCCATCATGCTCCATCCCCCATGCTGTGCACCCCCCCATCGTGCTCCATCCCTCATGCTGCGCACTCCCCATCGTGCTCCATCCCCCATGCTGCACACTCCCCATCGTGCTCCATCCCCCATGCTGCGCACCCCCCACCGTGCTCCATCCACCATGCTGCGCACCCCCCATCGTGCTCCATCCTCCATGCTGCGCACTCCTTATCGTGCTCCATCCCCCATGCTGCGCACTCCCCATCGTGCTCCATCCCCCATGCTGCGCACTCCCCATCATGTTCCATCCCCCATGCTGTGCACTCCCCATCGTGCTCCATCCCCCATGCTGTGCACCCCCCATCGTGCTCCATCCCCCATGCTGCGCACCCCCACCCTGCTCCATCCCCCATGATGCGCACTCCCCATCGTGCTCCATCCCCCATGCTGCGAACTCCCCAACGTGCTGCATCCCCTATGCTGCACACCCCCCATTGTGCTCCATCCCCCATGCTGCGCACTCCCCATCGTGCTCCATCCCCCATGCTGCACACTTCCCATTGTGCTCCATCCCCCATGCTGTGCACCCCCCATCGTGCTCCACAGTCACACATCAGACAGTATACACGCACACATCTGATCGCATACACTCACACCCCACTTCTGCCTGTGCCCTCCGGTGGGCGGTCCCAGCAGCTGTGCTGCACGCAGTGCTCCTCTGCCTTCTGCCAACACGCACACATCCAATCGCATACACGCACACATCCGATCGCATACACGCACACATCCGATCGCATACACGCACACATCCGATCGCATACACGCACACACATGATCGCATACACGCACACACACAATCGCATACACGCACACACACGATCGCATACACGCACACACACATTGACGATATCGCACATACGCGCTCCCACACACAACATCCGGAGATACCACATGCTTCCGGCTATGTGATCCTCCGGCAGGTCCTGGAAGGTCACTGCACGCACAGTATCGCCGCCGAGAAGCAAGTGATATCACTGGATGTTGTGAGTGTGTGGATGCGATCTGATGTGTGTGTGAGGTGTGTGTGAGAGTGAGTGTGATCTGATGTGTGTGTGAGTGTGTGTCTGTTCTTATGTGTGCGCGTGTGTGTGTGTTCCGCCGCTGCAGGACCTTGATGCGCTCACCTGCTCCCGGTCGGCTTCTGGTGAGTATGATCGGGGGTCTTCTTTCTTCTGTCTTTTCTCTTCTGCACATGTGTACCGGGAGCCGGTGTACGCTGGTAACCATGCTACACAATATTACCCGATGTGTACCATGGTTACCAGCGTACCCCGCTCCCCGCACGCACGGGAGCCCACACTAGCGTACGCCGGCAACCCCAGCAATGCGAGGGTATGTGTCGGCTGGGTTGCCAGCGTACGCTGGTGTGGGCTCCCTGGGGTACAGCACTCACCTAGGAGTCGGGGCTCCGTGTCGGTTCGGGGAATGCGTGCGGGGGGCGAGGCCAGGGCGAGCGTGCAATGCGTGAGGGGGGCGTGGCTGAGTTGCCAATGCGTACAGGGGGCCGGGGCGAGAGGCCAATCCGTGTGGGGGGCGGAGCCTGGGCGAGCGGCTAATCCATGCGGGGGGCGGAGCTGAGGCGAGCGGCCAATGAGACGCTTGTCGCGGTAACGACAGAATTTTGGAGCAAGACAGACAGACAGACAGACAGACAGAATAAGGCAATTATATATATATAGATATATATTAGTGCTGGCAAAAAGTATTGGCACCCCTGCTGCAATTCTGTCAGATAATACTCAGTTTCTTCTTGAAAATGATTTCAATCACAAACTCTTTGGTATTATTATCTTCATTTATTGTGCTTGCAATTGAAAAACACAAATGAGAATGAAACAAAAATCCAATCATTGATCATTTCACACAAAACTCCAAAAATGGGCCAGACAAAAGTATTGGCACCCTTAGCCTAATACTTGGTTGCACAACCTTTAGCCAAAATAACTGTAAACAACCGCTTCCGGTAACAATCAATGAGTTTCTTACAATGCTCTGCTGGAATTTTAGACCATTCTTCTTTGGCAAACTGCTCCAGGTCCCTGAGATTTGAAGGGTGCCTTCTCCAAACTGCCATTTTGAGATCTCTCTACAGGCGTTCTATGGGATTCAGGTCTGGACTCATTGCTGGCCACTTTAGTAGTCTCCAGTGCTTTCTCGTAAACCATTTTCAAGTGCTTTTTGTGGTGTGTTTTGGGTCATTGTTCTGCTGGAAGACCCATGACCTCTGAGGAAGACCCAGCTCCTCACACTGGCCCCTACATTATGCTGCAAAATTTGTTGGTAGTCTTCAGACTTAATAATGCCATGCACACGGTCAAGCAGTCCAGTGCCAGAGGCAGCAAAGCAACCGCAAAACATCAGGGAACATCTGCCATGTTTGACTGTAGGGACCGTGTTCTTTTCTTTAAATGCCTCTTTTTTTTCCTGTAAACTCTATGTTAATGGCTTTTCCTAAAAAGCTCTACTTTTGTCTCATCTGACCAGAGAACATTCTTCCAAAACGTTTTAGGCTTTCTCAGGTAAGTTTTGGCAAACTCCAGCCTGGCTTTTTATGTCTTGGGGTAAGAAGTGGGGTCTTCCTGGGTATTCTACCATAAAGTCCCTTTTCATTCAGACGCCGACGGATAGTACGCATTGACACTGTTGTGCCCTCGGTCTGCAGGGCAGCTTGAACTTGTTTGGATGTTAGTCGAGGTTCTTTATCCACCATCCGAACAATCTTGCGTTAAAATCTCTCGTTAATTTTTCTTTTCCTTCCACATCTAGGAAGGTTAGCCACAGTGCCATGGGCTTTAAACTTCTTGATGACACTGCACACCATAAACACAGGAACTTTCAGGTCTTTCGAGATGGACTTGTAGCCTTGAGACCACTCATGCTTCCTCACAATTTGGATTCTCAAGTCCTCAGACAGTTCTTTGGTCTCCTTTCTTTTCTCCATGCTCAATGTGGTACACACAAGGAAACTGTTACGGGTCGTCGGTGAGACTCTTGCGGCTGAGGCTAAGTCCTGTTCTGGGGCTTCTGAGCATGTGTGAGCTTGCAAGCAGGCTTTTTGTTCTAAGTTCACTTTTGCTCCTTCTGAGCATGCTCGCCACGTGGCAATCGTCGATTGGTCATGATCCGATATCACATGACTATGACGTGTCGCTTCCTGATTGGCAGTGGCTGATGTCATCGATGACACGGGATCACATGACCGTGACATGCTGGCTGCTGATTGGCCGCCGGCTGACGTCAGTGATGACATGGGATCACATGACTATAATGGGTCGCTTCCTGACTAGTCGCGGCTGACGTCATTGATGATGAACTTGCTGGTAATTGGTGGATTGAGCCAGGAGCGCCTCCATCTTGTGGGAGGTGCTTTGTCTATATAGGACCCTGCAGAACGCTTCTTGGTGCTCAGACGTTATTGGTGCATGCATGGGGTAGACGCCTCATGTGTGATGTCTAATATTACCCGCTTCCTTGCACTTTAGTGGGTCGGGTTAGGCAGGGACTCTGTACTCACTAGCATAACACCATTACCCGTTTCCTGGCACCGTAATGGAACAGGTTAGGCAGGGTCTCAGCATCTACTAGTTTACACTAGTGCTCGCCTTGATGCACCTTAGTGAAGCCGGCTTATGCAGGGACATCGCACGCACCACCCTCAGTGTCTCTGATCCGTCTGTGTGGCTAGCATAGAGAGCTCCCTGACTCCTTAGGTGTGATTAGCACAAGGAGTTCAGGCAGGGGCTTCACTGAGCCTATACAATACAGAAAGTACTGTCTGCACCTACACTGGTGTTGGTTAGTGGACTGCGGTTGGGGCAACCATCCGCTTTTGTTTTGTAGTTCCTGTAATTGGGCAGGCACTACATGTCCACCTACCATATTATTTGCAGTAACACACTTGCTTCAATTTCATTCTACACATTTCTGTGAGGTAACAGAGGTGTAAAGGCTGCATAAAACCAGACAATCTATCGTGCGATAGATCGTCGGGGTCACGGTTTTTATGACGCACATCCGGCATCGCTGGCGATGCCGGCCTGTGTGACACCTCCTAGCGACGCAGTATCGCTCACAAATCGTGAGTCGTGTACTGCTCGCTAGGTTCCATAATATCGTTTAATTTAGTTGTTCATCGTTTCCGGGGTAGCACACGTCGCTCCGTGTGACACCCCGGGAACGATGAACAGCAGCTCACCTGCGTCACGCGGCCGCCGCCGGCTATGTGAAGGAAGGAGGTAGGCGGGATGTTTACAACCCGCTCATCTCCGCCCCTCCGCTTCCATTGGCCGGCGGCCGTGTGACGTCGCTGTGACGCCGAACGTCCCTCCCACTCCAGGAAGTGGACGTTCGCCGCCCACAGCGAGGTCGCATGAGAGGTAAGTATGTGTGACGGGGGTTACTGACTTTGTGCGACACGGGCAGCGATTTGCCCGTGACGCAAAAAGGACGGGGGCGGGTACGATCGATTGTGAAATCGCACAACCGGTCGTACCATGTAAAGCAGCCTTTAGTCTGTGGACCGCGGTTGGGGTACCCATCCAATTACGTTTTTGTAGTTTTTGTAATTGGGCAGGAGCTACAGGTCCATCCTTATATTTCAGTTAGCATTTATCCGTAAGGTTTCGCTGTGACTTAACAGTGAGCACCGCCTTAGGTTCTAGTGCCACTGTGAACCAACAGTGACAGTATCGCTGAGCTGGTATGGTTCCCTTCCTTGCTTTTGCCAGCAGCAGATTATTCTGCAAGGTGGGCCCTGACTGCTAGATAGAATACTATCCCTTATCAGTGGGCAGTCTCGTAACAGAAACAGGACAAAGGTTGAGTCAACGTTAATCCATGTCAACTGGCTGCAAATGTGATTTAGTTATTGCCAACACCTGTTAGGTGCCACAGGTAAGTTACAGGTGCTGTTAATTACACAAATTAGAGAAGCATCACATGATTTTTCAAACAGTGACAATACTTTTGTCCACCCCCTTTTTATGTTTGGTGTGGAATTATATCCAATTTGGCTTTATGACAATATATATATTTTTTTTTCATTGTAGACAAATTAAATGAAGATAATAATACCAAAGAATTTGTGATTGCAATCATTTTCAAGAAGAAACTGAGTATTATCTGACAGATTTGCATGGGTGCCAATACTTTTGGCCAGCACTGTATATACATAAATATACAGTATATTCACACACACACACGCACACACGCACATATATATGCACATATATACACGCACATAAACTCACATATATTCACACACATATACTCACAAATATACACGCACACATACAGTACAGACCAAAAGTTTGGACACACTTTCTCATTCAAAGAGTTGTCTTTATTTTCATGACTCTGAAAATTGTAGATTCACATTGAAGGCCTCAAAACTATGAATTAACACATGTGGAATGAAATACTTAACAAAAAAGTGTGAAACAACTGAAAATATGTCATATATTCTAGGTTCTTCAAAGTAGCCACCTTTTGCTTTGAATACTGCTTTGCACACTCTTGGCATTCTCTTGATGAGATTCAAGAGGTAGTCACCGGAAATGGTTTTCACTTCACAGGTGTGCCCTGTCAGGTTTAATAAGTGGGATTTCTTGCCTTATAAATGGGGTTGGGCTCATCAGTTGTGTTGTGCAGACGTCTGGTGGATACACAGCTGATAGTCCTTCTGAATAGACTGTTAGAATTTGTATTATGGCAAGAAAAAAGCAGCTAACTAAACAAAAAGAAGTGGCCATCATTACTTTAAGAAATGAAGGTCAGTCAGTCCGAAAAATTGGGAAAACTTTGAAAGTGTCCCCAAGTGCAGTGGCAAAAACCATCAAACGCTACAAAGAAACTGGCTCACATGAGGACCACCCCAGAAAGGAAGACCAAGAGTCACCACTGCTGCGGAGCATATTTTTATCCGAGTCACCAGCCTCAGAAATCGCAGGTTAACAGCAGCTCAGATTAGAGACCAGGTCAATGCCATACAGAGTTCTAGCAGCAGACACATCTCTAGAACAACTGTCAAGAGGAGACTTTGTGCAGCAGGCCTTCATGGTAAAATAGCTGCTAGGAAACCACTGCTAAGGACAGGCAACAAGCAGAAGAGACTTGTTTGGGCTAAAGAACTCAAGGAATGGACATTAGACCAGTGGAAATCTGTGCTTTGTCTGATGAGTCCAAATTTGAGATCTTTGGATCCAACCACCGTGTCTTTGTAGAAAAGGTAAACAGATGGACTCTACATGCCTGGTTCCCACCGTCAAGCATAGAGGAGGAGGAGTGATGGTGTGGGTTTGCTTTACTGGTGACACTGTTGGGGATTTATTTAAAACTGATGGCATACTGAAGCAGCATGGCTACCACAGCATCTTGCAGCAGCATGCTATTCCATCTGGTTTGAGGTTAGTTGGACCATCATTTATTTTTCAACAGGACAATGACCCCAAACAAACCTCCAGGCTGTGTAAGGGCTATTTGACTAAGAAGGAGACTGATGGGGTGCTACGCCAGATAACTTGGCATCCACAGTCACCAGACCTGAACCCAATCGAGATGGTTTGGGCTGAGCTGGACCGCAGAGTGAAGGCAAAAGGGCCAACAAGTGCTAAGCAACTCTGGGAACTCCTTCAAGACTATTGGAAGACCATTTCCGCTGACTACCTCTTGAAGCTCATCAAGAGAATGCCAAGAGTGTGCAAAGCAGTAATCAAAGCAAAAGGTGGCTACTTTGAAGAACCTAGAATATAAAACATATTTTCAGTTGTTTCACACTTTTTGTTAAGTATTTCATTCCACGTGTGTTAATTCATAGTTGTGATGCCTTCAATGTGAATCTACAATTTTCAGAGTCATCAAAATAAAGAAAACTCTTTGAATGACAAGGTGTGTCCAAACGTTTGTAAATTGACAGCAAAATTACCACCAGTACCACCCCTGACAAGGAGTAGATATCAAAAATAGCTAAGGGGTGAAACACAATCCTTAGAAAGAAAAGAGACCTAAAAATTAACTTTTAATAGGTGTACTTAAAAAATGGCAAGACGTCATTAAGTAAAAATGTGTCATAAAAACGAAAGACACACAGTCTCAATAGCCACCAAGCTCAAATGGGCTAGGGACAGGTGTCAGACACATTAAACAAAGAACATCCCAAATATCCAAACACAATTAACTAGGATATTAGATCCCGTACCACCCACATAAGGAACCGCCTTTTTGTCAGGTGATCGGGTTAAAGTTAGTGGGACTACTGATAGCGGTATAAGACCCTCGCAGGGATAATGGATCCCACCTTGCTAACAATAGTGTGGGTCCCCACAAAATACAGGAACGGTCTTACCGCATTCAGATAATGGGCATAAGAAGATTGCAAGCCAAGGCTCAAGCACAATGGTCACCATCCAGTGGTGTCTTAGATACCAAGTCACGCCTTGTTTATGCTTGTTAAAGACAGCAGAGAAAACGCATCCTCCAAATGCATTTCATATTAAATACTCTTCAGGGGAGTCTTCTTGTATGATGCTCTGCATCCCGTCATTCCTTAGACCAGCATTAAATTATTTGCCCCAGGGGCCTATAATCAAATAAACAGCAACAATAAGCCCAAAGTCCAATCATAATGAACATAAACAGGTCGGTATTTCAAACCAAACATACTCACCAAGCACGAACATCACAGCTGGACTCAAACAACATGTGCCGCGCTGTCAGTTATGGGCAGCGCCATTTTATAGAGCACACAGATGCGCAGTGTAACAAAGACACGTAAGTGACGTTTTCACTGGGGATTCCATTCCCGGAAGTAGCTCGTCACTATAAGTGATGCCGGCAGTGTCATCGTAGATGCACTGCCTACACCAACCCATGACAGATGAAAGGGGGCCTGGAACGCAAGCTACCCGCAGAGGATATACACAAATTCTCTTCTCACCTGTAGTAGTAGCGTTCCAGCATTTAAGCGCAATAATACACCAGGATATGAAACCATCGGTGCTGGTAAATACATCACCTACACAATGTACGGCTATATCCTCTGTGAATCTACAATTTTCAGAGTCATGAAAATAAAGAAAACTCTTTGAATGAGAAGGTGTGTCCAAACTTTTGGTCTGTACTGTATACACACACATGTTGTAGCTGTTCTGTTTTGTCACAAGTCAGCTTATGGGATCACCAGTGAGCTCCTCTGAATTAGGCCTCTTCAGACCTAATCAAGATTGAGCGCTCGGAGAAAAAGACCTGCATCCATGTGGGCATGATCAATTTTTCTGCTTATTTAACCAAAGTACAGTTTATTTATACCATTTACAGATCAATGTGATATTGCAAAAAAAAACTTCTAGCTGGACTTCACAAGTTGCTCATATGACCTTTAAGTTTTAGCAAAACAAAAATGTAGAGTCATGCATATGAGATAAGAAGAAGATAAGAAGAACATTTAGAAACAATAATAATCCTTGAACCTGTCTCTTATTCCGTAGGCTCCATGACTATGAACTACCATCAGATATACTTACTAATAACAATAAAATATCTTTAATGAAGAAATAGAGAAACTATTAACCCTTCTATATCAATTTCCCCCTTTTGTAAATGGTATAACCTTCACTACAGGGTCAGTAGGCGTCCAAACAGGAGCTGCTGGCTCATGGGCCTAGTACCCATGAAGGGTCTTCCTACCACTTCACCCATCCACCCTCAGTGTGGACACCTACTCCCCGTCAGCAGAGGCCATTTGGGGTCCGTAGTAAACTACAGAGGGTTCAATGCTGGGACTCTTAGAACATACATTATTCATTAGTTTAAGTAATGCATATATCAATGTTTTTACAGCTATATAAAGCAGTAGACAGAACAACAATATTTGCATACAGGTTTGTATAATGCCAGAAACCCAACCTGCTAGGCCCTTAAACCAATTGGCTGGATTCATAAAAGAAAATGTATTTCCCCACCAGGAGTCCTTGTTGGCATCGTGCTCTTTTAACCATTTATCCCTAAGTTCACTTGTTTTCTGTATATCTGCTCTAACCTGGAGGTTGCCTGCAGGGTCAATGTAATGGCAACAGGCAGGACCAATTATTTGACACATTCCGCCGTCTTTTGCTGTCACAAAGTCTAGCACTATTGTATGCTGGTTAGTGACTACAATTAATTGTTTTTGTATAGCATTGGTAGCATTTAGAATCTCCAGAACCCGAAAAATTTGATCATCCAGGTAGTCAGTGGACTCTACTAGCTTGTCCCACATTTGCATTAAGAAAGGGTGTATGAAAATAGCACTAAATACCTTATTTGCTTTTCCCATTTCTACTACATGAGGCCTACCATTTGGCCGGGGTTTATTATCTGCTGCTCGTTTATGCAAGGTATGAATTGGGACAGCTGCTACATCTACTTTACTATGAGGAACTATGAAAGTGGCTGGTGTTAGTCTGGCAAGTGTGCAAACCCCTCTCATGTCAGGGCTCACCCACTTGTGAGCACGATTCCCACAAACCAAAAACACTCCCTCTGGGAAAATACAAAAGTGAGTTTGACTTTGTACACAATAAAGCAGATTCAGAAGCCCCTTCATGACTTTATGAGCACACCATGTATTGTTCATTTGTTTTCCGGTCATACCCGAGATACAGCTACCCCGCTCCCTCCTAAAAGTCCGTCTAATAAATGATGATGTACAGCCCTCAATACCCTTCTGATATACTGTCTCATTGTCCTTGGTTAAATCATGTGTATGTATATAGAAACAGTTATTGTCTTTTCCACAATTTCCAACACCATTGTATTGAAGACTGAACCATAATCCATCATGGGGAATGGGGCCCGAATGAGGAATCTTAGTCTTTATTTTGGCAATTATGCCCTTGTCTGAATCGTATTCCATCCACCACGAGTATCCATCGGGTCGTGTGATATTTAGCTGGAACCAGGGTTTAGTGACCCATCCAACTATAGTCAATGTAGCAGATACATCACGAGGTACATCTTCTCCCAAAAATCTAGATTGAGTCCAGGTTTCATTGTGTATACAGTCTGGTACCAATACCTCCTGTGGTTCCAGAGGTAAGGCTAAATAAGGCATAGTCTTTGAAGAAATAGGACTGTGTGTGCAGATCCAACAGTCTTTTGGCTTTTCTCCTTCCATGTCCTCAGTAAGAGAAATATGGTGGCAAATGAGTTTATTATCCCAGTCCGTATTTAAAAGTTCGCTCAGTATCTTTGTTTGGTGCAGCAACCCTGCTACACCTAGCAGGATAATTAGCAAAACTGTCATTCTGCCGGTGGAGTGACCTTTTTACAGTGACTAGCGTGGATCCAGGTGGGTTTTCCCTCAAGTTTCACTGAGGTGGATGTGGTCAGCTGGACTTGGAATGGGCCATCAAAGCGTGGATCTAGGCTCCTTCTCACGTGTCTGTGCACGACCACCCAATCACCTGGATTCAGCTGATGCACATCTGCACTTGCATTGGGATCTGGAATGGATGAAAAGACATGTTTATGCACCACATTAAGTCTTTCCTGTAAGGCCTGGACGTAGGCTGTCATAGTGCCGTGTTGCATCTGTAACACTTGTGGAAAGTAGAGACCTGTTTTTGGGGCACTACCAAAAAGGACTTCAAAAGGAGACAAGCCTGTCTTTCTATTTGGAGTGTGTCTGACTGAAAAGAGTGCCAGGGATAAGCACTCTACCCAATTCTTTCCTGTCTCTGCCATGGCCTTTTGATTTTTTAGTTTAAGTGTCCCGTTTAATCTTTCTACTTTTCCACTGCTCTGTGGATGATAAGGGGTATGGAATGCCTGCTCTATTCCCAGGGCCTGCATAATGTCCCTCATTATTTCTCCAGTGAAGTGTGCACCCCTGTCACTTTTTCTATGGCTTCTGGTAGGCCATACCGACAGACTAGTTCCTTCATCAGTTTTTCTGCCGTTGTTTTAGCATTTGCACATTTTACTGGATAGGCCTCAACCCATCCTGAGAAGAGATCTACACATACCAGGACGTATTCATAGATTCCTACCTTGGGTAGTTGTATGTAGTCTATTTGCAGTCGTTGAAATGGGTAGAGCGGTCTGGGTGTTGCTTTCTTAGGGACTTTTACTGTTTTACCTGGGTTGTGTTGTGCGCAGATAATGCAGGATTGTACGTGTTTGGAGGCTACGTAACTGAAGCCAGGAGCAATCCAGAAGGCATTCACCTGGTTACACATGTGACTTTTTGAGGCATGAGTGGGGCCATGTGTTGCTTGTGCCATCATAGGGAACAGGGACCTTGGTAAACACAACCTATCCTTACTTTCCCATACTCCATTCGAGTTCAGCCCAGCTCCCATTTTCTCCCAGTGTTCCTTCTCTGTTTGGGCAGCCTGATGCTGGAGGGATTTCAGGACATCCAGACTCACTGTAACTGTGACTTGCTGGCTCCCTGCCACTATCCTCTGATCCCTAGGACTCTTTGCCGCTGCTTTCGCAGCTGCATCCACCCTTCTATTGCCCGCTACCTCCAGTGAGTCACCTTTTGTGTGTGCTTTCACCTTAATGATGCCAACCTGGACTGGTAACATTAGTGCCTCCATTAACCGTTTTACTAATTCTGCATTTTTAATAGGCTTACCAGCTGGCGTAAGAAAAGCTCTACTTCTCCAGATAGGGCCAAAATCATGACAGATCCCAAATCCATACTTTGAGTCTGAATAAACATTAATTTTCCTACCTGATCCCGCTCTACACGCCTCAATGAGCGCTGTTAGCTCCGCCTCCTGCGCGGACATGTGCGGCGGGAGTGGTTCAGCTCGGATTACCTCATGTGAGGATACTACTGCATATCCCGTGTAGAATCTCCCATCCAGGTGGTATCTGGAGCCATCTACAAAAAACTCAAAATCTGCATTAGTAATAGGTGTATCATAGACATGTGGAAAACCTGCTGTCTCCTGACTCATCAGCTCTATGCAGTCATGCTCGTGCGTCATGTCAAAGTATTCATCCTCACTTGCTACCATTGTCACCAATTCCCCCTTTTCTGAATCTACTGGCAAAAGGGTGGCTGGATTCAGAACATTACACCTCTTGAGGGTGACATACTCAGGAATCAGAAGGGCACATTCAAGTCTGAGCTGTCTGGCCATAGACAGGTGTTTTGGTTGGACTTGCACAAGTATAGCATGAATGTCATGTGGGGAGTAAATTGTTAAGGGAAATGTCAATGTGATCTCGCAAGCTTTCCCTAGCAGTACTGCAGCAGCCGCTACAGCACGGACACACGTGGGTGACCCTCTGACAACTGGGTCCAATCGCGCTGAGTAGTAAGCTATTGGTCTTTGTTTGTCACCATGTTGCTGTGTGAGGACGGCTGTCGCATGCCCTCCCTGTTCTGTGCAAAACAAGAAAAATGGTTGATCGTAATTTGGAATACCCAGGGCTGGGGCAGATACAATGAGTAGTTTAAGGGAATGAAAGGAATCAATAGCTTCCTGAGTGAGGTCAAAGGGGTCAGATGACAGACAATCATAGACGGGTTGCATCATTTGCGAGGCAGACCTTATCCAAGGCCTGCAGTATGACACTAAGCCCAAAAAGGTGCGCAGTTGCCGGTGGGACCTGGGTAAGGAGAGATTTTGGACTGCTTGTTTTCTCTCCTCAGTCAGGTGTCTCGTACCTTCAGAGATACAGTGACCCAAAAAGGTTACCTTTTGCTTACAGTACTGTAATTTTTCACGTGAAACTTTGCAACCATTCTCTGCCAGAAAACACAGCAAAGAAATTGTGGCTTCCTTGCAGGATGTCTGGTCTGGACAGCAGAGCAAAAGGTCATCCACATACTGCAATACCGTAACCTGTGGATGAGGCGGTTGCCACTGCTCCAGAATTCCTGCCATAGCTGTAGAATAAATGGTAGGTGAATTCATTCCTCCTTGCGGGAGGACTGTCCACATGTACTGTTTCCCCTTATGTGTGAAGGCAAAAAGATACTGACAGTCAGGGTGTAGAGGCACAGAGAAAAATGCATTTGCCAAATCAATTACTGTAAAACATTTGGAGGTCCCTGGGATTTGTGACAGTAAGGTATGTGGGTTTGGAACAATTGGTGTTACACTCTCAGTGATAGCATTGACAGCTCTCAAATCATGCACCATTCTGTATGTATCAGGGGAACCTTTGGGCCCTTTTTTCTTGATTGGAAACAAGGGAGTGTTACAGGGGGAGGACCTTTGTACCAGAGCCCCTGCTTCCACATATTCTCTTATATCTCTGGTCAGGGCCATTGATTTGGCTGGGCTTAAGGGATACTGTTTTAAACAAGGAGGAGTGCAGCCTTCTTTTAATTTTATCATGACTGGGGGAATAGGAAGCCGACCAACATCAGTTTTTCCCTTTGCCCATACAATGTCTGGAACTTGTTGCATTGCTATGTCTTCACTAGTTCTGGTATCGGACACTCTCGCAGATTTGGACATGTACACCATTGCTACAATCTTGCACAAGTGTTTGTGAGAGAGGGGACTTGTGACTGTAATACCTTCTGGGGTGTATTGTATGGTAGCCTGGATAGCACTTAACACATCAGCCCCCAGCAAATTCATAGGAGTATTTTCACTAACAATAAGCTTTGTGAGAATTTCCTGGCTATCTTGTAATCTCAGCTTCATCTGTTTTGTCAAGGGAGTTTCAGACACCAATCCCTCCACCCCGACACACTCCACAGTCTCGTCAGTAATCATATCTGGCTTTATCAGGTCTTTATGTACCACAGTGCCGGCTGCCCCAGTGTCAATTAAAAATTCTGCCTCTTTCTCCCCTGGCATTGTTATGGTCATAAGTAAGGTGGGACCAGGTCCTGAGGGAACAAAAACAGGGTACACATTTGTCACTGGGTTGCCAGTTTCCTAGGTCAGAGGCAAGGGAGGAGGGAAATCAGTCTGCTCACTCTCCTTTTTGGAGTTTTTGCACTGTCTGGCATAATGTCCATTCTGTCCACAATTCCAGCACTGTATGGTCGCTCGGTCACCTGGTGCCCCCCTCTCTGCTTCCACTGTCTTCCTTGTGCTCTAGCATACATAACTGGTCACTTGCATTTTGTCAGTTCAACCCCCTTAGCTACTTGCAGAAGGTCTGTTGGGTCCATGTTTCTCCACTCAGGTCTGGCCATCTGTACTGCTTCTCGTAAAAACTTATTCATACCGTCAATGAATGCATTCACCAATATTTTGATATCAAGGTCGTTTTTTGCACTGTACCCCATGTCTGTCCACTTCAGCTGTAACCTCCCAAAGTACGTCTCTATACTCTCCCCTTTTTGCTGTGTCACGTCAGTCATCAGTACAGACTGCTCTGTTTGTTTCTTTGTAGCCCATCCTTTCAATGCCTCACAGTATGTCATTCCAGACCTCTCAGACTGAACATCCATGACCCATGATTGCTCCTTCATCATATCAGTATGTGATTTAATTATGTGTCCCAGCACGTCACCTGCCTTTGCAGTCACCAAACTCTCGAGGTCTGCCCAAGTGCATTTATAAGTCACCTGTATTGTCTTTATTTGCCTGTAAAATGGGAAAGGTTGGTTTTCAGGGTCAGGTAACTGTTTCAACATAGCTAGCTGGTCAGAGGGGCTCCAGGGATGATATTCCTGTGTCTGTCTGATTCTTGTGACCTTCTCTTTCTTGCACTATCTGTTTGGCTGTTTTGGATCCTGCTGGAGCCCCACGCTGCACACTGAACAAGTTGCCCATGGCTTCAACTTATTCCCACACAGCCCACCTTTCTGAAAATGCCCTCTCAGTGTCCCTGGACTTTGTCAACAGGCCACACGTCTCCTGACAAGTCAGAATGGGCTCTCAAGTGGTAGCTGGAAGGCTAAATCAGCATTCACTCTCACCTGCTACACTTGTAGGGCGTATTGGGAAGGGTTAAAAAAAACCTCTCTCAACCAATAGACCAGATGACTAAAGCAGGAAGGACCAGGTGTGATAGTCCTCTCACCTGCTAGACCACCTCCATGTAAGTGGGAAGGCCACAATGCTCTCTAACCCACTTAGACCTGATGTGCAGTTGGGTACTCCATGCTGGTCCTTTACAAAGTATTCCAGCAACGAACGTAAACTAGAGTTAAACCAAAACAATCCTCAAAGCTGACTTCTCACAGAGGGCAGAAAATCGCGCAGCTGTTCACTTGACCCCTCCCAACAGAATGGCAGCAGCGCACAGTTTGTTTAGCAAGAGTGTTATCTCAAAAGAATTCTTCGTCCAGATTCAGTTTTTCCACAACATCCCTAATACCCACTGGTATAATACACAATCCCAGCAGAAAATTGAGACTACTTATATACCTTCACAGCACTTGATTCTAGAAACATATGTAACAATACACCTTCCAAGGATCAGTTAACCTCACATGTAAATAAAATTATCTAAACCGCTCTTGACACTGATGGGAAAAAAAAAAAAAAAAATATACACACATATACTCACACCCACCCACACACACCTGGAGTTACAATCACCACGTCATGATGCACTCTCTTCTCTCCACCCTCCTTTGTCTCCTCTGCCCCCCACACTGTCTCTCACCCTGTGCTCCCTCTTCTCCCCCATGCTGTAATGAGCACAGCGTCCTTACAGCTAAGCGGTGCAGAGCTCAGTGCTCCTGACCACTGGTATCAGGTTACATCCCTGATGTATGCTCCCGACTGTATTCAAAAGCCAGGAGCACCGGATGCTGCGTTTATCATATAGTGCAGAGAGACAGAACACAGGGGGGTGGGAAGACAGTTACCCAGACTTCATACATCATAAAGAGCTGATGACATCGTCGGGCAAACAGCACTGATGATGTCCCTGACAGCGAGTGGGCCACCCTGTTTGTCCAGGGTCTCAGCACATATAGTGCTCAGATAGCAGTGCACGGGGGTAGGGTGAGAGTATGGAATGTGGGGAGGGTGTGGGGGAGCATAAGATGGAGTCAGGGCTGCATTGCACTGTACCTGGTCAGCAACATGATGTCGGCTGTGATGCCCATCAACAAGGTCCTGCCTCTACTGACATGACATCACAGGAAGCAGAAAAATCCTGGTGGGAGTGGTCACATAACCGCTGTGAGCTGGTGGAGAGGGGCTGACAGCAGCACAGGTAGGTAGTTGCTATCTACCTATCTGCCCCTTTGTAGCTCAATAGTGAAATAAAAAATAAACAAATAAGCCGGATAACCCCTTTAACCCTTTATTTTCACAAAGTCTCTGCTCAAAAGTTTCTAAAGATAAGTAACAGTGAACTGTGGAAGGAAAACAACATGGTGCAGACCCCTTTTTAAATCATTGTAGTTGGGCATTACTAGCTTTCTTGCCTTGATGGCCTTGGCATAATGCAGCAATGGTGGTCATCTTGAACTGTGACCTGTGTATAAGGATCACTAAGATAACTAGAAAAAACGATGTACTGTAAGAGTTTAATCACATTACAAATGGAATAAATGGCGCTATAATAATAAATAATAATAAATAATAATAATAATAAATAATAATAATTACAAAGTGCTACATATGAATTGCTAAAACTTTGAACAATTAAGTAGAACAAAAAAAATAAAACTAAAATGATACATTGCTAAGTTAGTAAGTTACAAAGTACTCTAACTGAACTCTAAATAAAGTGCTACTACAATAATTGGAAAATATTTCATAATAATGTAATAACCAGCCAAAAACAGGAGCAGAGCAACCATAAAAAGCAATGTATAAAATTATCTTGGAAGTTAAATCAAGATTGTGTCATTTGAAAATGCTATTAGGCTAATTCTTTAAGACGGATGTTGCGCACACTGTACTTATTGAAGCAGTTCATTAGCGTATGATGTGCCTTATGCGGGCATCTCACGAGCGATCGTACCCACCCCCGTCGTTTGTGCATCACGGGCAATTAGTTGCCCGTGGCGCACAAAGTCGTTAAACCGCCGTCACACATACTTACCTGCTGAGCAACGTCGCTGTGGGCGGTGAACATCCACTTCCTGAAGGGGGTGGGACGTACGGCGTCATAGCGACGTCACACAGCGGCCGGCCAATAGAAGCAGAGGGGCGGAGATGAGCGGGACAAAAACATCCCGCTCACCGCCTTCCTTCCGCATAGCCGGCGGGAGCCGCGGGACACAGGTAAGCTGCAGTTCATCGTTCCCGGGGTGTCACACGGAGCGATGTGTGCTGCCCCGGGTACGATGAACAACCGGTGCAAAGAAAAATAAACGACTTTTTAAAAATGAACGACGTGTCAATGATACATGATTTGCGAACATTCTGAGTCGCTCGTAGGTGTCATACGGGACAACGTCGTAAACGATGCCGGATGTGTGTCACGAAAACCGTGACCCCGACGACATATCGCACGATAGATTGTCTCGTTTGACGCCCGCATTAGTCATTAAATGGTACACATCACCTATGTGAATTAGGTGCGTGTGTTAATTGGCATGTGTTGACTCTAAAAATGTTCTTCGATCACAGTCAGCAAGTTACACATACTTAGTAAAGAATTTGATGGGTTGGCTTAGCCACACTCTGTCCTCCATGTCCCGTCCATGCTATGCTAATATTAGCATAGCTTGTAAAGACTAGAATGTAAACACCAAAAGTTAAAATTTTGTGTGCAACTTCCAAGAAGTGAAAAAATATTGTGATTAAAGTTGTATATGCCAGAAACATTTTAGAAACTCCTTTAAATTATCAGGGCCCTATGTTTGCTATGATACTTCAGATTGATCTATAGAGAAAAAAAAACAAAATAGAGCACTTACTAAGATTCAATTACAAAAGTGGAGTTGTCCTTGGCTAAAGGCAGATTGCCTAACAAATTTGCCATTAGTCAAATATTAGTTCCCAGTTTCTGAAAACAATAGATACATGTGTGTGAACGCAGTAGGGTAAGATGGCGTTTAAAGATAAAAAGACTGAAGAAATATCCTGTAAAAAAAAAAGTCAAAAGAATATTACCAGATATAACTAAATAATTGCAGACTTTGGTTTGTGAAAGTAATAGGTTATTTCAAAACCAAGATCGTATACATGTTAATGAGCATGCAAAATTGTCGGATTGATAGTTTAAAGGGAACCAATCATCAGGATTTTCGTGTATAAGCTGCAGCCAGTGCAGTACTGGCACTATCATGCACAGTGTGTACATACCATTGGGGTGCAGCTCGGGTGTTTAGGCAGTGAAATTCATCTTTATAAAGTTTGAAATTTCGTGCACTTTTTGATTGACGTGTGCACCTCTCTGCTAATGTCCGGGCGGGTTATGCAGGAGTTCCCCGCCCCCCCACCAGCCTGTTCCTCCCTCTCTCCTGATGTCCGGGCGGGTTATGCACGTGTTCCCCGCCCCCCCGCGCCGCCTGTTCCTCCCTCCCTCCCTCTGGCTATATGTAAATATCTAATCTTCAGAAACATGGCGCCGGAGTGGGCCTCTGCGCACAGCGCTTATCTCCGGCGCCATGTTTCTGAAGCCCGCATCACACAGCTTGGTGTTAGAGGGCGGCGCATGCGCCCTCGCTCCTTCAGATCCCGTTGTGACCGCAGGAGCGAGCGCGATCACAACAGGACTGCAGAACAGCTGATCGGAGGACGCGATTACCTGCTGCTCCTGTATCGTGCCGCCCCAGGACACCGGGCCAACACACCAGCCGGTGTGACATCTGACTCGCCCACCCCAGGGCTATGGGACACCCGGTGCCGGGCCGGACTAGTCCGGTGGTAGTCAGTGGTGGCTGGGCCCGGCTCCGTGGCCCTGGTGGGTGTCAGTTGAATATGTGGCGGATGACTTTAAGTTTGTATTCGTGACGCCACCTGTGGTCTGCGGCTATTAAGCCGCCGCTGCTGTGTGAGGCCACCGGGATGATGTTATAGCAGCAATGGTGGTACTGCTCCCCACAGGTGGAGCAATGCCCGGGGCACAGTTGGTGCTTGTGGAAGTCTATGGTGCTGTGTGACTAAAACGGTGCAGGGCCGACAAGCAATGAAAGAAACAGGCACAAACAGTAGTCTCTTTACCTTCTCCTCTTTTACTCGGCAGAAACTTAGTCCAGGGAGACCGTCACAGATGGTATAGATGATCCGGCCGGCCTGGAAGTGCCTGGGGTGATCTTTGGCCAGTTGAGTATGAGGCCTACTCCTTAATCTTTCTCTGCTGTTTTAGGACACTGCACTTTGGGTTCGCAATTGCCCTCTTGCTGCTGGGACTTGTTGTTCGTCCCCTCTTCTGTGTGGTAGACTGCGCAGGCCCTCTCTGGTGCTTCTCTGCTGGAGTCCACACCGGGCCCTTGGAATGCAGCTGTACCTTCAGATTGCTTCTGGGACAGGGGGCTTACAGCTCTCCTGCCCTCCGGATTCAGCTACCAGGGATGGATTTTATGCCCTGGCAACTACAGACTCCGATGTCCGAGTCCCTGCTGTGCCTCTCTGCTTCCCTTGCTTCACTGGGCCAAGCTATCCCAGCTCTAGGCCCCAGTTTACAAGGCAGCACTACTCTGCGTCTGCACTCTTTCACTCCTGTCTCCAGACTAACTAACACTTCCTCCTTCCAGCCAGACTTAAGGAATGCTCCCTGAAGTTCCAGGTTCAGAGCTCCCCCTGCTGGCCGGAGGGAGAACTGTGTTGAGTGTTAACTTACTGGCCAATAGATCTCCCAATTACCTCCAGGCTCAGCATTAACCCTTTTGGGAGGGCAATGCTGTTGTGGCGACCAGGTCCTGGGGCGCCACACTCCCCCTTAGTTAAATTCAGTACTCCCGGACTGTAGAGACAAACATGACATGTTAGAACATTTCATCCCATTATGGGAGGCGCAATTACTTTAACGTTACAACCTTAAACATTACTATAAGAGTCCAGTGTGGCTCCCTGCCGGGTGTCCATTACACTGCTCCATGGGGGACCCGCCGCGTTCAAACCCCCAACGTAGGCTCTGGGCGTGCGTCAGAGCATTGATGACCCCACTCTATGCACGCCGGACGGGTTTTTCTTCAGGGGTGTTGAGCACACTGGTGCTAACTATGAACAATTTAGGTGTTGGCCACCCATAGTCCAGTGGCCCAATTGTCCATTTTCGCAATCAAAGAAAAAGAAAACATTTTGTACACAACATGGCATACATTTTGCATAACTATTTACATCCTAATAAGTACTCTTTCCCTTATACAGTTGACTCCCTATACCTTAGAGGGGGTTGTCCCCGAGTGCTGCGCTGGGACCTACGTAGCTCTGGTGTTTGCCCCTGACTACGTGGTGCGTCTTCTATCTCAGCACTACAGGTGGGCCTAACCCCCATAGGTAAGCGTGATGGTTGCCTTTGTGATCTAGGAGTCGCCAAGGGTATGACAGGTTCACCACTGACAGGGGGTTGATCCTCCTGCTCCACTGCTGGTGTGTCATCTCGTGCCGGAGCGGACGATTCTTTAGGTGGATCCGGAACCTTTTCTGTTTCTGGCTCGACCAACTGCGGAAACGTCAAAACTGGTACCACTATGGCATTGTTTATTCGGGTCCAAGTTTTGGGGAACTTTCCAAGGATGGTTTGAATCATCTCCCCTCCTTTCTCTTGACTTTGGGGACTTCCTTGTACTCCTTCCATTTCTCTTTGGATTCTGCACCGTTCAGGGCACGCTTTCAGGCGGTCTCGGGAAATTGCTTGATAGGTCTTGCCTTCATCTTTGCTTATGAGGCATACCTTACTATTGTCAAAGTTGGAGGGGATAATGGTGTAGGGCTCGTTTTCCCACTGATCATCCAATTTATGCGTCTTCCGCTTCTTCTTGAGGACTTGTTCTCCAGGTGCTAAGGGAGTTGCTGGGGCTGTTTGATTGTAATGCTGTTCTTGCCTCGTTCTTGCTTGAGACAGGCTCCTCTCTACGCACTCCTGGACCTTACGGTACCGCTGCTGCCGTTCTGTATCCCAATCCTCTATTTCTTGAACCGCCTCAGGCGACACAGTCCCCATCTCAAAGTCTACAGGCAACTTGCCTGGTCTGGCTCGCATCAGGTAAGCGGGGCTGCAGTTGGTCGAATTCACTGGGATGTGGTTGTACAGGTCTACCAGATCTGGCAACTTTTCTGGCCATTGGTTCCTTTCCTCCAGCGGTAGGGTCTTCAGCATATCAATAACCACATGGTTCATTTTCTCGCACAGTCCATTGGTTTGGGGGTGGTACGGTGTGGTTCGGATTTTCTTACAACCGTACATGTTACAGAACTCTTGGAACACTTCAGCCTCGAATGCAGGACCCTGATCAGTCAGTACCCTTTCCGGATAGCCGTGAGGTCGACAAAAGGATGCCTGGAACGCTCTAGCTGCTGTCCTGGCTGTCTGGTCCTTCACAGGCACTACTACCAGGAAACGAGAGTAATGGTCCACAATGGTGAGGGCGTACACATAGCCTGACCGGCTTGGTGTTAACTTCACGTGGTCCAGGGCCACCAACTCCAGGGGCTGCTTTGTGACAATTGGCTGTAGGGGAGACCTTTGGCTGGCATCGTCTTTCCGCCTCAGGTTACACGGGCCACAGTCTCGGCACCACTTCTCGATCATCTTTCTCATGTGCACCCAATAGAACCGATCACGGAGTAGGGCTTCCAACTTCTTCCACCCGAAGTGTCCTGCGTTATCATGATATGCTGCTAGGACCATTGGAGCATCTCTCTGCGGAACCACTATCTGCCAGACAAGTTCATTTGTTCGATAGTTGACATATCTCTTGCAGAGCTTGCCTTGGTAGGTGAACAGTCGTCCCCTCTCCTTCCACAGCTGCTGGGCTTCCTCTGGAGCGTCTGGGCCAAGATGGGTCTCAGCTTGCGCTAGCTTCTCTTTGACCAATCGCACGGCCGGGTCACCGTTCTGTGTTTCTTCCCAATTATGGTGGAGTAAGGGGTTGACCGAGACCCCGTGCTGGCTTGAGCGCTTCACTCCTACAGCATGCTCACACTGGGACACACCTTGGTGATGGAAAGCCGGTAACTCTATCTCTTCGAGTTCATCCATGTCTTCTCCAGACTCGGGCAAGTGAGGCATTCTGGACAGCGCATCAGCATTGTTATTCTTCTTGCCAGCCCGATACTTGATGGTAAAGTCAAAGTTAGACAGCCGGGCCATCCATCGCTGTTCCATCGCACCTAACTTGGCTGTTGCCAGGTGTGTCAACGGATTGTTGTCCGTGAAGATGGTGAACTTGGCCGATGCCAGATAGTGCTTGAAGCGTTCAGTCACTGCCCAAACAATAGCGAGGAACTCCAGCTTGAAGGAACTGTAGTTTTCTGGATTCCTTTCTGTGGGCCGAAGCTTCCTACTGGCGTACGCTATCACCCTCTCTCTGCCTCCCTGTACCTGGGACAGAACTGCTCCCAGTCCCACGTTGCTGGCGTCTGTATACAGTACAAACGGTTGGCTGTAGTCAGGGTAGGCCAGAATTTCTTCTCCCGTGAGAGCCCCTTTCAGCCGGACAAAGGATGTTTCCAGTTGGCTGCTCCATTCAAATGGAGGGCTCTGCTTCTTAGCCTGCTTTGGCTGGCCCACCAGGAGATCTTGAAGGGGCGCTGCTATCTTGGTGAAACCATCAATGAACCTTCGGTAGTAGCCCACCAGTCCAAGGAACTGCCGCACCTCCTTCACTGTGGTGGGTCTTGGCCAGTCCTTGATTACAGTGACTTTCTCCGGATCAGGTGCCACACCTTCTGCGCTGACCACATGACCCAGGTACTGTACCTTTGGCTTCAAGAGGTGACATTTGGACGGCTTGATCTTCAGGCCATATTTCGACAAGGATTCAAACACTTCTGCTAAGTGCTTCAGGTGGTCCTCATAAGTCTTGGAGTAGACTATTACGTCATCCAGGTACAACAGCACGGTTTCAAAGTTGTGATGGCCCAAGCAGCACTCCATCAACCTTTGGAATGTCCCTGGGGCGTTGCAGAGCCCGAATGGCATACAGTTGAACTCACAGAGACCCATTGGTGTCGTGAATGCAGTCTTCTCTTTGTCTGCCTCTGCCACGGGAACCTGCCAATACCCACTGGTGAGATCCAAGGTGGAGAAATAGTTAGCTGACTTTAAGGCTGTTAGTGACTCCTCTATTCTGGGCAGTGGATAAGCATCTTTATGTGTAATGCGGTTAATTTGCCTGTAATCTACACACATTCTCATTGTACCATCTTTTTTCTTTACGAGCACTAGTGGAGCTGCCCAGGGGCTACAACTATCTCTGATAACCCCAGCCTCCTTCATTTCCCGTAACATTTCCTTGGCACACTGATACTGTGCGGGGGGTACAGGGCGGTATCTCTCTTTAATGGGATGATGATCACCCGTGGGGATTTGATGTTTAACCCCTTTCACCTGCCCAAAATCTAGGGGGTGTTTGCTGAAGACCCGCTCGTACTCCTGTACCACCCGGTAAACCCCATGCTTTTGGTGCGAGGGGGTGGAGTCGGTGCCTACATGTAATTTTTGGCACCAGTCTTCCGGCTGCCCCTTGGAGCCATTGTCTTCCGCCTGGTCGGACGGGATCAAGGGTTCCACTGCTTTAATGGTATTGTTACTGACAGTGTACAGTTTTGCTACAGTGGCGTACCGGGGCAATTTGGCCTCCTCCTCCCCACAATTCAGGACACGGACGGGCACTCTCCCCTTGCGGACGTCCGCTACCCCTCTGGCTATCAGGACTCCAGGCCTACTGTCTGAATACACTGGTTCTACCAAGGCATGGTAATCCTGACCCTTGAGGCCTATTGCTGCCCGACACCATATCAACATTTCACTTCTTGGGGGTATTACAATGGGGAGGGGGTCACTTACCCTCACACTGCCAATTTCTCCTCCGGCTAGCTCTACTTGCTGCCTCCTCATCAGGGCTCTGATCTCCCTCTGTAGGACACGCTGCTGCCCGGAGCTGGCAGTTTCAGACGCCTGTTGCAACAAAATTATCACTTCGGCAATACAATTTTCTATCACATTTGTACCAAGGGTTAGCAGTGGGTCAGATTCTTTGCGATCAATATCTACAATTATCATCCCCTGACATGGCAATTCCACCCGCCCCACTTTAATGGTTACTTCTTTGTACCCAATTTGAGGTAAGGGCTGACCATTACTGGCCACAATTGTTAAATCATCATCTGGGCCATGGTCAATGTCTGAATCAGCCCAATATCTTTTGTACAGTTTGTGGGGGATGGTTGTTACCTGGGACCCCGTATCCAGGAGGGCATTCAAAGGGATCCCATCCATCACAATGGGAAGGACCGGTCGTCCTCCCACATACTTGCTGCGGCTGGGGTTTGAGCCGGGCTTCCTCACACCTGGGGGTTGGCTCCTGGCCCCAGGCTCAGCCCGTTTAAAGGACAGCGTCGTGCAATGTGGCCCGCCTGGTTGCAGTGGCGGCAGATCGGTTGTCCTGTTGAATCATACCGGTCTGTGTCTCTGCCTCGGGTCGGCGGAATCCTCCTCTGTCGCATCCATGGGACGTCTTCTGGGCTGGAGGCCAACTCGATTTTTGCAGGCGAGGGGGTCATTTGTAGAGACTGCACGGTCTTGGCAAGGGCAGCCACAGTCTTGGTCAGCTCCTGGAACTGCTGTCTGAGCTCTGCCATGGGATCCTTATCCAGGGACTGCGCCTCAGCCCCTGCAGTGGCTCGTGTTGCAGGCACCACCCCGGGGTACGTGATAGCAAGAGGCCGGAGGGGTACTGGGTCATTCGGTGTAGATTCTCTCAGTACCCTGATGGCCTGGTCCTTAAACTTTGCAAAGTCCAGAGCAGGGTTCTGCAGGACCAGGATACGCAGCTGGGTCCTGTGGGCATCTGACAGGAGCCCCTCTATGAACTGCTCGGTTAGGAGTTTGTCTTCTTCACGTACACTCTCTGGGTCCACCTGTTTAACTGCTTTCAGGGCCTCCTGCAAGTTTAAGGCATAGTCCCTTATGCTGTCTGTGGCCCGTTGCTTGCACCCAAAGAATCTCATCTTTATCTCTGCTGCGGTGCGGGTGTCAAAAGTGCTCTTTAGTTTGGCCAGTATCTGGGTTGCTGTCCCTTTATCTGTATCAGGCCAGGACTTCGCTTCACGCTGGGCTGCGCCGGCTAGCTGTCCCATTAATATGCCCACCTTCTGGCTCTCAGTCAGAGGATACACCCGGAACAAGCTGTGCAGGCTTTCTCTGAAGTCACTCAAGGTATGGGACTCCCCGGAGTACTGCGGCAGCCATTCTGCTCCTGGTATGTACGGCATGGTGATCGGCATTACCGGCGCTATAGTGGGGGCTGGGGCGACGGCGACTGGGACTACTTCGGCCGGTGCTGCGGCGGCCTGGGCGATGGCAGCCACCTGCTCTCCCTCGGAGTCGGACATCTTCCTCCCCCTTAGTGAACCTTACCAGGCTCCGTTCACTTTTCAAATTTTCTTCTGGGTCGCGCGGGGTTAACAGCGCTCTGCTCTGATGGCGCGCTCCCTTCGCGCTCTTTGTCAGGCACGCCCCCCTTCTTCCTGCGCTCGGCACGGCTAATGGCGGCGGCAATTTACAACCAGTACACAGTCTTTTACACAGTTCTTCAGGCGCACAGTACCCGGTGTGACCGGGCACGAAATCCTGTTCGTGACGCCAAAAGTTGACTCGCCCACCCCAGGGCTATGGGACACCCGGTGCCGGGCCGGACTAGTCCGGTGGTAGTCAGTGGTGGCTGGGCCCGGCTCCGTGGCCCTGGTGGGTGTCAGTTGAATATGTGGCGGATGACTTTAAGTTTGTATTCGTGACGCCACCTGTGGTCTGCGGCTATTAAGCCGCCGCTGCTGTGTGAGGCCACCGGGATGATGTTATAGCAGCAATGGTGGTACTGCTCCCCACAGGTGGAGCAATGCCCGGGGCACAGTTGGTGCTTGTGGAAGTCTATGGTGCTGTGTGACTAAAACGGTGCAGGGCCGACAAGCAATGAAAGAAACAGGCACAAACAGTAGTCTCTTTACCTTCTCCTCTTTTACTCGGCAGAAACTTAGTCCAGGGAGACCGTCACAGATGGTATAGATGATCCGGCCGGCCTGGAAGTGCCTGGGGTGATCTTTGGCCAGTTGAGTATGAGGCCTACTCCTTAATCTTTCTCTGCTGTTTTAGGACACTGCACTTTGGGTTCGCAATTGCCCTCTTGCTGCTGGGACTTGTTGTTCGTCCCCTCTTCTGTGTGGTAGACTGCGCAGGCCCTCTCTGGTGCTTCTCTGCTGGAGTCCACACCGGGCCCTTGGAATGCAGCTGTACCTTCAGATTGCTTCTGGGACAGGGGGCTTACAGCTCTCCTGCCCTCCGGATTCAGCTACCAGGGATGGATTTTATGCCCTGGCAACTACAGACTCCGATGTCCGAGTCCCTGCTGTGCCTCTCTGCTTCCCTTGCTTCACTGGGCCAAGCTATCCCAGCTCTAGGCCCCAGTTTACAAGGCAGCACTACTCTGCGTCTGCACTCTTTCACTCCTGTCTCCAGACTAACTAACACTTCCTCCTTCCAGCCAGACTTAAGGAATGCTCCCTGAAGTTCCAGGTTCAGAGCTCCCCCTGCTGGCCGGAGGGAGAACTGTGTTGAGTGTTAACTTACTGGCCAATAGATCTCCCAATTACCTCCAGGCTCAGCATTAACCCTTTTGGGAGGGCAATGCTGTTGTGGCGACCAGGTCCTGGGGCGCCACACATCGCTGTGGCGCCGCCCTCTCAGACACCAAGTTGTGTAATGTGGGGGCTTCAGAAACATGGCGCCGGAGATAAGCGCTATGCGCAGAGGCCCACTCCGGCGCCATGTTTCTGAAGATTAGATATTTACATACAGCCAGAGGGAGGGAGGGAGGGAGGAACAGGCGGCGCGGGGGGGTGGGGAACACGTGCATAACCCGCCCGGACATCAGGAGAGAGGGAGGAACAGGCTGGTGGGGGGGCGGGGAACTCCTGCATAACCCGCCCGGACATTATCTGCAGAGGTGCACACGTCAATCAAAAAGTGCACAAAATTTCAAACTTTATAAAGTTGTATTTCACTGCCTAAACACCCGAGCTGCCCCCTGATGGTATGTACACACTGTGCATGATAGTGCCAGTAGTGCACTGGCTGCAGCTTATACACGAAAATCCTGATGATTGGTTCCCTTTAAAATAATAGAAGCAAAAATGTATAAAATCTGTGCTGAAATAAAAAGCTGACTTTAACAAATATAATAAAATATAACACATAAATAGGCCTTGAAAATTGCTTACACCTTGATAAAGTAAAGATTCCAATGTATGGGAAACTGCTTTAGCCTCTACACAATATTTGACATACCTATACATCATGGTCCGGAAGGTGTTATGCATAAATTTAAGTGTATCTGACATGATAGCAAACAGAAGAATACATAATGGTATAATAAGTACAGACACTCCCTGCATCCACCAAGCTTAGTCACCCATCATTAGAGATGAGCCACCCCCCTGGCGTTCGAGTTCAGTTTGGTTCGTCAAACGGAGGCCCCGTTCGATGAACCGTTCGACGAACCACTCGAACCCCATTGAAAACAATGGGAGGCAAACACAAACACATAAAAACACATAGAAAACACCTTCAAAGGTGTCCAAAAGGTGACAAACAACTCCCAAGACACCACAAACACATGGGAAAGTAACAAGGACATATACTCATGCGAAAACAAAAGAGCTGGACGAGTAAAAAGAGGAGCAGACACAGATAAAGGCATGTCATGCCCTTCTAAAATCATGTAAAACACAGCAAAGGGTCTCCAAGCAGAGTCTCCCTTTTTTCTCAAAATTGGGCCACATACACCACTTCAGTGGAATCACTTGTGCCCCAGTTGCAAACTGGATGTGTTGATTTGCATCAAGCACATTAAAAAATACGCCTGCCTTATCTGTCCCCAAGATGACAGCGGGGTAGGTAGCAAAGTCTTTGCTGAACCATGTTCATCTTGGCTAATTGTTAAAAACACAGCAAGGGGACTCCAAGCAGAGACACTAAGTTAGTATAGCAGACACTTTTTGGATGCCACTAAGTGTCAGCACTGTTTGCTATAAAAATAGCATAGCAAAAATGGGCAGGAGGGTAGAATGCAGAGGTGGTGTACCTTGCTTGGCACCAGTGGGACACTAAGTTAATATAGCAGACACTTTTTGGATGCCATTAAGTGTCAGCACTGTTTGCTATAAAAATATCGTAGGCTTCAATCTACCAAGGAAAACATGGGTTACTCTAAATCGTATCAGAACAAACTTTGGCGTCTGTGCAGATTTTATGTATAAGTGGGAAAATATGACTCTCCGACCTGTGACTGTGGAGCAGATCGTCAAACTATCCAGCACATTGTTGAGGAGTGCCCCCTGAGATCCTACCATGGTGACAAGAAGGATTTCTATATTGTAAATGATAACGCTATTGCATATATAGAAAATCTTGATATTCAAATTTGATTTTTATCCTTTTGATATTTTTCAATCACTGTCTATTGTCTGGTGTTTATTTTTATATGATGGTAAGATATACGTTCATACGATTAAATAAATTAAATCGTAGTAAAAATGGGCAGGAGGGTAGAATGCACAGGTGCTGTAGATAGCAGGACAGCAAAGGAAGCCTCAGTTTCTATCCCTGTCAATGAAAAAATGCAGCAAGGACTTGCCAGAGCTGATGTAGCCAGACACTGTTATCTAAAGCCCTGCACAGCGTTTGCACGGACCTGCCTAGCAACAATGCCTATGAACACTGCCTTCAACACCGCGGAGACACCATCACATGTTTCTCAACGCAGTGATTCTAGAGCAATGCCCCCTGGGAAGTATTGACAAACATGTGATGGTGCCTCTGCAGGCTTTCTTGTTTTGAATATTTCCCAGGAATCACTGCAATGAGAAACACGGGATGGTGTCTCCGCAGTGTTGGATGTTGATCTCCCTAAGGTCAATCATCCTTGCTTATGTAGTCTTCTACTAGGCAATACTCCCACTAGCCAGTTTCCTACTCCACACTGATGAGGGGCAAATACCCCGAAACAGCTGTCTGTGGATGGATACCATGTTTGGCATAGGTGGTTTCCTTGACTGGAGACTGCCCTTCCCGTGGTTGTTCCTTCCCGGTGAAAGACCTGGCTAGTTTCCTGCCAGCGTTGAGAAACATGTGATGGTGTCTCTGCAGGCTTTCTTGTTTTGAATATAGACAAATAAATACACATAAACATGCATGGAATCCAGGAAAATTTTATCTTAATATCTTTACTAATCTTCAAAAACCTTTACTGTGGAAAGGTTTCCTGCAGATGAAGAGTATATGTGTATAGGCGGCGTTACACGGTATGATATATCGTGCGATATGTCGTCCGGGTCACGGAATTCGTGACGCACATCCAGCATCGTTAGAGATGTCGTACCGTGTGACACCTCCGAACGACTGTTAATGAGCAAAAATACTCACCTTATCATTGCTCGTTGACACGTTGTTCATTTTCATAATGTTGTCCCTCCTTCTGCATGCCGGTTGTTCGTAGTTCCCGTAGCAGCACACATCGCTATGTATGTATGTATGACACCCCGGAAACGACGAACACAGCTTACCTGCATCCCGCCGGCAATGAAGAAGGAAGGAGGTGGGCGGGATGTTACGTCCCGCTCATCTCTGCCCCTCCGCTTCTATTGAGCGGCCGCTGTGTGACATCGCTGTGATGCCGAACGTCCCTCCGTCTTCAGGAAGAGGATGTTCGCTGCCCACAGCGACGTCGTTAGGGAGGTAAGTACGTGTGATGGGGGTTTAACGACTTTGTGCACCACGGGCAATGAATTGCCCGTGACGCGCAAATGATGGGGGCGGGTGCGATCGCACATATATCGTCCCGTGTAACGCTGCCTTAAGACAGTGGCATAGCTATCGCTTCTTTTGTTGTTTTTTCTCTCCATCTCCTAAAAACTTCCCTTTTTCACTTTTGTTAGTTTTTTGGGGATATCTCAGACGAGTCCTCAAACTTTTAGAGCACTTAAAACTGCAATTAAACGTTTCTGGGATTCATTCTACGGTGCCTGTGAGAACCAAAGAAATATACAGGAATGTAATTTCAAAGCTCTCCCTATGAATTTAATGAAGGTCAGATATGTTATACTTTTTAGAAATATGGGAGTACTATGCTCAAATTTAAGTGTTTGTTACAGCAAAGAGTAGAATACATAACTATATAATAAGCAAAGACAATCAATTTATCAACCCAGATTTGTTACATACCTCAACAAGTCTTTGTTTCAAAATGTTTTCATAATGTCTTCCACATTCTATGAGGTTTTGGCATTCCTGAAAAAAATAACCCCTTCCTAACTCTAAGGCTACGTGCGCATGTTGCATTCTGCCGTGACAAAATTCTACAGCGTTTTGTCACTGCATGTGCATTTCAAAATGCAGCCAAAATGCTGCTTTGTGGATGCATTGTGAATGCAGAATGGATGCAGAATTCATGCGTTCTGGATGCTTGCTCTACCATAGACAGAGTGGGAAAAGTATCCTAAACGCACAAAATAAGTGACATGTTGCTTTTTAGAACGCATCAATTTTGTCAAAAATTTGGCATCCAAAACGCTGCATTTTAAAATGCAACGTGCGCATGGAATTTGCTTAATTGTCATAGACTTTGCTGGAGAAGCAGAACGCATTCATTTACACTGCAGTGTAAAATGCTGTGGAACCGCGTGAAAAAACGCAACGTGAGCACATAGCCTAATACAGAGTAATAAAAGTTAAAGTTTCATACAGGGCCTACGTAAAAAAGTGAAAAAAAGAAAAATATTAAAAACAAAGATCCCAAAATAAAGAAAAAAATGAAAAAAAAATTGATAGCAAAAACGTACACGTTTGGTATTGCACCATCATGAAAAACCAGATATATAAAACTGTAACACTAGTTAAAACCTTCAATGACAACCATAAAAATAAAAAGTGGCAAACACAACGCCACCAGAAAAAAGTAGAATAAAACATGATCAAAAAGTTGCTTGTAAAAAAAAATGTCACTGAAAATGTCATATTGTCCAGCAAAAACAAGCCCCCACTCAGCTTTGTCAGCGGAAAAATAAAAAGGTATAGCTCTTAGAATATAGCGATGTAAAAACAACTTATTCTATTATAAAATTGTTTTTATTGTTTAAAAGCAGCAAAACATTAAAAAATAATATAAATGTGATATTGCTATAATCATTCTCACTCGCAGAGTCACGACAAGGTGAATGGTGTTCAAAAATAAAACAAATCATTAATTTCTGTGTCATGTTCATTCTGCCTCCAAAAATAATTGAAAAACAGCCATAAAAATATCTAATGTACCCTAAAATAGTACCAATAAAACAATTAACATGCCCTCAAATGGCTCAGCAGAAATATAGAAAAGTTATAGCTCTCAAAATTTGAAGATGCAAAAACTTTTCTTTGTAAAAAAAAAGTGTTTTTAATGTGTAATAATAGCCAAACATGAAAAAAATATATAAATCTTGTATCATTGTAATCACACTGACGCAAAGAATTAGTCATGTATTCATTTATACTGTATAGTGAATGGCGAAAAAAAACAAAAAAAAAAAAACAATTCTTGAACTGCCAGCCATAAACAGACCATTTCTGGAGGGAGGAATAATGGGGTTTATTTTGTTTTTTTTTTATACACTACATTCAAAAACATTGTTTCAACCCCAGTGAGAGCCATTCAAAGACTGCAAATGGCTACCTGAGCATCCCGATGTTTGAAAAAGTACTGAACAGTGGGAGCACACTCGCTCGTCACTACTAAAAATGTAATTATTTTTTCATCACTGCTAAATGGTATTAATTTCTGTGCAACATCTGTGGTGTCAATGTTGATCACTGCATAGATAATTTCATTGATAGATATAGTTTGTAAAATAGGGTCACTTCTGGGGTATTCTGTTGTTCTGGCATCTCAGGATATCTGCCAATCTGACATGACATCCACATGCCATAACACCAAAACTGCACTGCAATATGGCACTCTTTTCCTTCTGAGATTTCCACTGTGCCTGAAAAGAAGTTCCAAATTAAATGTAGAGTATCGGTGCACTCAGGAGAAATTGTACAACAAACTATGCAGTCAGTTTTTTCTTATGAACCCTTGTTAGTGATAAGCGAGCACTGAAGTACTTGATTGTTCTTTACTCAAGTCGAGTAGGTTGGACTTTCTGTTGGGCGCGACTCGAGTAACGAGTAGAATGGAAGTTAATTATTGGGCATTCTGGATCTCCGCCCACATACAGCTAGCCATAAATAGAGCATTTCCGAGGGAGAGCGGGCTTTTTTTAAATATGGGATCAGAACACATTGTTCTAATCTCCAGGGAAATGTGATCAAACATTGGAGTGATTGGGTACTCGCTGTGCTCCGCTGAGTATCTTGGGTGCTCACATGTGTCATTCATTAAACATTGAACAAAAACCATAAGCTTTCTTACCTGCATGATGCGAGCAGTCCTGTGAGTGCTAATTGCTGTCTCCGAATGACTCTCACTGAGAGTAAAACCATCGTTTTTGAATGTAGTGTGTCCAAAAAAAAAGAAGTCCTCCCCCAGAAATGGCATGTTTATGGCTGAATGTATGTGGGCAGACAGCTGAAGTGTACACATTTTTGGAGTCAAGCCTATCACAGCATACAACCAGTCCACTTGAGTAAAGAGCACTTAATCAATTTTGTGTTCGCTCATTATTAATAAGTCAAAATGATATTCTCTATTTATTTATTTTGTTCTAGAGGATCTTCACAGCAGACATCAGCCCAAAAGTATTACCCAAATTGCCATCACACAAGGGCAATCAGTAAAAGCTGAGCAAAGCTCCAGAATTGATGCATCTAATGGATGTGGCACTTCTTGGGCGGTTATGAGCTGCTATTTTAGGCTGGGAGAGGGCAAATAGCCATGGGCAATACCACTTTGATAATATCAGCCCAACGCTGTCTGCATTACTTTGACTGGTTTTCAAAATCAGGAAGTAGCCCATAACATTTTTTAAAATATTAATTTAAATAATTTTAGAAAATGGTGTGGGATCACATCTATTTTAGATAGCCAACCAAGGTAAAGATGACAGCTGAGAGTTGCAGCCTGCAGTTGTCTGCTTTACTTGCACTGGTGATCAAAAATAGGTGGGACTTTTTTAAAAATTGTTCTCTATCCACATTTGTTTGCAGGGTCATTGCCCCATTTTGCTTACTTTTGCAGACTCCTAGCCCTTAGTATAACTATTTTATAGTCAATTTACAGCACAAAAGCTCGGGTCTCCATTTAATTATACGGAGCCTGGGGTTAAATAAGGGTGAAGTTCATTTCTCTGCACTGAAGTTTTAACTAAGCTCCAGCTGAACCCGGTGATTTAACTTTCACAAGAACTGTTCATCTCTAATTGTAACTCAAAAGACTACAGTGCAAAAAAGATATACGTAGGTTCACATTTGTAAATGAAAATATGGCAACAGTGTGCAGTATGGTTATGGGGTGTATGACTGAAAATTGGACTGCAAAACAGATATTAAAAAAATAAAATGTGTAAATCATGTAAATCATTAAAAAAATTGCAGCTTGCAGTATTTACCAAAAAATGAACAGGACAAAAAACAGTTTGTTAGTTTTGTGTCTCAAAAGCAAGCACCTGCAGTAGACCACCATATTTGGGTGGCATCTACAGTGCCTTGAGAAAGTATTCTCCCCCTTGGCTTATAACCTATTTTGTTTCATTGCAACGTGTGTTTAAATATTTTTGTAATCTGATTTGTGTGTGATGCACTAAATAGTCTAATTTGGTGAAGTTAGTGAGACAAAAATATAGGCAAAAAATAAATTAATGGAATAAAATAAATAAAAATTGCCATGTACATATGTATTCACCCCTTTTGCTATGAAGCCCCTAAAAATCTTTGGTGCAAGCAATTACCTTCACAAGTCACTTGCTTAGTGAAAGGAAGTCCAGCTGTGTGTAATCTCAATATTACATAATCTGTCAGTATACACACACCTTTTCTGAATGGCCACAGAGGCTGAAAAACCACTAACCAAGCAACACCATGAAGGCAAAGAATGAGGGATGAATAGATCTGTGGATGTTGGGATTCACTGATTCGGTAAGACTTTAGTTAAAAGTTCAGTTTAGTACACGGACTTAACACGAACTTGACCCTGGATCCTAAACCCCATATAAGCTAAAGTGGGCCCAAAGTTTGGTATTGTAAAATGGCTGTAAAATAGTCATGGTAATGGCTAGGTTGCTGCAAAAAAAAACAAAATGGGAGTAAGAGCAGGATGATTGCCCAGCACATAAATATAGTTAGGGAAGAAAAAAAAAATAAAAAATGACTTGGGGTCCCCTCTATTTTTGATAACCAGCTCAGTTAAAGCAGACATCTGTGGGCTGCATCTTTCAGCTATCTGCTTTACCTTGGCTGGTTATCAAAAATAGAAAGTACCTGATGTCATTTTTTTTTTATTTAAATAAATAAATGTTAAAAATAAAATTAATGGAGAGTATGGCCTTCCTAATATACAAGCATATTATTACTCAAATGTATTAAAACAAACCAACAACTGGTTAATAAAAAACAAAAATTCTCCAGCTTTGGTTAATTTGGAACTAATATTATTAGGAAACAATTCTTTTCGTTCTCCTAGGAAAATCAATTTTTCTTGAAATCAAGAACAGTCAAATCACATACAATCGTTGTCATGTCATATGCTGGTATTACAAATAACGATTCTAATAAACTGTGCATTAAGGGAATAATTCAACCAACCTTGACCAAATTTCAATTCTATTATTGAAGACACAGAAAGAATATGAATCCAGAAAATATAAAGGAGAAAGGAGAAAGAGGCAAGAAGAAAGATATTACAGAGGCAAGAATAGATTCACAGAAAGTGGAAAGGGAAAGGGAAAAATGGGATCATAAAAAACAACTATTATATTAACCCTTAAAAACATCAATTTTAATCAGATCTCAGATGCCATGATATTCAGATATGAAAAGGGGCACAAACATACCTCATTGGCTATCCTTATTGAGCACGTTTTGAACTTTATTATCAGATTTGAGCACTTTTCATACCTGCCGTTAGGGCAATCTAGGGCAGGTTAAGGATAGCCGTCGACGAGTTGGGGCGCCATATCATATTCTTTTAGGGTGCCAACCCCCGCATAAGGTAGTGGACAGGAGGGAGGTTTATTCTTAGGGCTTTAATCTTTAACCATCCTCCCTTCTCCATCTGTGCACTTTAGGTTATTGTTTATTATTGTGTGTGTTTTTGGATATTTTAAGAGATCTGATTAAAATTTATGTTTTTAAGGGTTAATATAATAGTTGTTTTCCAAAACCTTCCCTTTATTTTGATATATTAAAAAAGGGATCATGCTCACCTTGTCCGTCATCTCATCTGACCCCCACACACACCCAACATACCCCTCCGTTACTGATGCAACCAGAGGCCCACCTGCGGGGACTCTCGAAAGACCATCTGCGGCAACCACACCTCATTGATCTTTTCTGTATTTACCACCACCTGAGCTACCAGGGTCTCCATCCTGCAGATACAGTATCATTAAGCTCTGTTACCAGATCCACTTTAGATGAGGCCTCAGCTTGTCTCCAACATCTAGGAATCAAGTTCCTAGCTGCTGTAAGCAAATGTCTCAAAAGACCTCTCTTGAAGCCTGCCAACGTAATGTCTCCCAGACAGAGCAACTCCAACTCCTTAGAGAGTTCAACCTGTCTAATCGACAGCTTGTTATGTAGATAAAACACATCATCCAAGAAGCGTCCCACTTCTAGACACGACCTCCAAATGTGCATGAACGTGCCACTCTCCAGGCCGCACCTGCAGCATGAGTCCGGAACAGAGGGGAACACAGCATGGATCGTGACCGGGCATTTATACCACCGAGTCATCACCTTATAGCTCCTCTCCTGGGATACTACGTTCAATGAGGACTTATTTACTTACCAGAAGGAAAATCTTCCCCAGTTCTTCCTGTGAAAAGGAGCAGCCCCACTTGGATTTCCATCTAACGTATCCTGGCCGGCACGTAACCCCACATTTGGGGATTCCAAACAGGTCATACAAAACTGAGACTGAGTGCACTGGTGTCCTCCTCCTCAAACATAGGGATTCAAATGGTGTCAGTGTTTTATAAATATCCATTTTCCTGTTTAGGGATCTAATAAAACTTTTTAATTGTTCATTAAAAATACAGGAATCCTCTGGGATCTCCATGTCTAAATACAGGCAACTCAGTGGCCTAACCCCATTATCAATGACAAAGTCATAAACAACTGGGTAGTCCCTCCTGACCTTATGAAAAAATGGATGTGTCGTAAGTCCTGTTATGAAGTCTGGGTTATCAAAGAGCGGGGTGAGTGGCCCAGGAAAAGAGGTAAGACCTAATTCCGAAGCTCCTCTAGGTTTTCGTTCTCCTTTACTTGAACAGCTACTAAACTCTAGAGGAAGAAAATACAATATCTACGATAGCAGCACCATTAATGCTGTATTAACTTCCTTGGAAAAGATCTCAAAAATCTCCAAAGACAAAATGATTTTCAAAATGTTTAAAAATACACACTTAAAACATATAGATTTGTCTAACAAACCAGAAACAGTAGATAGATGGATCCAGTCAGGGATAAAATATACAAAAAAAAAAATCGTATTTTTCGTTTTATAAGATGCACCAGAATATAAGACGCACCCCAAATTTAGAGCTAAAACAAGGTAAAAAAAAATAAAAATGGGGTCCGTCTTATACTCCAATGTTGTCTTCCGGAGAGGGGGGCAGCAGTGATGGTGAACCGGGGTCACAGGAAGCAGAGGTTGTGCTGGCAGCTGCGGTGAGTCTGTGGTGGCAGTGGTGGCGGATTAATAGTGGCAGCAACGGCAGCAGCGGTGGGTCAGCAGTGGCAGCAGCGGCGGCGGGTCAGTGGCGGCAGCGGCGGTGGTTCAGTGGTGGAGCAGGCCGGTGCAGTGAGTGTCCCAGTCTGTCCATGATCCCAGTTCAAATGATGGTGCCTGGAGCAGCGCATGCACAGATGGAACTCTCATCCAAGAGCTCCATCTGCGCACGCGCTTACTCCCGGTGCCATCATTTGAAACTGGGACTGCAGACACACTGGGAAACCTGCCTTATAGCCACCGTACTTCGCACAGCCACCCGCCCGCATGCATAGAGAGGTAGCCGGCCTCCAGGACAGAGAGGCAGCTGGCACTGACAGACACCCGGCTGCCCACACACAGCCACAGACACCCGGCTGCCCGCACGCAGCCACAGGCACCCGGCCGCCCGAACGCACCCGGTCACCGCACAGGCAACCCCCCGGTAAGCTATATTCGGATTTTAAGATGCACTCCTAATTTTCCTCCCAAGTTTTACAACCTAAACTACAAAATAATATACCAGATCCAAACCTGTATTTCTACCTAAAAATAATAAAAAGCATCAGAATGCTTACAGAACCCAAATGTAAAATAAACAAAATTATACTTAAATTGATAAACAACCTGAATAATAAACTATCAGGGAGTTAAAAGAACAATCATCATGCCTGCAATTCTGAACTCACCACAAGAAAACTGACACTCATATCAAGTGGGGAAAAGGACTTGAAAGAAGATTTCTCAAAAGTCCAATGGGATAAAGCTCTTAAACACACATACCTATCTAATATCTGCGCTATATTACATGAAGCTTATTATAAGATTTATACCAGATGATATTTTACACCGAACGAAGTAGCTAAAATATTCCCAAACCAAAAACCAACATGCTGGAGAGGTTGCAATACAATAGATGACATTTTACATGTACTGTATTTTGGAGCTGCCCTAGAATCAGAAGCTTTTGGCAGAAAGTGTCTAAAATAATAATTCTCATAGTATACTCAATACTAACGCTAACCCCTCAATTAACTCTCTTATCGATAGATTTGGATGCAATAAATATACAATACAGGGCCATCATAATACATATCCCGCTAGTTACCAAAGTTAAACTGGCAGCATGTTGGAAATCCGATAAAATTAAAAATATTTACGATATAATAGAAAAAATATCCCTGCATAGGTTCTACGAAGAGCAACATGCTCTGATTAATAACTCTTGGAAAAGATTTAATAAAAAATGGGACCCATGGACTAACTTTATTAACAACTACACATACAGTAAATTTTAATTCTAACCTAGTTCTAATTCTGTTATAAAAGTAATGCATGTAGCCACCTGCTTTATCTGCGCTGGGTATCAACATATGGGGGACCTTATGCCATTTTTTTAATGTATTTATTTTTACACTCCATTAGTGGACCCAGACAGCCTTTGTGAGGGCAACCGATCAGAGACACATGCATGCCGGCAGTCTGACTACAGCCAATCACTGACGCTCTCACAGATGTTGGGAGCTGGAAAAAGTGAATATCTTTGTGATATAATGAGCGGACCTGGAAGCATTTTGTCCTGCTTTAAACGTTATGCTTCCTTCTTTTTTTAAATTTTCCAAGTAACCAAACCCGAACCGGAACCGGACATACAAGTAAAAGTCTGTGTTCCAGTCCTGTATCCAGACACCTGGTGTTCAGTATGAACCCTAAACTTTAAAATTTGGGTTTGCTCATCCCTACACATCATCTAACTAAAAAAGTTTAATCTGAATTGTTAATATGCCTTCCGAAAGCCATATCATGTAATGTGATGTCTCATAAGAGTGGATTTCCACCAACCTTTTGCCCGATTGTCTAGAGTATAATTTCCATGTTTGAGAGATTTGAGAGATTATCAGCTTGGAAGTACGAATTTGTCCACCCTTGTCTGAATTAACACCTACCAGTACATTTATTTGTGATACAAATGTTTTTAATGCACAATAGAAAAAATAGGATGGTCAAATGATTTTTCTTGGGTAACTAGTGATGTCATGTCACTCTGTTCATGCATGCCCCATAATATCACGCTCAAGACACTTTCTGTGTGTTTGAAAAAATGTACTGTTTTATCTCAAATTTTGACTTCACATATTACTTCTGCTGCTGATACTTTGCTTTCACATAGTTATTTCATGTTTAATGGAATATTTTATTTCTAAATTCGTGGATGCCCTATGGTTTTGAAATGCTCTCCTACTTTAACTAATGTGTATATAATTTGTTGGGAACAGCAGTAATTATTTAATATCAATAACCACTTAATTCAACAGATTGTCTGGGAAGGACGCTACATTAATGACTTGATTTTCATAATCAAAATAATGTTCCAAATTTTGATGATTTTTTCTGTATCTTAACAGTTTAAATTTAAGATCTGTCTCTGAAAAAATGGATAACACTACCCCCTTTCTTGATATATTGCTTACTGGTGATGCTGAAACAGGAAAGATTATAACTCAGTTGTACTGTAAACCCACTTGTGGCAACATTTCGCTATGCAAACAGCTGTCATCCTCACCATATAATTAAAAACTTATCAATAGGATAATTTGTGAGGGCCAGACAAGCATGTTCTGCTTATTCAGACTTCATGGTTGAATGTTACAATATTAGAACAAGGTTTAAACAGAGGGGCTGTTCAAAAATCATATTACTAGAGCCATGGCGATTTTGAAGACCAATTTAAGACAGGAACACTTTTTTTGGTGCACACTCCATCTGGCCATGCTGTTGTCACACCCAGTTCAAGCTGATCAAACACTGCAAGCAGCTTGCACTAGGCAGAGGACCAAGCATACCTGAGCACAGCGATGTTCACACAAGTGATTTGCATACGTAAAGCACCAAATCTATGTTTTTTTGTACAGTTTGTGGTTGGTGTGTTTGGTATGAACACCGAACTCTCGACCTCGGGTTTCACTCATCTCTAATCAGATCCGCTCATTTCCACTATTTTTGATGAAAGAGGAATTGTTAGTCCCTGACTTTTGGAACATGAAAGAACTGAATTTAGGGTCATATTACAAAGGATTGTTAAAAATCCACTTGTGACTTTTAGGATCGCTACTTCCAATAGGTGGCGCTGTGCTAGAGTTTTTCTCCTTTACTGGAGAGACAATCTGAATTTAGGGGTAATTTAAGAATCACAGAGGTAGCACTCCCAATGATGAAGTGAGTTAAGAAACTGTGGTAGCAAGTGGAGATGATGAGATTAATCCATAGTGAATCAAATTTGAGTCAAATTTACTTAAGTTCACAGGTCCCCACAAACTTCAACAGTTTGCAATTCGATATACATGCATCAGCAAAATAAAATATATGACCAACCCCATTTCACACACTGGTAAAGAGTAATACAGCAGGCTAGTAATGACTAGAGTTGAGCGCAGTTTGCGGTTCTCCAGTTCGCGGTTCGAGTGATTTTGGGGGCTGTTCTAGATCGAACTAGAACTCGAGCTTTTTACAGCTACAGTGTGCAGGAGCCATCGCTGGCAGCCTGCCACAAGCTGGTAACCAAGATAAACATCGGGTATCCAAGCAAAGCGCTTTGGTTAGTAACCCGATGTTTATCCTAGTTACGTGCAGGAAGCCCACACTTCCCCGCTCAGCTCGCTCCGCCCCCTCCTGCCCGCGGCATGTACACACGTACACACACACACACACACACACACACACACACACACACACACACACACACACACACATGGTCCCGCTCGGCTTACCTGCGGTGATGAAGTCCCGCCATCCCGACCTCAGCGCTGTCACTGTCCTCCATGGCCGCCGCTGGTCACATCACCTTTTCTCGCTTCCGACCCGAGACTGACTAGCGGTGACGTCACGGGCCTCTCGCGATACTTGGCTGTGAAGGCGGCGGTCATTGAACTCAGTGACAGGTGCTGTCAGCAGTGCAGGAGATCAGCGCAGGTAATGTACCTCGCTGACAGCAGCACTTGTCATGCCCTGCAGTGACCTGGGCTGACCCATTGATGTTAGCTCAGGTCACTGCACTGCTCTCCCAGCCAATGGGGAACATTCTGCTCTTCATTGACTGGGACAGTGTGGATCGTCATGGCAACCTCTTGGATTACACCAGACCTGGATTTGTTTTTCTTTCTAATAAATTGGTTAAAGAGGGAATGTTTTGGGGAGTGTTTTTTCAAATAAAAATGTGTTTGTCGTCTATTTTTTTTTATTACTGACTGGGTTGGTGATGTCGGGTATCTGATAGACGCCTGACCTCACCAACTCCAGGGCTTGATGCCAGGTGACATTACACATCTGGTATTAACCCCATATATTACCCCGTTTTCCACCGCACCAGGGCGCGGGATGAGCTGGGGCGAAGCACCAGGATTGGCGCATCTAATGGATGCGCCACTTCTGGGGCGGCTGCGGCCTGCTATTTTTAGGCTGGGGAGAGTCCAATAACCATGGACCTCCCTAGTCTGAGAATATCAGACCCCAGCTGTCTGCTTTTCCTTGGCTGGTGATCCAATTTTGGGGGGACCCCTACGTGTTTTTTTTTTTTAATTATTTATTTAATTTAAAATAACAGCGTGGGGTTTTGGATTACCAGCCAAGGTGAGATTGCCAGCTGTGGTTTGCAGGCTGCAACCGTCTGCTTTACCCTAGCTGGCTACAAAACTAGGGGGAACCCTACGTCATTTTTTTTTTCATTTTTTTGGCTAAATACAAAGCTAAGCACCCCTTAGTGCCACATGAAAGGAACCAAAGGGTGCAAAATTACAAAATGCAGGAGAGTGGGACATTATGTGTTTTTCTGCCATTATAATGGCAGAAAAGACTGATATGAAGTGCACAAGCACAAGAAAATCACCAGAGCGCTCTACGCTGTGAAAAGCAGTAGAAAATGGCACTGGAGTGAACATGTGACCGCCTCATGTAGGATGAAGCTATGGATCCTGGGTAAATTTAAGCATTTACCCTCCTTCAGTTTTTTTGCAGTACACAAAAAAAACGGAAGGCACGTGGATGACAAACAGATGACATACGGACCGTCTATGGAATGGAAACGGATGCCACATGGATGCACCCGTGAAAAAAAAACGGACTGTTTTTGCAGACCGCAAAAATGGATCGGTCGTGTTAATGTAGCCTTATTCTGATCTGCCGTTTATAAACAGCAGGCAGAAATAAGTGAATAACGCCCCCCGGCGTCAGAAAATCTCCGGGGTTTCAGGGCTAGCTGAGACCCTGGAGATCATGATTCAGGACGGTTTTTCCGGTCCCCGCTCACGTGATCACAGGTATACACCGTACACCGATGATCACGTTACAGTAAATGACAGCGCCGGTAAAAAATTATTTATCTCCCATCTGGCATGAACAAACACTTCTCCACTTCTTCTCCACTTCTTCTCCACTTCTTCTCCACTTTTTCTCCACTTTCTCTCCATTTTTTCTGCACTTTTTCTCCACTTTTTCTCCATTTTTTCTCCACTTTTTCTCCACTTTTTCTCCATTTTTTCTCCACTTCTTCTCCACTTTTTCTCCACTTTTTCTCCACTTTTTCTCCATTTTTTTCTCCACTTTTTCTCCACTTTTTCTCCACTTTTTCTCCACTTTTTCTCCATTTTTTTCTCCACTTTTTCTCCATTTTTTCTCCACTTCTTCTCCACTTCTTCTCCACTTTTTCTCCACCTTTTCTCCACTTTTTCTCCACTTTTTCTCCACTTTTTCTCAACCTTTTCTCCATTTTTTCTACATTTTTTCTCCACTGTTTCTCCACTTTTTCTCCACTTCTCCATTTTTTCTCCACTTTTTCTCCACTTTTTCTCCACTTTTTCTCCATTTTTTCTCCACTTTTTCTCCACTTTTTCTCCATTTTTTTCTCCATTTTTTCTCCACTTTTTCTCCATTTTTTCTCCACTTTTTCTCCCCTTTTTTTTCCGTTCTTTTTCTATGGTCGGTCTACCCATTAGCTCTGCCATGCATAGTGTAGCTCTACACCTACTGCACATGTTACTTTATGATTGACATCTCTTTCGTACCAGAGCTGTCAAAGCCTACTCTGACCCCATATTTGTCATTACTATATTGTCCTTGTACTGAATTATGACATTTGTATCATGTGTTTCATTTCTTGCTGTGTTGCAATTTTTTTGCTGCATCCCAATTGTACCTCTACATTGTTCGAGTTTATGTTATTGTTCTCTCACTCTTATGTGATACTGATTATTGTCATTTTTCATGATTACATGCAGATAAGTCCAATCTGACCAAGGCTCAGGCCGAAACGTCATTTGTAACTTGTTTTTGACAAAAACATATATGCTTATGAATTTTTTTTTTTTTTTAATACGGACCAATAAAGAGTGATTTTGCATTACTATCCGTTGTGACTGACTGACTTAGTCTGGGAGATTTAGAGTGCCGAGGTTACTCACTAATTTTATCTATTATTACCTCTGAGCACCTATATACCAGTGAGCAGAGCTTCCTCTACAGTAGTTCTCCTGATTAGGCATGCCCTTACCTCATGAGCAGGGCATTGCAGCTTTGGTAGCAACCATTACGACATGGACTCTGCTGCTGTGGACCCGGGGAGAGTGAGTGCAGATTCATTGCACCCACACTCCTCACATGAAGGGTCCGCACTCCTAGAAAATGGGGGATACGTTCCCTGAGTGTCTCCCCCCCATATTCTAGACGGTCCAGAGTCGTCGTGGGACCCCTTTATTTTTTTTCTTACAATAAATTGGTGAAAGAGGAAATGTTTTGGGGACTGTTTTTTCAAATAAATTTCTTTTGTCGATTTTTTTTTTTTGTTAGTACTGACAGTTTATGATGTTGGGTATCTAATAGACGCCATGACATCACAAACTGCTGGGCTTGATCTCAGGGGACTTTACAGCTAGTATCAACTCGATTTATTACCCCGTTTGCCACTGCACCAGGGCACGGGATGAGCTGGGGTGAAGCGCCAGGATTGGCGCATCTAGTGGATGCGCCACGTCTGGGGTGCCTGCGGCCTGCTATTTTTAGGCTGTGAAGGCCCAATAACTATGGACCTTCCCACCCTGAGAATACCAGACAACAGCTGTCCGCTTTACCTTGGCTAAGGATCCAATTTGGGGGGGACCCTACTTTTATTGTGTAATTATTAATATTTATAAAATAATTATAAAAAAGAGCCTGAGGGGACCTCCACATTGGATCCCCAACCACGGTAAAGCTGCCAGCTGTGGTTTTCAGGCTACAGCCGTCTGCTTTACCCTAGCTGGCTATCAAAAATGGGGGGACCCAACGTCATTTTTTTTTTTTTTTACTATTTTTTAAATAGAAATCAATGGGCTTCCCTGTATTTTGATTGCCAACCAAGGTAACGGCAGGCAGATGGGGGTGGCAACCCATAGCTGTCTGCTTTATCTGCGCTGAGAATCAAAAATACCGCGGAGCGCTACGTCATTTTTTTTAAAAATTTATTTTTACAGCACTGTGATGTCCAGCAATCAAAATACAGGGAAGCCCATTTTGTTTTTAGTTATTTAAATAAATAATTAAAAAAAATATATATGGGCTCCCGCTGCATTTTTTGTATTGCTAGCTAAGGGTAATCCAAGCAGCTACTGGCTGCTAACCCCCACTGCTTGGTGTTACCTTCACTGGGAATGGAAAATCCAGGGAAGCATTTTTTATTTTTTTTGCCAAAAAACTACAAAAAAAGGACGTGAGCTTCTCACTCGCAGAGTCACGACAAGGTGAATGGTGTTCAAAAATAAAACAAATCATTAATTTCTGTGTCATGTTCATTCTGCCTCCAAAAATAATTGAAAAACAGCCATAAAAATATCTAATGTACCCTAAAATAGTACCAATAAAACAATTAACATGCCCTCAAATGGCTCAGCAGAAATATAGAAAAGTTATAGCTCTCAAAATTTGAAGATGCAAAAACTTTTCTTTGTAAAAAAAAAGTGTTTTTAATGTGTAATAATAGCCAAACATGAAAAAAATATATAAATCTTGTATCATTGTAATCACACTGACGCAAAGAATTAGTCATGTATTCATTTATACTGTATAGTGAATGGCGAAAAAAAACAAAAAAAAAAAAACAATTCTTGAACTGCCAGCCATAAACAGACCATTTCTGGAGGGAGGAATAATGGGGTTTATTTTGTTTTTTTTTTATACACTACATTCAAAAACATTGTTTCAACCCCAGTGAGAGCCATTCAAAGACTGCAAATGGCTACCTGAGCATCCCGATGTTTGAAAAAGTACTGAACAGTGGGAGCACACTCGCTCGTCACTACTAAAAATGTAATTATTTTTTCATCACTGCTAAATGGTATTAATTTCTGTGCAACATCTGTGGTGTCAATGTTGATCACTGCATAGATAATTTCATTGATAGATATAGTTTGTAAAATAGGGTCACTTCTGGGGTATTCTGTTGTTCTGGCATCTCAGGATATCTGCCAATCTGACATGACATCCACATGCCATAACACCAAAACTGCACTGCAATATGGCACTCTTTTCCTTCTGAGATTTCCACTGTGCCTGAAAAGAAGTTCCAAATTAAATGTAGAGTATCGGTGCACTCAGGAGAAATTGTACAACAAACTATGCAGTCAGTTTTTTCTTATGAACCCTTGTAAGTGATAAGCGAGCACTGAAGTACTTGATTGTTCTTTACTCAAGTCGAGTAGGTTGGACTTTCTGTTGGGCGCGACTCGAGTAACGAGTAGAATGGAAGTTAATTATTGGGCATTCTGGATCTCCGCCCACATACAGCTAGCCATAAATAGAGCATTTCCGAGGGAGAGCGGGCTTTTTTTAAATATGGGATCAGAACACATTGTTCTAATCTCCAGGGAAATGTGATCAAACATTGGAGTGATTGGGTACTCGCTGTGCTCCGCTGAGTATCTTGGGTGCTCACATGTGTCATTCATTAAACATTGAACAAAAACCATAAGCTTTCTTACCTGCATGATGCGAGCAGTCCTGTGAGTGCTAATTGCTGTCTCCGAATGACTCTCACTGAGAGTAAAACCATCGTTTTTGAATGTAGTGTGTCCAAAAAAAAAGAAGTCCTCCCCCAGAAATGGCATGTTTATGGCTGAATGTATGTGGGCAGACAGCTGAAGTGTACACATTTTTGGAGTCAAGCCTATCACAGCATACAACCAGTCCACTTGAGTAAAGAGCACTTAATCAATTTTGTGTTCGCTCATTATTAATAAGTCAAAATGATATTCTCTATTTATTTATTTTGTTCTAGAGGATCTTCACAGCAGACATCAGCCCAAAAGTATTACCCAAATTGCCATCACACAAGGGCAATCAGTAAAAGCTGAGCAAAGCTCCAGAATTGATGCATCTAATGGATGTGGCACTTCTTGGGCGGTTATGAGCTGCTATTTTAGGCTGGGAGAGGGCAAATAGCCATGGGCAATACCACTTTGATAATATCAGCCCAACGCTGTCTGCATTACTTTGACTGGTTTTCAAAATCAGGAAGTAGCCCATAACATTTTTTAAAATATTAATTTAAATAATTTTAGAAAATGGTGTGGGATCACATCTATTTTAGATAGCCAACCAAGGTAAAGATGACAGCTGAGAGTTGCAGCCTGCAGTTGTCTGCTTTACTTGCACTGGTGATCAAAAATAGGTGGGACTTTTTTAAAAATTGTTCTCTATCCACATTTGTTTGCAGGGTCATTGCCCCATTTTGCTTACTTTTGCAGACTCCTAGCCCTTAGTATAACTATTTTATAGTCAATTTACAGCACAAAAGCTCGGGTCTCCATTTAATTATACGGAGCCTGGGGTTAAATAAGGGTGAAGTTCATTTCTCTGCACTGAAGTTTTAACTAAGCTCCAGCTGAACCCGGTGATTTAACTTTCACAAGAACTGTTCATCTCTAATTGTAACTCAAAAGACTACAGTGCAAAAAAGATATACGTAGGTTCACATTTGTAAATGAAAATATGGCAACAGTGTGCAGTATGGTTATGGGGTGTATGACTGAAAATTGGACTGCAAAACAGATATTAAAAAAATAAAATGTGTAAATCATGTAAATCATTAAAAAAATTGCAGCTTGCAGTATTTACCAAAAAATGAACAGGACAAAAAACAGTTTGTTAGTTTTGTGTCTCAAAAGCAAGCACCTGCAGTAGACCACCATATTTGGGTGGCATCTACAGTGCCTTGAGAAAGTATTCTCCCCCTTGGCTTATAACCTATTTTGTTTCATTGCAACGTGTGTTTAAATATTTTTGTAATCTGATTTGTGTGTGATGCACTAAATAGTCTAATTTGGTGAAGTTAGTGAGACAAAAATATAGGCAAAAAATAAATTAATGGAATAAAATAAATAAAAATTGCCATGTACATATGTATTCACCCCTTTTGCTATGAAGCCCCTAAAAATCTTTGGTGCAAGCAATTACCTTCACAAGTCACTTGCTTAGTGAAAGGAAGTCCAGCTGTGTGTAATCTCAATATTACATAATCTGTCAGTATACACACACCTTTTCTGAATGGCCACAGAGGCTGAAAAACCACTAACCAAGCAACACCATGAAGGCAAAGAATGAGGGATGAATAGATCTGTGGATGTTGGGATTCACTGATTCGGTAAGACTTTAGTTAAAAGTTCAGTTTAGTACACGGACTTAACACGAACTTGACCCTGGATCCTAAACCCCACATAAGCTAAAGTGGGCCCAAAGTTTGGTATTGTAAAATGGCTGTAAAATAGTCATGGTAATGGCTAGGTTGCTGCAAAAAAAAACAAAATGGGAGTAAGAGCAGGATGATTGCCCAGCACATAAATATAGTTAGGGAAGAAAAAAAAAATAAAAAATGACTTGGGGTCCCCTCTATTTTTGATAACCAGCTCAGTTAAAGCAGACATCTGTGGGCTGCATCTTTCAGCTATCTGCTTTACCTTGGCTGGTTATCAAAAATAGAAAGTACCTGATGTCATTTTTTTTTTATTTAAATAAATAAATGTTAAAAATAAAATTAATGGAGAGTATGGCCTTCCTAATATACAAGCATATTATTACTCAAATGTATTAAAACAAACCAACAACTGGTTAATAAAAAACAAAAATTCTCCAGCTTTGGTTAATTTGGAACTAATATTATTAGGAAACAATTCTTTTCGTTCTCCTAGGAAAATCAATTTTTCTTGAAATCAAGAACAGTCAAATCACATACAATCGTTGTCATGTCATATGCTGGTATTACAAATAACGATTCTAATAAACTGTGCATTAAGGGAATAATTCAACCAACCTTGACCAAATTTCAATTCTATTATTGAAGACACAGAAAGAATATGAATCCAGAAAATATAAAGGAGAAAGGAGAAAGAGGCAAGAAGAAAGATATTACAGAGGCAAGAATAGATTCACAGAAAGTGGAAAGGGAAAGGGAAAAATGGGATCATAAAAAACAACTATTATATTAACCCTTAAAAACATCAATTTTAATCAGATCTCAGATGCCATGATATTCAGATATGAAAAGGGGCACAAACATACCTCATTGGCTATCCTTATTGAGCACGTTTTGAACTTTATTATCAGATTTGAGCACTTTTCATACCTGCCGTTAGGGCAATCTAGGGCAGGTTAAGGATAGCCGTCGACGAGTTGGGGCGCCATATCATATTCTTTTAGGGTGCCAACCCCCGCATAAGGTAGTGGACAGGAGGGAGGTTTATTCTTAGAGCTTTAATCTTTAACCATCCTCCCTTCTCCATCTGTGCACTTTAGGTTATTGTTTATTATTGTGTGTGTTTTTGGATATTTTAAGAGATCTGATTAAAATTTATGTTTTTAAGGGTTAATATAATAGTTGTTTTCCAAAACCTTCCCTTTATTTTGATATATTAAAAAAGGGATCATGCTCACCTTGTCCGTCATCTCATCTGACCCCCACACACACCCAACATACCCCTCCGTTACTGATGCAACCAGAGGCCCACCTGCGGGGACTCTCGAAAGACCATCTGCGGCAACCACACCTCATTGATCTTTTCTGTATTTACCACCACCTGAGCTACCAGGGTCTCCATCCTGCAGATACAGTATCATTAAGCTCTGTTACCAGATCCACTTTAGATGAGGCCTCAGCTTGTCTCCAACATCTAGGAATCAAGTTCCTAGCTGCTGTAAGCAAATGTCTCAAAAGACCTCTCTTGAAGCCTGCCAACGTAATGTCTCCCAGACAGAGCAACTCCAACTCCTTAGAGAGTTCAACCTGTCTAATCGACAGCTTGTTATGTAGATAAAACACATCATCCAAGAAGCGTCCCACTTCTAGACACGACCTCCAAATGTGCATGAACGTGCCACTCTCCAGGCCGCACCTGCAGCATGAGTCCGGAACAGAGGGGAACACAGCATGGATCGTGACCGGGCATTTATACCACCGAGTCATCACCTTATAGCTCCTCTCCTGGGATACTACGTTCAATGAGGACTTATTTACTTACCAGAAGGAAAATCTTCCCCAGTTCTTCCTGTGAAAAGGAGCAGCCCCACTTGGATTTCCATCTAACGTATCCTGGCCGGCACGTAACCCCACATTTGGGGATTCCAAACAGGTCATACAAAACTGAGACTGAGTGCACTGGTGTCCTCCTCCTCAAACATAGGGATTCAAATGGTGTCAGTGTTTTATAAATATCCATTTTCCTGTTTAGGGATCTAATAAAACTTTTTAATTGTTCATTAAAAATACAGGAATCCTCTGGGATCTCCATGTCTAAATACAGGCAACTCAGTGGCCTAACCCCATTATCAATGACAAAGTCATAAACAACTGGGTAGTCCCTCCTGACCTTATGAAAAAATGGATGTGTCGTAAGTCCTGTTATGAAGTCTGGGTTATCAAAGAGCGGGGTGAGTGGCCCAGGAAAAGAGGTAAGACCTAATTCCGAAGCTCCTCTAGGTTTTCGTTCTCCTTTACTTGAACAGCTACTAAACTCTAGAGGAAGAAAATACAATATCTACGATAGCAGCACCATTAATGCTGTATTAACTTCCTTGGAAAAGATCTCAAAAATCTCCAAAGACAAAATGATTTTCAAAATGTTTAAAAATACACACTTAAAACATATAGATTTGTCTAACAAACCAGAAACAGTAGATAGATGGATCCAGTCAGGGATAAAATATACAAAAAAAAAATCGTATTTTTCGTTTTATAAGATGCACCAGAATATAAGACGCACCCCAAATTTAGAGCTAAAACAAGGTAAAAAAAAATAAAAATGGGGTCCGTCTTATACTCCAATGTTGTCTTCCGGAGAGGGGGGCAGCAGTGATGGTGAACCGGGGTCACAGGAAGCAGAGGTTGTGCTGGCAGCTGCGGTGAGTCTGTGGTGGCAGTGGTGGCGGATTAATAGTGGCAGCAACGGCAGCAGCGGTGGGTCAGCAGTGGCAGCAGCGGCGGCGGGTCAGTGGCGGCAGCGGCGGTGGTTCAGTGGTGGAGCAGGCCGGTGCAGTGAGTGTCCCAGTCTGTCCATGATCCCAGTTCAAATGATGGTGCCTGGAGCAGCGCATGCACAGATGGAACTCTCATCCAAGAGCTCCATCTGCGCACGCGCTTACTCCCGGTGCCATCATTTGAAACTGGGACTGCAGACACACTGGGAAACCTGCCTTATAGCCACCGTACTTCGCACAGCCACCCGCCCGCATGCATAGAGAGGTAGCCGGCCTCCAGGACAGAGAGGCAGCTGGCACTGACAGACACCCGGCTGCCCACACACAGCCACAGACACCCGGCTGCCCGCACGCAGCCACAGGCACCCGGCCGCCCGAACGCACCCGGTCACCGCACAGGCAACCCCCCGGTAAGCTATATTCGGATTTTAAGATGCACTCCTAATTTTCCTCCCAAGTTTTACAACCTAAACTACAAAATAATATACCAGATCCAAACCTGTATTTCTACCTAAAAATAATAAAAAGCATCAGAATGCTTACAGAACCCAAATGTAAAATAAACAAAATTATACTTAAATTGATAAACAACCTGAATAATAAACTATCAGGGAGTTAAAAGAACAATCATCATGCCTGCAATTCTGAACTCACCACAAGAAAACTGACACTCATATCAAGTGGGGAAAAGGACTTGAAAGAAGATTTCTCAAAAGTCCAATGGGATAAAGCTCTTAAACACACATACCTATCTAATATCTGCGCTATATTACATGAAGCTTATTATAAGATTTATACCAGATGATATTTTACACCGAACGAAGTAGCTAAAATATTCCCAAACCAAAAACCAACATGCTGGAGAGGTTGCAATACAATAGATGACATTTTACATGTACTGTATTTTGGAGCTGCCCTAGAATCAGAAGCTTTTGGCAGAAAGTGTCTAAAATAATAATTCTCATAGTATACTCAATACTAACGCTAACCCCTCAATTAACTCTCTTATCGATAGATTTGGATGCAATAAATATACAATACAGGGCCATCATAATACATATCCCGCTAGTTACCAAAGTTAAACTGGCAGCATGTTGGAAATCCGATAAAATTAAAAATATTTACGATATAATAGAAAAAATATCCCTGCATAGGTTCTACGAAGAGCAACATGCTCTGATTAATAACTCTTGGAAAAGATTTAATAAAAAATGGGACCCATGGACTAACTTTATTAACAACTACACATACAGTAAATTTTAATTCTAACCTAGTTCTAATTCTGTTATAAAAGTAATGCATGTAGCCACCTGCTTTATCTGCGCTGGGTATCAACATATGGGGGACCTTATGCCATTTTTTTAATGTATTTATTTTTACACTCCATTAGTGGACCCAGACAGCCTTTGTGAGGGCAACCGATCAGAGACACATGCATGCCGGCAGTCTGACTACAGCCAATCACTGACGCTCTCACAGATGTTGGGAGCTGGAAAAAGTGAATATCTTTGTGATATAATGAGCGGACCTGGAAGCATTTTGTCCTGCTTTAAACGTTATGCTTCCTTCTTTTTTTAAATTTTCCAAGTAACCAAACCCGAACCGGAACCGGACATACAAGTAAAAGTCTGTGTTCCAGTCCTGTATCCAGACACCTGGTGTTCAGTATGAACCCTAAACTTTAAAATTTGGGTTTGCTCATCCCTACACATCATCTAACTAAAAAAGTTTAATCTGAATTGTTAATATGCCTTCCGAAAGCCATATCATGTAATGTGATGTCTCATAAGAGTGGATTTCCACCAACCTTTTGCCCGATTGTCTAGAGTATAATTTCCATGTTTGAGAGATTTGAGAGATTATCAGCTTGGAAGTACGAATTTGTCCACCCTTGTCTGAATTAACACCTACCAGTACATTTATTTGTGATACAAATGTTTTTAATGCACAATAGAAAAAATAGGATGGTCAAATGATTTTTCTTGGGTAACTAGTGATGTCATGTCACTCTGTTCATGCATGCCCCATAATATCACGCTCAAGACACTTTCTGTGTGTTTGAAAAAATGTACTGTTTTATCTCAAATTTTGACTTCACATATTACTTCTGCTGCTGATACTTTGCTTTCACATAGTTATTTCATGTTTAATGGAATATTTTATTTCTAAATTCGTGGATGCCCTATGGTTTTGAAATGCTCTCCTACTTTAACTAATGTGTATATAATTTGTTGGGAACAGCAGTAATTATTTAATATCAATAACCACTTAATTCAACAGATTGTCTGGGAAGGACGCTACATTAATGACTTGATTTTCATAATCAAAATAATGTTCCAAATTTTGATGATTTTTTCTGTATCTTAACAGTTTAAATTTAAGATCTGTCTCTGAAAAAATGGATAACACTACCCCCTTTCTTGATATATTGCTTACTGGTGATGCTGAAACAGGAAAGATTATAACTCAGTTGTACTGTAAACCCACTTGTGGCAACATTTCGCTATGCAAACAGCTGTCATCCTCACCATATAATTAAAAACTTATCAATAGGATAATTTGTGAGGGCCAGACAAGCATGTTCTGCTTATTCAGACTTCATGGTTGAATGTTACAATATTAGAACAAGGTTTAAACAGAGGGGCTGTTCAAAAATCATATTACTAGAGCCATGGCGATTTTGAAGACCAATTTAAGACAGGAACACTTTTTTTGGTGCACACTCCATCTGGCCATGCTGTTGTCACACCCAGTTCAAGCTGATCAAACACTGCAAGCAGCTTGCACTAGGCAGAGGACCAAGCATACCTGAGCACAGCGATGTTCACACAAGTGATTTGCATACGTAAAGCACCAAATCTATGTTTTTTTGTACAGTTTGTGGTTGGTGTGTTTGGTATGAACACCGAACTCTCGACCTCGGGTTTCACTCATCTCTAATCAGATCCGCTCATTTCCACTATTTTTGATGAAAGAGGAATTGTTAGTCCCTGACTTTTGGAACATGAAAGAACTGAATTTAGGGTCATATTACAAAGGATTGTTAAAAATCCACTTGTGACTTTTAGGATCGCTACTTCCAATAGGTGGCGCTGTGCTAGAGTTTGTCTCCTTTACTGGAGAGACAATCTGAATTTAGGGGTAATTTAAGAATCACAGAGGTAGCACTCCCAATGATGAAGTGAGTTAAGAAACTGTGGTAGCAAGTGGAGATGATGAGATTAATCCATAGTGAATCAAATTTGAGTCAAATTTACTTAAGTTCACAGGTCCCCACAAACTTCAACAGTTTGCAATTCGATATACATGCATCAGCAAAATAAAATATATGACCAACCCCATTTCACACACTGGTAAAGAGTAATACAGCAGGCTAGTAATGACTAGAGTTGAGCGCAGTTTGCGGTTCTCCAGTTCGCGGTTCGAGTGATTTTGGGGGCTGTTCTAGATCGAACTAGAACTCGAGCTTTTTACAGCTACAGTGTGCAGGAGCCATCGCTGGCAGCCTGCCACAAGCTGGTAACCAAGATAAACATCGGGTATCCAAGCAAAGCGCTTTGGTTAGTAACCCGATGTTTATCCTAGTTACGTGCAGGAAGCCCACACTTCCCCGCTCAGCTCGCTCCGCCCCCTCCTGCCCGCGGCATGTACACACGTACACACACACACACACACACACACACACACACACACACACACACACATGGTCCCGCTCGGCTTACCTGCGGTGATGAAGTCCCGCCATCCCGACCTCAGCGCTGTCACTGTCCTCCATGGCCGCCGCTGGTCACATCACCTTTTCTCGCTTCCGACCCGAGACTGACTAGCGGTGACGTCACGGGCCTCTCGCGATACTTGGCTGTGAAGGCGGCGGTCATTGAACTCAGTGACAGGTGCTGTCAGCAGTGCAGGAGATCAGCGCAGGTAATGTACCTCGCTGACAGCAGCACTTGTCATGCCCTGCAGTGACCTGGGCTGACCCATTGATGTTAGCTCAGGTCACTGCACTGCTCTCCCAGCCAATGGGGAACATTCTGCTCTTCATTGACTGGGACAGTGTGGATCGTCATGGCAACCTCTTGGATTACACCAGACCTGGATTTGTTTTTCTTTCTAATAAATTGGTTAAAGAGGGAATGTTTTGGGGAGTGTTTTTTCAAATAAAAATGTGTTTGTCGTCTATTTTTTTTTATTACTGACTGGGTTGGTGATGTCGGGTATCTGATAGACGCCTGACCTCACCAACTCCAGGGCTTGATGCCAGGTGACATTACACATCTGGTATTAACCCCATATATTACCCCGTTTTCCACCGCACCAGGGCGCGGGATGAGCTGGGGCGAAGCACCAGGATTGGCGCATCTAATGGATGCGCCACTTCTGGGGCGGCTGCGGCCTGCTATTTTTAGGCTGGGGAGAGTCCAATAACCATGGACCTCCCTAGTCTGAGAATATCAGACCCCAGCTGTCTGCTTTTCCTTGGCTGGTGATCCAATTTTGGGGGGACCCCTACGTGTTTTTTTTTTTTAATTATTTATTTAATTTAAAATAACAGCGTGGGGTTTTGGATTACCAGCCAAGGTGAGATTGCCAGCTGTGGTTTGCAGGCTGCAACCGTCTGCTTTACCCTAGCTGGCTACAAAACTAGGGGGAACCCTACGTCATTTTTTTTTTTCATTTTTTTGGCTAAATACAAAGCTAAGCACCCCTTAGTGCCACATGAAAGGAACCAAAGGGTGCAAAATTACAAAATGCAGGAGAGTGGGACATTATGTGTTTTTCTGCCATTATAATGGCAGAAAAGACTGATATGAAGTGCACAAGCACAAGAAAATCACCAGAGCGCTCTACGCTGTGAAAAGCAGTAGAAAATGGCACTGGAGTGAACATGTGACCGCCTCATGTAGGATGAAGCTATGGATCCTGGGTAAATTTAAGCATTTACCCTCCTTCAGTTTTTTTGCAGTACACAAAAAAAACGGAAGGCACGTGGATGACAAACAGATGACATACGGACCGTCTATGGAATGGAAACGGATGCCACATGGATGCACCCGTGAAAAAAAAACGGACTGTTTTTGCAGACCGCAAAAATGGATCGGTCGTGTTAATGTAGCCTTATTCTGATCTGCCGTTTATAAACAGCAGGCAGAAATAAGTGAATAACGCCCCCCGGCGTCAGAAAATCTCCGGGGTTTCAGGGCTAGCTGAGACCCTGGAGATCATGATTCAGGACGGTTTTTCCGGTCCCCGCTCACGTGATCACAGGTATACACCGTACACCGATGATCACGTTACAGTAAATGACAGCGCCGGTAAAAAATTATTTATCTCCCATCTGGCATGAACAAACACTTCTCCACTTCTTCTCCACTTCTTCTCCACTTCTTCTCCACTTTTTCTCCACTTTCTCTCCATTTTTTCTGCACTTTTTCTCCACTTTTTCTCCATTTTTTCTCCACTTTTTCTCCACTTTTTCTCCATTTTTTCTCCACTTCTTCTCCACTTTTTCTCCACTTTTTCTCCACTTTTTCTCCATTTTTTTCTCCACTTTTTCTCCACTTTTTCTCCACTTTTTCTCCACTTTTTCTCCATTTTTTTCTCCACTTTTTCTCCATTTTTTCTCCACTTCTTCTCCACTTCTTCTCCACTTTTTCTCCACCTTTTCTCCACTTTTTCTCCACTTTTTCTCCACTTTTTCTCAACCTTTTCTCCATTTTTTCTACATTTTTTCTCCACTGTTTCTCCACTTTTTCTCCACTTCTCCATTTTTTCTCCACTTTTTCTCCACTTTTTCTCCACTTTTTCTCCATTTTTTCTCCACTTTTTCTCCACTTTTTCTCCATTTTTTTCTCCATTTTTTCTCCACTTTTTCTCCATTTTTTCTCCACTTTTTCTCCCCTTTTTTTTTCCGTTCTTTTTCTATGGTCGGTCTACCCATTAGCTCTGCCATGCATAGTGTAGCTCTACACCTACTGCACATGTTACTTTATGATTGACATCTCTTTCGTACCAGAGCTGTCAAAGCCTACTCTGACCCCATATTTGTCATTACTATATTGTCCTTGTACTGAATTATGACATTTGTATCATGTGTTTCATTTCTTGCTGTGTTGCAATTTTTTTGCTGCATCCCAATTGTACCTCTACATTGTTCGAGTTTATGTTATTGTTCTCTCACTCTTATGTGATACTGATTATTGTCATTTTTCATGATTACATGCAGATAAGTCCAATCTGACCAAGGCTCAGGCCGAAACGTCATTTGTAACTTGTTTTTGACAAAAACATATATGCTTATGAATTTTTTTTTTTTTTTAATACGGACCAATAAAGAGTGATTTTGCATTACTATCCGTTGTGACTGACTGACTTAGTCTGGGAGATTTAGAGTGCCGAGGTTACTCACTAATTTTATCTATTATTACCTCTGAGCACCTATATACCAGTGAGCAGAGCTTCCTCTACAGTAGTTCTCCTGATTAGGCATGCCCTTACCTCATGAGCAGGGCATTGCAGCTTTGGTAGCAACCATTACGACATGGACTCTGCTGCTGTGGACCCGGGGAGAGTGAGTGCAGATTCATTGCACCCACACTCCTCACATGAAGGGTCCGCACTCCTAGAAAATGGGGGATACGTTCCCTGAGTGTCTCCCCCCCATATTCTAGACGGTCCAGAGTCGTCGTGGGACCCCTTTATTTTTTTTCTTACAATAAATTGGTGAAAGAGGAAATGTTTTGGGGACTGTTTTTTCAAATAAATTTCTTTTGTCGATTTTTTTTTTTTGTTAGTACTGACAGTTTATGATGTTGGGTATCTAATAGACGCCATGACATCACAAACTGCTGGGCTTGATCTCAGGGGACTTTACAGCTAGTATCAACTCGATTTATTACCCCGTTTGCCACTGCACCAGGGCACGGGATGAGCTGGGGTGAAGCGCCAGGATTGGCGCATCTAGTGGATGCGCCACGTCTGGGGTGCCTGCGGCCTGCTATTTTTAGGCTGTGAAGGCCCAATAACTATGGACCTTCCCACCCTGAGAATACCAGACAACAGCTGTCCGCTTTACCTTGGCTAAGGATCCAATTTGGGGGGGACCCTACTTTTATTGTGTAATTATTAATATTTATAAAATAATTATAAAAAAGAGCCTGAGGGGACCTCCACATTGGATCCCCAACCACGGTAAAGCTGCCAGCTGTGGTTTTCAGGCTACAGCCGTCTGCTTTACCCTAGCTGGCTATCAAAAATGGGGGGACCCAACGTCATTTTTTTTTTTTTTTACTATTTTTTAAATAGAAATCAATGGGCTTCCCTGTATTTTGATTGCCAACCAAGGTAACGGCAGGCAGATGGGGGTGGCAACCCATAGCTGTCTGCTTTATCTGCGCTGAGAATCAAAAATACCGCGGAGCGCTACGTCATTTTTTTTAAAAATTTATTTTTACAGCACTGTGATGTCCAGCAATCAAAATACAGGGAAGCCCATTTTGTTTTTAGTTATTTAAATAAATAATTAAAAAAAATATATATGGGCTCCCGCTGCATTTTTTGTATTGCTAGCTAAGGGTAATCCAAGCAGCTACTGGCTGCTAACCCCCACTGCTTGGTGTTACCTTCACTGGGAATGGAAAATCCAGGGAAGCATTTTTTATTTTTTTTGCCAAAAAACTACAAAAAAAGGACGTGAGCTTCTCACTCGCAGAGTCACGACAAGGTGAATGGTGTTCAAAAATAAAACAAATCATTAATTTCTGTGTCATGTTCATTCTGCCTCCAAAAATAATTGAAAAACAGCCATAAAAATATCTAATGTACCCTAAAATAGTACCAATAAAACAATTAACATGCCCTCAAATGGCTCAGCAGAAATATAGAAAAGTTATAGCTCTCAAAATTTGAAGATGCAAAAACTTTTCTTTGTAAAAAAAAAGTGTTTTTAATGTGTAATAATAGCCAAACATGAAAAAAATATATAAATCTTGTATCATTGTAATCACACTGACGCAAAGAATTAGTCATGTATTCATTTATACTGTATAGTGAATGGCGAAAAAAAACAAAAAAAAAAAAACAATTCTTGAACTGCCAGCCATAAACAGACCATTTCTGGAGGGAGGAATAATGGGGTTTATTTTGTTTTTTTTTTATACACTACATTCAAAAACATTGTTTCAACCCCAGTGAGAGCCATTCAAAGACTGCAAATGGCTACCTGAGCATCCCGATGTTTGAAAAAGTACTGAACAGTGGGAGCACACTCGCTCGTCACTACTAAAAATGTAATTATTTTTTCATCACTGCTAAATGGTATTAATTTCTGTGCAACATCTGTGGTGTCAATGTTGATCACTGCATAGATAATTTCATTGATAGATATAGTTTGTAAAATAGGGTCACTTCTGGGGTATTCTGTTGTTCTGGCATCTCAGGATATCTGCCAATCTGACATGACATCCACATGCCATAACACCAAAACTGCACTGCAATATGGCACTCTTTTCCTTCTGAGATTTCCACTGTGCCTGAAAAGAAGTTCCAAATTAAATGTAGAGTATCGGTGCACTCAGGAGAAATTGTACAACAAACTATGCAGTCAGTTTTTTCTTATGAACCCTTGTAAGTGATAAGCGAGCACTGAAGTACTTGATTGTTCTTTACTCAAGTCGAGTAGGTTGGACTTTCTGTTGGGCGCGACTCGAGTAACGAGTAGAATGGAAGTTAATTATTGGGCATTCTGGATCTCCGCCCACATACAGCTAGCCATAAATAGAGCATTTCCGAGGGAGAGCGGGCTTTTTTTAAATATGGGATCAGAACACATTGTTCTAATCTCCAGGGAAATGTGATCAAACATTGGAGTGATTGGGTACTCGCTGTGCTCCGCTGAGTATCTTGGGTGCTCACATGTGTCATTCATTAAACATTGAACAAAAACCATTAGCTTTCTTACCTGCATGATGCGAGCAGTCCTGTGAGTGCTAATTGCTGTCTCCGAATGACTCTCACTGAGAGTAAAACCATCGTTTTTGAATGTAGTGTGTCCAAAAAAAAAGAAGTCCTCCCCCAGAAATGGCATGTTTATGGCTGAATGTATGTGGGCAGACAGCTGAAGTGTACACATTTTTGGAGTCAAGCCTATCACAGCATACAACCAGTCCACTTGAGTAAAGAGCACTTAATCAATTTTGTGTTCGCTCATTATTAATAAGTCAAAATGATATTCTCTATTTATTTATTTTGTTCTAGAGGATCTTCACAGCAGACATCAGCCCAAAAGTATTACCCAAATTGCCATCACACAAGGGCAATCAGTAAAAGCTGAGCAAAGCTCCAGAATTGATGCATCTAATGGATGTGGCACTTCTTGGGCGGTTATGAGCTGCTATTTTAGGCTGGGAGAGGGCAAATAGCCATGGGCAATACCACTTTGATAATATCAGCCCAACGCTGTCTGCATTACTTTGACTGGTTTTCAAAATCAGGAAGTAGCCCATAACATTTTTTAAAATATTAATTTAAATAATTTTAGAAAATGGTGTGGGATCACATCTATTTTAGATAGCCAACCAAGGTAAAGATGACAGCTGAGAGTTGCAGCCTGCAGTTGTCTGCTTTACTTGCACTGGTGATCAAAAATAGGTGGGACTTTTTTAAAAATTGTTCTCTATCCACATTTGTTTGCAGGGTCATTGCCCCATTTTGCTTACTTTTGCAGACTCCTAGCCCTTAGTATAACTATTTTATAGTCAATTTACAGCACAAAAGCTCGGGTCTCCATTTAATTATACGGAGCCTGGGGTTAAATAAGGGTGAAGTTCATTTCTCTGCACTGAAGTTTTAACTAAGCTCCAGCTGAACCCGGTGATTTAACTTTCACAAGAACTGTTCATCTCTAATTGTAACTCAAAAGACTACAGTGCAAAAAAGATATACGTAGGTTCACATTTGTAAATGAAAATATGGCAACAGTGTGCAGTATGGTTATGGGGTGTATGACTGAAAATTGGACTGCAAAACAGATATTAAAAAAATAAAATGTGTAAATCATGTAAATCATTAAAAAAATTGCAGCTTGCAGTATTTACCAAAAAATGAACAGGACAAAAAACAGTTTGTTAGTTTTGTGTCTCAAAAGCAAGCACCTGCAGTAGACCACCATATTTGGGTGGCATCTACAGTGCCTTGAGAAAGTATTCTCCCCCTTGGCTTATAACCTATTTTGTTTCATTGCAACGTGTGTTTAAATATTTTTGTAATCTGATTTGTGTGTGATGCACTAAATAGTCTAATTTGGTGAAGTTAGTGAGACAAAAATATAGGCAAAAAATAAATTAATGGAATAAAATAAATAAAAATTGCCATGTACATATGTATTCACCCCTTTTGCTATGAAGCCCCTAAAAATCTTTGGTGCAAGCAATTACCTTCACAAGTCACTTGCTTAGTGAAAGGAAGTCCAGCTGTGTGTAATCTCAATATTACATAATCTGTCAGTATACACACACCTTTTCTGAATGGCCACAGAGGCTGAAAAACCACTAACCAAGCAACACCATGAAGGCAAAGAATGAGGGATGAATAGATCTGTGGATGTTGGGATTCACTGATTCGGTAAGACTTTAGTTAAAAGTTCAGTTTAGTACACGGACTTAACACGAACTTGACCCTGGATCCTAAACCCCACATAAGCTAAAGTGGGCCCAAAGTTTGGTATTGTAAAATGGCTGTAAAATAGTCATGGTAATGGCTAGGTTGCTGCAAAAAAAAACAAAATGGGAGTAAGAGCAGGATGATTGCCCAGCACATAAATATAGTTAGGGAAGAAAAAAAAAATAAAAAATGACTTGGGGTCCCCTCTATTTTTGATAACCAGCTCAGTTAAAGCAGACATCTGTGGGCTGCATCTTTCAGCTATCTGCTTTACCTTGGCTGGTTATCAAAAATAGAAAGTACCTGATGTCATTTTTTTTTTATTTAAATAAATAAATGTTAAAAATAAAATTAATGGAGAGTATGGCCTTCCTAATATACAAGCATATTATTACTCAAATGTATTAAAACAAACCAACAACTGGTTAATAAAAAACAAAAATTCTCCAGCTTTGGTTAATTTGGAACTAATATTATTAGGAAACAATTCTTTTCGTTCTCCTAGGAAAATCAATTTTTCTTGAAATCAAGAACAGTCAAATCACATACAATCGTTGTCATGTCATATGCTGGTATTACAAATAACGATTCTAATAAACTGTGCATTAAGGGAATAATTCAACCAACCTTGACCAAATTTCAATTCTATTATTGAAGACACAGAAAGAATATGAATCCAGAAAATATAAAGGAGAAAGGAGAAAGAGGCAAGAAGAAAGATATTACAGAGGCAAGAATAGATTCACAGAAAGTGGAAAGGGAAAGGGAAAAATGGGATCATAAAAAACAACTATTATATTAACCCTTAAAAACATCAATTTTAATCAGATCTCAGATGCCATGATATTCAGATATGAAAAGGGGCACAAACATACCTCATTGGCTATCCTTATTGAGCACGTTTTGAACTTTATTATCAGATTTGAGCACTTTTCATACCTGCCGTTAGGGCAATCTAGGGCAGGTTAAGGATAGCCGTCGACGAGTTGGGGCGCCATATCATATTCTTTTAGGGTGCCAACCCCCGCATAAGGTAGTGGACAGGAGGGAGGTTTATTCTTAGAGCTTTAATCTTTAACCATCCTCCCTTCTCCATCTGTGCACTTTAGGTTATTGTTTATTATTGTGTGTGTTTTTGGATATTTTAAGAGATCTGATTAAAATTTATGTTTTTAAGGGTTAATATAATAGTTGTTTTCCAAAACCTTCCCTTTATTTTGATATATTAAAAAAGGGATCATGCTCACCTTGTCCGTCATCTCATCTGACCCCCACACACACCCAACATACCCCTCCGTTACTGATGCAACCAGAGGCCCACCTGCGGGGACTCTCGAAAGACCATCTGCGGCAACCACACCTCATTGATCTTTTCTGTATTTACCACCACCTGAGCTACCAGGGTCTCCATCCTGCAGATACAGTATCATTAAGCTCTGTTACCAGATCCACTTTAGATGAGGCCTCAGCTTGTCTCCAACATCTAGGAATCAAGTTCCTAGCTGCTGTAAGCAAATGTCTCAAAAGACCTCTCTTGAAGCCTGCCAACGTAATGTCTCCCAGACAGAGCAACTCCAACTCCTTAGAGAGTTCAACCTGTCTAATCGACAGCTTGTTATGTAGATAAAACACATCATCCAAGAAGCGTCCCACTTCTAGACACGACCTCCAAATGTGCATGAACGTGCCACTCTCCAGGCCGCACCTGCAGCATGAGTCCGGAACAGAGGGGAACACAGCATGGATCGTGACCGGGCATTTATACCACCGAGTCATCACCTTATAGCTCCTCTCCTGGGATACTACGTTCAATGAGGACTTATTTACTTACCAGAAGGAAAATCTTCCCCAGTTCTTCCTGTGAAAAGGAGCAGCCCCACTTGGATTTCCATCTAACGTATCCTGGCCGGCACGTAACCCCACATTTGGGGATTCCAAACAGGTCATACAAAACTGAGACTGAGTGCACTGGTGTCCTCCTCCTCAAACATAGGGATTCAAATGGTGTCAGTGTTTTATAAATATCCATTTTCCTGTTTAGGGATCTAATAAAACTTTTTAATTGTTCATTAAAAATACAGGAATCCTCTGGGATCTCCATGTCTAAATACAGGCAACTCAGTGGCCTAACCCCATTATCAATGACAAAGTCATAAACAACTGGGTAGTCCCTCCTGACCTTATGAAAAAATGGATGTGTCGTAAGTCCTGTTATGAAGTCTGGGTTATCAAAGAGCGGGGTGAGTGGCCCAGGAAAAGAGGTAAGACCTAATTCCGAAGCTCCTCTAGGTTTTCGTTCTCCTTTACTTGAACAGCTACTAAACTCTAGAGGAAGAAAATACAATATCTACGATAGCAGCACCATTAATGCTGTATTAACTTCCTTGGAAAAGATCTCAAAAATCTCCAAAGACAAAATGATTTTCAAAATGTTTAAAAATACACACTTAAAACGTATAGATTTGTCTAACAAACCAGAAACAGTAGATAGATGGATCCAGTCAGGGATAAAATATACAAAAAAAAAAATCGTATTTTTCGTTTTATAAGATGCACCAGAATATAAGACGCACCCCAAATTTAGAGCTAAAACAAGGTAAAAAAAAATAAAAATGGGGTCCGTCTTATACTCCAATGTTGTCTTCCGGAGAGGGGGGCAGCAGTGATGGTGAACCGGGGTCACAGGAAGCAGAGGTTGTGCTGGCAGCTGCGGTGAGTCTGTGGTGGCAGTGGTGGCGGATTAATAGTGGCAGCAACGGCAGCAGCGGTGGGTCAGCAGTGGCAGCAGCGGCGGCGGGTCAGTGGCGGCAGCGGCGGTGGTTCAGTGGTGGAGCAGGCCGGTGCAGTGAGTGTCCCAGTCTGTCCATGATCCCAGTTCAAATGATGGTGCCTGGAGCAGCGCATGCACAGATGGAACTCTCATCCAAGAGCTCCATCTGCGCACGCGCTTACTCCCGGTGCCATCATTTGAAACTGGGACTGCAGACACACTGGGAAACCTGCCTTATAGCCACCGTACTTCGCACAGCCACCCGCCCGCATGCATAGAGAGGTAGCCGGCCTCCAGGACAGAGAGGCAGCTGGCACTGACAGACACCCGGCTGCCCACACACAGCCACAGACACCCGGCTGCCCGCACGCAGCCACAGGCACCCGGCCGCCCGAACGCACCCGGTCACCGCACAGGCAACCCCCCGGTAAGCTATATTCGGATTTTAAGATGCACTCCTAATTTTCCTCCCAAGTTTTACAACCTAAACTACAAAATAATATACCAGATCCAAACCTGTATTTCTACCTAAAAATAATAAAAAGCATCAGAATGCTTACAGAACCCAAATGTAAAATAAACAAAATTATACTTAAATTGATAAACAACCTGAATAATAAACTATCAGGGAGTTAAAAGAACAATCATCATGCCTGCAATTCTGAACTCACCACAAGAAAACTGACACTCATATCAAGTGGGGAAAAGGACTTGAAAGAAGATTTCTCAAAAGTCCAATGGGATAAAGCTCTTAAACACACATACCTATCTAATATCTGCGCTATATTACATGAAGCTTATTATAAGATTTATACCAGATGATATTTTACACCGAACGAAGTAGCTAAAATATTCCCAAACCAAAAACCAACATGCTGGAGAGGTTGCAATACAATAGATGACATTTTACATGTACTGTATTTTGGAGCTGCCCTAGAATCAGAAGCTTTTGGCAGAAAGTGTCTAAAATAATAATTCTCATAGTATACTCAATACTAACGCTAACCCCTCAATTAACTCTCTTATCGATAGATTTGGATGCAATAAATATACAATACAGGGCCATCATAATACATATCCCGCTAGTTACCAAAGTTAAACTGGCAGCATGTTGGAAATCCGATAAAATTAAAAATATTTACGATATAATAGAAAAAATATCCCTGCATAGGTTCTACGAAGAGCAACATGCTCTGATTAATAACTCTTGGAAAAGATTTAATAAAAAATGGGACCCATGGACTAACTTTATTAACAACTACACATACAGTAAATTTTAATTCTAACCTAGTTCTAATTCTGTTATAAAAGTAATGCATGTAGCCACCTGCTTTATCTGCGCTGGGTATCAACATATGGGGGACCTTATGCCATTTTTTTAATGTATTTATTTTTACACTCCATTAGTGGACCCAGACAGCCTTTGTGAGGGCAACCGATCAGAGACACATGCATGCCGGCAGTCTGACTACAGCCAATCACTGACGCTCTCACAGATGTTGGGAGCTGGAAAAAGTGAATATCTTTGTGATATAATGAGCGGACCTGGAAGCATTTTGTCCTGCTTTAAACGTTATGCTTCCTTCTTTTTTTAAATTTTCCAAGTAACCAAACCCGAACCGGAACCGGACATACAAGTAAAAGTCTGTGTTCCAGTCCTGTATCCAGACACCTGGTGTTCAGTATGAACCCTAAACTTTAAAATTTGGGTTTGCTCATCCCTACACATCATCTAACTAAAAAAGTTTAATCTGAATTGTTAATATGCCTTCCGAAAGCCATATCATGTAATGTGATGTCTCATAAGAGTGGATTTCCACCAACCTTTTGCCCGATTGTCTAGAGTATAATTTCCATGTTTGAGAGATTTGAGAGATTATCAGCTTGGAAGTACGAATTTGTCCACCCTTGTCTGAATTAACACCTACCAGTACATTTATTTGTGATACAAATGTTTTTAATGCACAATAGAAAAAATAGGATGGTCAAATGATTTTTCTTGGGTAACTAGTGATGTCATGTCACTCTGTTCATGCATGCCCCATAATATCACGCTCAAGACACTTTCTGTGTGTTTGAAAAAATGTACTGTTTTATCTCAAATTTTGACTTCACATATTACTTCTGCTGCTGATACTTTGCTTTCACATAGTTATTTCATGTTTAATGGAATATTTTATTTCTAAATTCGTGGATGCCCTATGGTTTTGAAATGCTCTCCTACTTTAACTAATGTGTATATAATTTGTTGGGAACAGCAGTAATTATTTAATATCAATAACCACTTAATTCAACAGATTGTCTGGGAAGGACGCTACATTAATGACTTGATTTTCATAATCAAAATAATGTTCCAAATTTTGATGATTTTTTCTGTATCTTAACAGTTTAAATTTAAGATCTGTCTCTGAAAAAATGGATAACACTACCCCCTTTCTTGATATATTGCTTACTGGTGATGCTGAAACAGGAAAGATTATAACTCAGTTGTACTGTAAACCCACTTGTGGCAACATTTCGCTATGCAAACAGCTGTCATCCTCACCATATAATTAAAAACTTATCAATAGGATAATTTGTGAGGGCCAGACAAGCATGTTCTGCTTATTCAGACTTCATGGTTGAATGTTACAATATTAGAACAAGGTTTAAACAGAGGGGCTGTTCAAAAATCATATTACTAGAGCCATGGCGATTTTGAAGACCAATTTAAGACAGGAACACTTTTTTTGGTGCACACTCCATCTGGCCATGCTGTTGTCACACCCAGTTCAAGCTGATCAAACACTGCAAGCAGCTTGCACTAGGCAGAGGACCAAGCATACCTGAGCACAGCGATGTTCACACAAGTGATTTGCATACGTAAAGCACCAAATCTATGTTTTTTTGTACAGTTTGTGGTTGGTGTGTTTGGTATGAACACCGAACTCTCGACCTCGGGTTTCACTCATCTCTAATCAGATCCGCTCATTTCCACTATTTTTGATGAAAGAGGAATTGTTAGTCCCTGACTTTTGGAACATGAAAGAACTGAATTTAGGGTCATATTACAAAGGATTGTTAAAAATCCACTTGTGACTTTTAGGATCGCTACTTCCAATAGGTGGCGCTGTGCTAGAGTTTGTCTCCTTTACTGGAGAGACAATCTGAATTTAGGGGTAATTTAAGAATCACAGAGGTAGCACTCCCAATGATGAAGTGAGTTAAGAAACTGTGGTAGCAAGTGGAGATGATGAGATTAATCCATAGTGAATCAAATTTGAGTCAAATTTACTTAAGTTCACAGGTCCCCACAAACTTCAACAGTTTGCAATTCGATATACATGCATCAGCAAAATAAAATATATGACCAACCCCATTTCACACACTGGTAAAGAGTAATACAGCAGGCTAGTAATGACTAGAGTTGAGCGCAGTTTGCGGTTCTCCAGTTCGCGGTTCGAGTGATTTTGGGGGCTGTTCTAGATCGAACTAGAACTCGAGCTTTTTACAGCTACAGTGTGCAGGAGCCATCGCTGGCAGCCTGCCACAAGCTGGTAACCAAGATAAACATCGGGTATCCAAGCAAAGCGCTTTGGTTAGTAACCCGATGTTTATCCTAGTTACGTGCAGGAAGCCCACACTTCCCCGCTCAGCTCGCTCCGCCCCCTCCTGCCCGCGGCATGTACACACGTACACACACACACACACACACACACACACACACACACACACACACACACACACACACACACACATGGTCCCGCTCGGCTTACCTGCGGTGATGAAGTCCCGCCATCCCGACCTCAGCGCTGTCACTGTCCTCCATGGCCGCCGCTGGTCACATCACCTTTTCTCGCTTCCGACCCGAGACTGACTAGCGGTGACGTCACGGGCCTCTCGCGATACTTGGCTGTGAAGGCGGCGGTCATTGAACTCAGTGACAGGTGCTGTCAGCAGTGCAGGAGATCAGCGCAGGTAATGTACCTCGCTGACAGCAGCACTTGTCATGCCCTGCAGTGACCTGGGCTGACCCATTGATGTTAGCTCAGGTCACTGCACTGCTCTCCCAGCCAATGGGGAACATTCTGCTCTTCATTGACTGGGACAGTGTGGATCGTCATGGCAACCTCTTGGATTACACCAGACCTGGATTTGTTTTTCTTTCTAATAAATTGGTTAAAGAGGGAATGTTTTGGGGAGTGTTTTTTCAAATAAAAATGTGTTTGTCGTCTATTTTTTTTTATTACTGACTGGGTTGGTGATGTCGGGTATCTGATAGACGCCTGACCTCACCAACTCCAGGGCTTGATGCCAGGTGACATTACACATCTGGTATTAACCCCATATATTACCCCGTTTTCCACCGCACCAGGGCGCGGGATGAGCTGGGGCGAAGCACCAGGATTGGCGCATCTAATGGATGCGCCACTTCTGGGGCGGCTGCGGCCTGCTATTTTTAGGCTGGGGAGAGTCCAATAACCATGGACCTCCCTAGTCTGAGAATATCAGACCCCAGCTGTCTGCTTTTCCTTGGCTGGTGATCCAATTTTGGGGGGACCCCTACGTGTTTTTTTTTTTTAATTATTTATTTAATTTAAAATAACAGCGTGGGGTTTTGGATTACCAGCCAAGGTGAGATTGCCAGCTGTGGTTTGCAGGCTGCAACCGTCTGCTTTACCCTAGCTGGCTACAAAACTAGGGGGAACCCTACGTCATTTTTTTTTTTCATTTTTTTGGCTAAATACAAAGCTAAGCACCCCTTAGTGCCACATGAAAGGAACCAAAGGGTGCAAAATTACAAAATGCAGGAGAGTGGGACATTATGTGTTTTTCTGCCATTATAATGGCAGAAAAGACTGATATGAAGTGCACAAGCACAAGAAAATCACCAGAGCGCTCTACGCTGTGAAAAGCAGTAGAAAATGGCACTGGAGTGAACATGTGACCGCCTCATGTAGGATGAAGCTATGGATCCTGGGTAAATTTAAGCATTTACCCTCCTTCAGTTTTTTTGCAGTACACAAAAAAAACGGAAGGCACGTGGATGACAAACAGATGACATACGGACCGTCTATGGAATGGAAACGGATGCCACATGGATGCACCCGTGAAAAAAAAACGGACTGTTTTTGCAGACCGCAAAAATGGATCGGTCGTGTTAATGTAGCCTTATTCTGATCTGCCGTTTATAAACAGCAGGCAGAAATAAGTGAATAACGCCCCCCGGCGTCAGAAAATCTCCGGGGTTTCAGGGCTAGCTGAGACCCTGGAGATCATGATTCAGGACGGTTTTTCCGGTCCCCGCTCACGTGATCACAGGTATACACCGTACACCGATGATCACGTTACAGTAAATGACAGCGCCGGTAAAAAATTATTTATCTCCCATCTGGCATGAACAAACACTTCTCCACTTCTTCTCCACTTCTTCTCCACTTCTTCTCCACTTTTTCTCCACTTTCTCTCCATTTTTTCTGCACTTTTTCTCCACTTTTTCTCCATTTTTTCTCCACTTTTTCTCCATTTTTTCTCCACTTCTTCTCCACTTTTTCTCCACTTTTTCTCCACTTTTTCTCCATTTTTTTCTCCACTTTTTCTCCACTTTTTCTCCACTTTTTCTCCACTTTTTCTCCATTTTTTTCTCCACTTTTTCTCCATTTTTTCTCCACTTCTTCTCCACTTCTTCTCCACTTTTTCTCCACCTTTTCTCCACTTTTTCTCCACTTTTTCTCCACTTTTTCTCAACCTTTTCTCCATTTTTTCTACATTTTTTCTCCACTGTTTCTCCACTTTTTCTCCACTTCTCCATTTTTTCTCCACTTTTTCTCCACTTTTTCTCCACTTTTTCTCCATTTTTTCTCCACTTTTTCTCCACTTTTTCTCCATTTTTTCTCCATTTTTTCTCCACTTTTTCTCCACTTTTTCTCCCCTTTTTTTTTTTCCGTTCTTTTTCTATGGTCGGTCTACCCATTAGCTCTGCCATGCATAGTGTAGCTCTACACCTACTGCACATGTTACTTTATGATTGACATCTCTTTCGTACCAGAGCTGTCAAAGCCTACTCTGACCCCATATTTGTCATTACTATATTGTCCTTGTACTGAATTATGACATTTGTATCATGTGTTTCATTTCTTGCTGTGTTGCAATTTTTTTGCTGCATCCCAATTGTACCTCTACATTGTTCGAGTTTATGTTATTGTTCTCTCACTCTTATGTGATACTGATTATTGTCATTTTTCATGATTACATGCAGATAAGTCCAATCTGACCAAGGCTCAGGCCGAAACGTCATTTGTAACTTGTTTTTGACAAAAACATATATGCTTATGAATTTTTTTTTTTTTTTAATACGGACCAATAAAGAGTGATTTTGCATTACTATCCGTTGTGACTGACTGACTTAGTCTGGGAGATTTAGAGTGCCGAGGTTACTCACTAATTTTATCTATTATTACCTCTGAGCACCTATATACCAGTGAGCAGAGCTTCCTCTACAGTAGTTCTCCTGATTAGGCATGCCCTTACCTCATGAGCAGGGCATTGCAGCTTTGGTAGCAACCATTACGACATGGACTCTGCTGCTGTGGACCCGGGGAGAGTGAGTGCAGATTCATTGCACCCACACTCCTCACATGAAGGGTCCGCACTCCTAGAAAATGGGGGATACGTTCCCTGAGTGTCTCCCCCCCATATTCTAGACGGTCCAGAGTCGTCGTGGGACCCCTTTATTTTTTTTCTTACAATAAATTGGTGAAAGAGGAAATGTTTTGGGGACTGTTTTTTCAAATAAATTTCTTTTGTCGATTTTTTTTTTTTGTTAGTACTGACAGTTTATGATGTTGGGTATCTAATAGACGCCATGACATCACAAACTGCTGGGCTTGATCTCAGGGGACTTTACAGCTAGTATCAACTCGATTTATTACCCCGTTTGCCACTGCACCAGGGCACGGGATGAGCTGGGGTGAAGCGCCAGGATTGGCGCATCTAGTGGATGCGCCACGTCTGGGGTGCCTGCGGCCTGCTATTTTTAGGCTGTGAAGGCCCAATAACTATGGACCTTCCCACCCTGAGAATACCAGACAACAGCTGTCCGCTTTACCTTGGCTAAGGATCCAATTTGGGGGGGACCCTACTTTTATTGTGTAATTATTAATATTTATAAAATAATTATAAAAAAGAGCCTGAGGGGACCTCCACATTGGATCCCCAACCACGGTAAAGCTGCCAGCTGTGGTTTTCAGGCTACAGCCGTCTGCTTTACCCTAGCTGGCTATCAAAAATGGGGGGACCCAACGTCATTTTTTTTTTTTTTACTATTTTTTAAATAGAAATCAATGGGCTTCCCTGTATTTTGATTGCCAACCAAGGTAACGGCAGGCAGATGGGGGTGGCAACCCATAGCTGTCTGCTTTATCTGCGCTGAGAATCAAAAATACCGCGGAGCGCTACGTCATTTTTTTTAAAAATTTATTTTTACAGCACTGTGATGTCCAGCAATCAAAATACAGGGAAGCCCATTTTGTTTTTAGTTATTTAAATAAATAATTAAAAAAAATATATATGGGCTCCCGCTGCATTTTTTGTATTGCTAGCTAAGGGTAATCCAAGCAGCTACTGGCTGCTAACCCCCACTGCTTGGTGTTACCTTCACTGGGAATGGAAAATCCAGGGAAGCATTTTTTATTTTTTTTGCCAAAAAACTACAAAAAAAGGACGTGAGCTTCGCCATATTTTTGTATGCTAGCCAGGTATAGCAGGCAGGTGCTGGAAGAGTTGGATACAGCGCCAGAAGATGGCGCTTCTATGAAAGTGCCATTTTCTGAGGCGGCTGCAGACTGCAATTCGCAGCAGTGGGGCCCAGAAAGCTCAGGCCAACCTGTGCTGCGGATTCCAATCCCCAGCTGCCTAGTTGTACCTGGCTGGACACAAAAATGGGGCGAAGCCTACGTCATTTGTTTTCTAATTATTTCATGAAATTCATGAAATAATAAAAAAAGGGCTTCCCTTTAATTTTGGTTCCCAGCCGGGTACAAATAGGCAACTGGGGGTTGGGGGCAGCCGTACCTGCCTGCTGTACCTGGCTAGCATACAAAAATATGGCGAAGCCCACATAATTTTTTCAGGGGGCAAAAAACTTCTGCATACAGTCCTGGATGGAGTATGCTGAGCCTTGTAGTTCTGCAGCTGCTGTCTGTCTGTATGGAGAAGAGCAGACAGCAGCTGCAGAACTACAAGGCTCAGCATACTCCATCCAGGACTGTATGCAGAAGTTTTTTGCCCACCAAAAAAATGACGTGGGCTTCACCATATTTTTGCTTGCTAGCCAGGTACAGCAGGCAGCCACGGGCTGCCTCCAACCCCCAGTTGCCTATTTGTACCCGGCTGGGAACCAAAAATATAGGGGAGTCCGTTTTTTTTAATTATTTCACTTATTTCATGAAATAATTAAAAAACAAATGACGTGGGCTTCACCCCATTTCTGTGTCCAGCCGGGTACAACTAGGCAGCTGGGGATTGGAATCCGCAGCACAGGTTAGCCCGAGGTTTCTGGGCGCCTCTGCTGCGAATTGCAGTCCGCAGCCGCCCCAGAAAATGGCGCTCTCATAGAAGCGCCATCATCTGGCGCTGTATCCAACTCTTCCAACAGCCCTGGAGCCGGGTGGCTTGTTGGGTAATCATGAGTTAATACTGGCTTTGTTTTACTAGCCAGTATTAAACCAGAGATTCTTAATGTCAGGCACGTTTGACCCGGCCATTAAGAATCTCCAATAAAGGGTTAAAAAAAGACACCTTACAGAGAAAAAATACTTTAATAGAAATAAATACACAGACACATTAGAGACTCCATCTTTATTACCCCCTGTCAGCCCTCCACGATCCATGGTCTTCTGTCTTTCTTGTTCAACAAATGCAGCCCTGCTATATCACTGCTGCATGGGGGAAGACGCTGCTTCCCGTGGAGCATTCACTCCATGAAAGCTGCACGAGAAGCAGCGTGCAGCCTTCACTCCGTGAGTGATCAGTGCTGCTAGCGGTAACAGCGGTAACGCTGACAGACGCGTTACCATGGCAACGGTACTCCCGGAGCCGCGGTTAGCGGTAACGTCACCGCTAACTGCGTTGCTATGGCAACGGTGATCTCCGTTAATGACCGGCTGTGTCAGCCGGTCCCTAATGGAACGGGGAGTTGACCGTGTGCTAGAGCATGTCGCCGGTACATGGCGATACACAAATGTGCACCGTGTACCGGAGAGATGCACTCGCAGGTCCTACATGACGCGTCATAGTCATGTGACCAGTCTGTAGCCAATGAGATAATAGCCACGTGACTGGTCACATGGCTATTTTGACGTCACGATAGGTCCTGCATCTCTGCTGGCAGTGCCGGTCAACGGGAGGATTCAGCGATCATCGGATGGAATAGCGGCAGGAGACAGAGTGCAGGAGGGATCGCGGGGACCGGTAAGTGTTATGGCAATGTTTATTAACTGTATGTGTACATTTATAATGTATTTTTATGTGTTTGTGATTGCCTCCCATTATAGCCTATTGGTTCGAGTTCGGTTCGTCGAACGTTCGACGAACCGAACTCGAACGGGAGCTCCGTTCGGCGAACCGACCTCGAGCCGAACCGCGACCGGTTCGCTCATCTCTAGTAATGACTATTGACAGTGGCAGTAAAAGTGGCTTAAATAGCACTGAATATGATGGTAGAGGCAAGAAGGTGTAGAGCCAATTTGGGCAGCCTTGGCAGTAGCAGTACAGTATAGCTGTAGAATACAACAGACAGGTAAATAGATGTGTTGCTGTTTTACAACATTGACCAGTGGCAGAAGCCTCACAGTATTCAATATGATGATACAAGTCCAGACCTGGCAGCAGCAATAAAGTATTTCTATAAAACTCAATGTACATACAGCAGGTGTGTGGTTATGCATCAGTAGACTACTTCACTTATCTTCTTCACTGCTGTTGTTGATCCGCACATACTGTCTGGAGTTTTTGTCCAATGTTTTATAGCTATCTATCCTTACTTACTTTTATTTCTGAGCTGTCGCCTCTCACATCCTCTCACAACAATTACACTAAAATGGCTGCTGCATTCCCTGACTCAGCTTTTATTACAGGTTGAGATAGTATAATGCGGCCAGTAGGAGGCACAATGGGATAGCCGCAAGCTATTTTATTGGTAAGCCTTCGGAGCAGTGTACAAGGTCATGTGAACTCTCCCTGGCTAATGCAAGCTTTTGCTTTATGTAAAATTAAAGCAGTAATATTTGGAGGAGTTCTGCATCAATAAATTTGCTAACTCTTTGAATTTTCGGTATCTATCAAATCCCTAAAATTTATTATCAATTTAATTCACATTGGATTGATTTGCTCTTTCTTACTGGTAAAATACTGTATTTGGCAATTTAGCTATAAACAGTGATACATACACTGAGGAAGATTAAGTCTAAGGGCAGCTTTGCACGTTGCGATATTGCACGTGTGATGTCGAAGGGGTCAAATCGAAAGTGATGCACATCCGGCGTCGCAGTCGATATCGCACCGCGTAAAACCTTTTTGATACGATGAACGAGCGCAAAAGCGTTGTTATCGTATCATCGTTGCAGCCTCCGACATTTCCATAATGCCGGTGCAGCGACAGGTACGATGTTGTTCCTCGCTCCTGCGGCAGCACACATCGCTGTGTGTGAAGCCGCAGGAGCGAGGAACTTCACCTTACCTGCCGCCGGCTGCAATGAGAAGGACGGAGGTGGGCGGAATGGTTACATCCTTCTCATCTCCGCCCCTCCGCTTCAATTGGCCGCCTGCCGTGTGACGTGACTGTGACGCCGCACGACCCGCCCCCTAAGGAAGGAGGCGGGTCGCCGGCCAGAGGGACGTCGCACGGCAGGTATGTGCGTGTAAAGCTGCCGTAGCGATAATAATCGCTACGGCAGCTTTCACTAGATATCGCACGTGCGACGGGGGCGGGACTATCGCTGCAGCATCGGTAACACATTGTTACCGATGTCGCAACGTGCAAAGCCCGCCTAAAACTGTAATGAAACCCTACTAAAAAAATAGCCCCCCCCCCAAAAATGACTATATCTTTAAAAAAAATAGAATTTTTTCAATAGATATATTTTTTACGTTCACTGTCCCCAAAACCTAAGCAAAAATTTAGGTTACACAAACATGTTATTTATGTGAAGCGAGTATTCTCACGATTTTAGGAAATGCTTTCCCATCTTTGTATTTATAGTTATTTTATTGTCATGTGGATGCTGTCAGGATCATTAGCTCATTCTGGCAGATGTTTAGGAATGGTGGCAAGCAGTTACTAAAAGTTTCTTTTAATTAAAAAGCTAAATAATTTATGAGTTTTTGATAAGTGTGGCTACTTGGAGACATGAAAGTTTGTTGGCTGCTAGCAATAAAGGCTGGAGTCTTAAGCCTTCTGCTTTTACAAAATTTCCCATATGTGCTATAAGATGCTTACAGATCATTACTACTGGAGATCAATACCGAGAAACATCTGTGGCTCCAGTTAGCATAAAACTGAGTTTATTTGTGTATCAGTCAGCATAAGTCTAAGAGGAAATACTGAATAGACTATTAGATATACTTTGCATTTACGCTGCATTGATTCCTTTTACAGTAAAATGTAGAGACAAAGAGAAAAGGGAGATAATGAGAATTTCCTTAACCTATGATATTTGTCTAATACCCAGGAAAGCATCTAATAAGTTAATGTCATTTTGGATTGTACTTTAAGCTCTGTTCTTTTAAAGTGCTTACAGCCAAGTATTCTTTTTTCAGGATATAAAAGGATTCTGTGACTAGGAAGCTGATTAAAGAAGAACTCAATATTTTTTTATTAGTATCTAAACCTGTGTAAATACTTGTGCAATGTACTGGAAGTGTGGTAGTAAATTTACCGATCACCATCTTCCCTTGTCTCCAGTGCTACTCTTGTCTTCTTGTCATTCATATAATTTTTATTCCGACTTCTTGGACCACACTGGGGTTTTATGTAGGAGCAGTCAGTTACTTTTACAATGTGAAAAAGTGGAACAAAATGAGATAAAAAAAGGCACATGTAAAAAAAAATTGTATACGTGGTTAAAAACACCACCTTGTCCCTCAAAAAAACAAACCATAATATAGATCCAGCAATGAAAAAATAGAAAAGCTATAGATCTCAGAATACAACGTCAAAAATATTTTTTTTCTATAAAATTGTTTTTATCATGTAAAAACAGCAAAACAAACAAAATAACAGTATAAATGTGATATCGCTGTAATCATACACACCTAAAGAATAAAGATGTCATTACTTTTACAACACGATGAGTGTCATAAAAAAAACACAAAATAATTTCTGAATTGCTGTTTCTTCTTGATTTTGCCTTGTAAAAAGCAGAAATAGAAAGCGATCAAATAATACTATCTGGTCCAACATGGTTCCAAAAGAAACTTCAACTCATCCCACAAAAAACAAGTGTTCACATTATTCTGTTGGCAGAAAAGTAAAAAAAACAATAACCTTCATAATTTGGTGGTGATAAAAACTTTCATTTGTAAAAAAAAGTTTCTTAGTGTGATAGTATCCAAACCTAAAAAAACTTATATAAATATGGTATATCTGTAATCGTACTGACCTGAAAAGTAAAGCTATCTAATCAATTAAACGGTGAATGGTGTAAAAAATATTAACCTAATTCTTCAACTGTTGTTGATTTTTTTTATTCTGCCTTCCACAGATCGCAGTAAGGCACAATTCACATGTAACCTGTGCTCTACGCTGCATAGAGGTTTCCATTTACATCTCTGAAATATGTGATTCAGACAAAATTTCCAATAGAATTTAAACTGTCGTCTAGCCCATGATCCGGCAATGGCCATCTTTTCAGATATCTTTTTTGGCATGCACAAGAGTGAGGTTAACATCAGTTTGTGCACCTTTCAAAAGGCGGGCACCACTGAACAGGGGCCAAACACAGTCTGGAGTAACTCTCTTGCCTCATTAGTGAATAGATCCATTGGGGGATTCAACTGAATCACATATTTTGGAGATTTAGATGGAAACCCTAATATAATTGCTAATCATACAGCACAGAATTAATCGTAGCTGATCTAAAATGTTCTGTAATCTAAATTGACACCAAATAGCATTCAACTCAACCTAGAAAAACACAAGTCACCACTCAGGTTTGTTATTTATTAAAAGGCAATATAAGGGGCTTCCTCATTACTAATAGCACAAAGGTTCTACAAAAGCACTATGGCTCCTCCCCGATAAAGAAAACCAACAAAATATGTGGAGACAAAACCAAATACTCCCCCTCCTTCTTAGCCCCAGAGTGAGCCTAAACCATAGTTAACGTCCAAATCTTTGGCATTGTTGTAGTGAGGAAGCCATATTATTTTTTGGGGTTTGTGCCTCCAGAACCACAAGCTTGGTGCAATGTACGAGCATTACAATGTATTGAGCATGACAAGGGCTTATTTGCAATTTTTAATTCTGCAACAATCACTGCGTTTGACTCCACTGGTGTTCTCCAGACACTCCAGTCAATTTTGTGCTGTAAAATTCAAATGGCGCTCCTACCCTTCCTAGCCCTGTGATTAAAAAGTAGTTTTCCACCACATATGAAGTATTGGCGTATGCAGGAGAATTTGCACAACAAATTGAATAGTGGATTTTTTCTTAATACCCTTGTGAACATGAAAGATTTGGGGATAAGTAAAAATTTTTATGGAATTTTTTTTCATTTTCACAGCTTAACATTATACAAATTTGTGAAGCACTTGTGAGTTCAAGGTGCTCATTAAACATCTAAATAAATTCCTTGAGGTGTCTAGTTTCCAAAATAGGGTCATTTGTGGGGGTTTCCACCATACAGGTACATAATTGGCTCTTCAAACGCAATATGGTAACCATTATCGACTCCAGACAATTGTGCACTGTAGAAATGAAATCTCTCTCCTTTCTTATGAGCACTGCTGTGCACCCAAATAGTAATTTTCCACCACATATAAGGTACTGGCATACCCAGGAGTAATTTCACAACACATTATATGATGCATTATCATATGTCACATATGGTTGTCCTGAGGAATGAGTCTGACTGAAACGTGTTGACAATAAACCACTGTTCCTCTAACTCATTCTGGTCACATTCTGTAATTCAGCAGCAAAGATTTCATGCATCCTCATGTAAATACTTTACAATTAATTGTGAATGCTGCATCAGCCTAAAATACTGTGCATTAGTGCTTGTGTTATACACAACCTTACCAGGTGAGCACACCACTAAAATTTCCCACCTCTTATACTCTGAAAAAAACCCATATCGTTTTACATTTTTTTCAGATAAGGTCCTTGCAGTCAGAGTGGGGCGAGGGGCAACACAGCTTAGTTTATCTATTTTACATTACAAACAATTCAAACAGCTCTCCTTGTCTCTTAATACTGTCACCAGTGCTGTACTGCTCCTTCTTCCACACTGCCTGTCCAGAGAAGAGAGCTCAAAGATATACAGTCATATGAAAAAGTTTGGGCACCCCTATTAATGTTTACCTTTTTTCTTTATAACAATTAGGGTTTTTGCAACAGCTTTTTCTGTTTCATATATCTAATAAATGATGGACTCAGTAATATTTCTGAATTGAAATGAGGTTTATTCTACTAACAGAAAATGTGCAATCTGCATTTAAACTAAATTTGACAGGTGCATAAGTATGGGCACCCTTATCAATTTCTTGATTTGAACACTCCTAACTACTTTTTACTGACTTACTGAAGCACTAAATTAGTTTTGTAATCTCATTGAGCTTTGAACTTCATAGGCAGGTGTATCCAATCATGAGAAAAGGTGTTTAAGGTGGCCACTTGCAAGTAGTTCTCCTATTTGAATCTCCTATGAAGAGTGGCATCATGGGCTCCTCTAAACAACTCGCAAATGATCTGAAAACAAAGATTATTCAACATAGTTGTTCAGGGGAAGGATACAAAAAGTTGTCTCAGAGATTTAAACTGTCAGTTTCCACTGTGAGGAACAGAGTAAGGAAATGAAAGAACACAGGTACAGTTCTTGTTAAGCCCAGAAGTGGTAGGCAGAGAAAAATATCAGAAAGGCAGAGAAGAAGAATGGTGAGAACAGTCAAGGACAATCCACAGACCACCTCCAAAGACCTGCAGCATCATCTTGCTGCAGATGGTGTCACTGTGCATCGGTCAACAATACAGCAAACTTTGCACAAGGAGAAGCTGTATGGGAGAGTGATGCAAAAGAAGCCATTTCTGCAAGCACGCCACAAACAGAGTTACCTGAGGTATGCAAAAGCACATTTGGACAAGCCAGTTACATTTTGGACGAAGGTCCTGTGGACTGATGAAACAAAGATTGAGTTGTTTGGTCATACAAAAAGGCGTTATGCATGGAGTCAAAAAAAGATGGCATTCCAAGAAAAGCACTTGCTACCCACAGTAAAATTTGGTGGAGGTTCCATCATGCTTTGGGGCTGTGTGGCCAATGCCGGCACCGGGAATCTTGTTAAAGTTGAGGGTCGCATGGATTCAACTCAGTATCAGCAGATTCTTGACAATAATGTGCAAGACTCAGTGACGAAGTTGAAGTTACGCAGGGGATGGATATTTCAGCAAGACAATGATCCAAAATAGTGCCTTAAATCTACTCAGGCATTCATGCAGAGGAACAATTACAATGTTCTGGAATGGCCATGCCAGTTCCCAGACCTCAATATCATTGAAAATCGGTGGGATGATTTGAAGCGGGCTGTCCATGCTCGTCAACCATCAAACTTAACTGAACTGGAATTGTTTTGTAAACAGGATTGGTCAAATATACATTTATCCAGGATCCAGGAACTCATTAAAAGCTACAGGAAGCGACTAGAGGCTGATATTTTTGCAAAAGGAGGATCCACAAAATATTAATGTCACTTTTATGTTGAGGTGCCCATACTTATGCACCTGTCAAATTTAGTTTAAATGCAGATTGCACATTTTCTGTTAGTACAATAAACCTCATTTCAATTCAGAAATATTACTGAGTCCATCATTTATTAGATGTATGAAACTGAAATAGCTGTTGCAAAAACCCAAATTGTTATAAAGAAAAAGGTTATCATTAATAGGGGTGCCCAAACTTTTTCATATGTTTTTAAGTAATTATACTAATGTCTGTGCTCACTTGTAAAGCCTCTGTAGTGAGAGCAGAACAGGCTGAGATTAGATTTAATTTAATTTAGGAGAAGCCTGTTCTGGGCCATTGTTGGGCTGTTTTTCTCCTGTGTGTTGCTAATGCTTATGATTCGTCAGTGTCTTATACACCATGTTCCAAATTATTATGCAAATGATATTTTTCTCTAATTTTCCTAAATGGTCGGTGCAAATGACAGTCAGTCTAATAAAAGTACTCACCCGTTAGAGTATACATCAAATTTTATTGAAGAAACCTCACAATAATAACAGTATAATCTTCAAAATTAAAAAAAAACTCAAAATCCTTTGTTCCAAATTATTAGGCACACTAGAGTTTCTAAGGATTGTATATCTTTTAAAGAGCTGAAAATGCTCATTTGTGGAATTTGCAGCATTAGGAGGTCACATTCACTGAAATAAAAAGCTATTTAAATCCAAAACATACTAACAGGCCAAGTTACATGTTAACATAGTAACCCTTCTTTATTTTCACCTTCACAATTCTTGCATCCATTGAACTTGTTAGTCTTTGAAGCGTTTTTGCTTGAATTTCTTTGCATGATGTCAGAATAGCCTCCCAGAGCTGCTGTTTTGATGTGATCTGCCTCCCACCCTCATAGATCTTTTGCTTGATGATACTCCAAAGGTTCTCTATAAGGTTGGAGTCAGGGCAAGATGGTGGCCACACCATTAATTTATCTCCTTTTATGTCTACAGCAGTCAATGACACAAAGGTATTCTTTGCAGCATGAGATGGTGCATTGTCATGCATGAATATAATTTTGCTCCTGAAGGCACATTGCTGCTTTTTGTACCATGGAAGAAAGTTGTCAGTCAGAAACTCTATTAACTTTGCATAGGTCATTTTCACACCTTCAGGAATCCTAAAGGGGCCTACCAGATATCTCTCCATGATTCTGGCCCTAAATATGACTCCTCCACCTCTTTGCTGACGTCACAGCCTTGTTGGGACATGGTGGCTATCTACCAACCATCCACTACACCATCCATCTGGACCATCCAGGGTTGTTCGCACTCATCAGTAAACAAGACTATTTGAAAATTAGTCTTCATGTATGTCTGGGCCCACTGCAACCGTTTCTGCTTGTGAGCACTGGTTAGGGGTGGCCGAATAGTAGGTTTATGCACCACAGCAAGCCTTTAAAAGAATCCTACACCTCGAGGTTCCAGGGAGTCCAGTGCAACCAGAAGTTTCAAATATTTCTTTGCTGGATTCTAATGGCTTTTTAGCAGCTGCTCTCTTAATCCGATGAACTTGCCTGGCAGAAACCTTCTTCATTCTGCCTTTATCAGCAAGAACACGTATGTGCTCTGAATCAGCCACAAATCTATTCACAGTACGGTGATCACACCTAAGTTTTTGTGAAATATCTAAGGTTTTCATCCCTTGTCCGAGGCATTGCATTATTTGATGCTTTTCGGTAGCAAAGAGATCCTATTTAATTCCTATGTTACTTCAAAACTGTGGCCTGCTTAAAGAAGTTGTCCAGTTACCAAAACTGATTTTTTTTTCTGATAAATCTTGCTAATATGTGCCCCTCAACACATCTATTATGTTTTTTCAGCAAAATTACCTTTCATTGTGCACTAGCAGCACATGCTCATTGCTGGCTCCAGCTCTGATGGGGTTAATCTCTCCTCTGACTTCCTGTGTTCAGTTCCTACAAGTCCCAGAATTCTTTGTGGCTCTAGGGCGGTGTCTGGCTTATCTAACACACCCATTGTGTCTAATACACCCACTCTGCTCCCACCCAAACCCTGCTCCATGCCTCCTCCCTGTGGATGCACTGAGATCAATTACACAGAGACAGCAGCAGCTCTACACAGCCAGGGGAAGAAAGTGTGTGTGCGCGTATATACAGTGTGTGTGTGCGCGTATATACAGTGTGTGTGCGCGTATATACAGTGTGTGAGTGAGTGTGTATGTGTGTGTGTATGTCATACTCACCTGTCTGCAGGGTCCCGGTGCCATGCCCGCTTCCAGCCCCTGTCTCGGTCCCGCCGCTTCGGCTGTGTGCAGTCTCCCCGGGGAACGCACGAAGCTTGCAGGACCTGGCGGTGGATCACCTGATGCAGTCACCTGACGCATCAGCTGATCGTAGTCTCGCCGGCTTTTTCGCGCCCGGCCGGCTATCAGCTGATCCTGCCGTAAGGGGACTTCATCCCTGATTACCGGCCGCTCCTGCAGTGATGGGCCAGGATCAGACTCCGCTCCAGGAGCTGCCGGTAATCAGCACAGATGTGAGTATTTATTTATTTATTTATTTTTTTTGCACTGATGCATCTGCTGATTGTATAATCGGCTTTTATACAATCAGCTGATGTATGATGTGATTAACATCCTTTAACCTGACACATCATCTAATCGCTTTGCCTTCCAGCAAACCGATCAGATGATATTGGATCCTGATTGGACGGCGCGGGACCCTTGACCCAGGATTACTGCGGAGGGGGGTTTATTTCAATAAAGATGGAGTCACTAATTGTGTTGTGTTTTATTTCTAATAAAAATATTTTTCTGTGTGTTGTGTTTTTTTTTTTTTATCATTACTAGAAATTCATGGTGGCCATGTCTAATATTGGCGTGACACCATGAATTTCGGGCTTAGGGCTAGCTGATAATATACAGCTAGCCCTAACTCCATTATTACCCAGCTAGCCACCCGGCATCAGGGCAGCTGGAAGAGTTGGATACAGCGCCAGAAGATGGCGCTTCTATGAAAGCGCCATTTTCTGGGGTGGCTGCGGACTGCAATTCGCAGTGGGGGTGCCCAGAAAGCTTGGGCACCCTTCACTGTGGATTCCAATCCCCAGCTGCCTAGTTGTACCCGGCTGGACACCAAAATTAGGCGAAGCTCACGTCATTTTTTTTTAAATTATTTCATGAAATTCAAAAAGGAAAAGAGGGCAAGGGTGAGGAAAAGAGAGCGAGGGGGGAGGAAAAGAGAGCGAGGGGAAGGAAAAGAGAGCGAGGGGGGAGGAAAAGAAAGCGAGGGGGGAGGAAAAGAGAGCGAGGGGGGAGGAAAAGAGAGCGAGGGGGAGGAAAAGAGAGCGAGGGGGGAGGAAAAGAGAGCGAGGGGGGAGGAAAAGAAAGCGAGGGGGGAGGAAAAGAGAGCAAGGGGGAGGAAAAGAGAGCGAGGGGGGAGGAAAAGAGAGCGAGGGGGGAGGAAAAGAGAGCGAGGGGGGAGGAAAAGAGAGCGAGGGGGGAGGAAAAGAAAGCGAGGGGGGAAAGAGAGCGAGGGGGGAGGAAAAGAGAGCGAGGGGGGAGGAAAAGAGAGTGAGGGGGGAGGAAAAGAGAGCGAGGGGGGAGGAAAAGAAAGCGAGGGGGGAGGAAAAGAGAGAGGGGGGGAGGAAAAGAGAGCAAGGGGGGAGGAAAAGAGAGCGAGAGGGGAGGAAAAGAGCGAGGGGGGAGGAAAAGAGAGCGCAGGGGGGAGGAAAAGAGAGCGCAGGGGGGAGGAAAAGAGAGCACAGGGGGAGGAAAAGAGCGCAGGGGGGAGGAAAAGAGCGCAGGGGGGAGGAAAAGAGAGCGCGGGGGGAGGAAAAGAGAGCGAGGGGGGAAGAGAGCGAGGGAAAAGAGAGGGGAGAGGAGAGAGGGATAAGAGGGGGGCAGAGAAGAGGGGGAAGAGGGGAGGGGGAGAAGAGTGGGGGGAGAGAAGAGAGTGGGGAAAGAACAGGGGGGGGCAGAGGTGCTCTGTCACCAACTGTCTCCACTCTGTGACTTGTGGTGCAGGTGACAGAGTGCAGACAGTTGGTCCCATGCAGTAGGACAGATGGCAGAGCACAGCGGTGACATGCCTGTCAGTGTCTTGCTGCTGGGAGGAGCAGATGATCACACTGCCCGACACCGGCCGCTCTCCTGACATCGCAGCAGAGCGGGCGGGTGGACAGTGTGATCACATACTTACGTGCAGGGGGGGATTCAGCTGAAGACACCCCCCCTGCACTGCACACTGGCGCCCCGTGCCTCAGCCACACCATCTGCAGGGCTCTAGCCGGCTCCACACAAACGTCCTCCGGATCCTCCCCTCGATGCTGAGCTGTGACGTGCGGTAGTCACCGCCCACAGCCCTGTCACTCAATCTGAGTGGCGCCGGCATCCTGTGACGTACCCGTCTTGTTTGAGAGCCCGGAAATGCCGGGACGTCAGAGGATGCCGGCGGCCACAGCTCCAGGGGGTCATGTGACAGGCACTGAGCGTGCAGGATAGCGCCGCTCAGTGCCAGAACTGGAAACAGAAGCCAATGGAGAAGACGCCTAGAAAGGTAAGTAGAGCTCATACAGAAAATAAAAAAAATGGGTGAACCACCCCTTTAATATTGTGGAACATCCAGTTTTCCTTTTATTGGGCTCACCTGGCAAACTAATTATCACAGGTATCAGAGATTGATTTCAGTTATCCAAAGAACCCTGAGACACAATAACATCAATTTGTTTCATTGAAAAAAAAAACAAACAAATAATCATTATGATACTTAAATCCAATTTGCATCATAAATTGGAATATAGTGTAAAGGGGAAGACATACATGCACCTTTTCAAAACTCACTAATAAGGCTCACTTGGACTTAACAAAATTTAAGTTAATCAGTGCGAAATACTTTGAATGGTAATATCTCTGCATTGGAAAGGTAAGAGAAAAAAAATATAAGTGATATTCTGCTCACCAGCCAATTTTGCATTGTGTATCCAGTTCAACATGAAAAATTTGGTGAAAGTCTTTTTTAATGGAAAAAAACCCTCCCTGACAGACCTAAATAGCAAAATTGACTACATTGATTGTGTTTGCAGGCAAGGAGCTCCAGCTGCTTTCAGAGAGTTGTTTGAATTGTATGGAATACATACCTGAATGGACGAGTAAATGGATCAGATGGCCATATCAGACAGTGTTGGCCCTTGATGAGAACAGGCATTTACAATGATCAGCCTTCAAAATAATTACAATTAATTTCCAGTAGTGAGGGCAATATTCCCTAATGTGAAGTCACAGTGTATAGTTTTGCCAGGAAGTCAGGGTTTTTTTAATAAAGCTTGGCCTTGTAACTTGTTGAGTACCATTCGCAAGATTTTACGAAAAATAAACACATTTTCAGCAATAACAGCAATATTTAGAAGTAAATAAATAAATGATAGGCTAGCACTACTAAAATGTGTGATTAAATTAATGGAGTAACATATGAAGAAAAATATTATTTAAGACCCAAGTTAACCACACATGGTGCTCAATAGGAAACAGGCAATATCAAAATAGGAATACAGAAAAAACTGTGGCACTCACAATGTGGCTAAAAAAATTATTCCTTTACTACATACCTGGTGGAGGATGCAGATGAACAGAACAAAGATGGTTGGCTGTTTCACACTACCAAGCACTTTATCCAGGCTATCACTATTATTTTATCTGTATCCTCTCCCTTTCCCCTCTATGCAATGAAGGAATATGTTTTTAGCCAAGGGGTGAGTGCCACAGTTTTTTTTTTCTGTTTCTATTGCAAAATTTTGAAGGCAATATATGTTATAGAGTAGAGCATACTATTTTCTTGTTAGATTCCTTATAAATATAAAAGAAAAATATTCTGTATGGCACTGTATGAAACATATGCCATAGATAGACTTTGATATTGGTATTCAGACATTATTTTCTCACAAGTCTAAATCATAATTCCTCAATGCTTAGGAATAGGGCTTTACTTTTAAACATTGCATTTCATTAGATTTTGATGTTCATTCACTAAAAAGGTTAGGTTTTAGGCCATCACATTCTCATTACTTTAATCAAATTTTATTTTAGTAAATCATTTTCACTTTCAGAAGTGCATTCATAGGATCTTTAATGCAAATCTACTTTTATTACAAACGGATATATTATTTGCCCTTTTTGGTTTGAAGAATCCTTGAAAGTTTATCAAATTTTCTTAACATTAATGAAATGGCCTTTTGGAGTTCGGGATTTTAGCGTGAACGTACTCACATGGATTAAGTATCGTGTAATTTTCATTGACTGTGGATGTATAAATTAAAGATGGCTGATGTTGAACTTTTGAAATGTAACCTTCTTAGAGCCTTACTAAGTTAGGATTTTAAACTAATTCTTGAAATGTTATTATTACTATGTATTGCCAAAGAAATATGTACATGAGTGAAACAAATTGTGCGTGTCTTTAAATAAAGATATTGTTCCATAGAGAGATATAGTAGATAGCTTTGGTTGCCTTGTCTGATTTCAGGATAATTAAATACAGAGCTGACATTTATTGGAGCAGTCTACAGACAGTTTTCACCAACAGTAACTTCAGAATGTAGATTAAGGACAGATATAAAGTTAAATCACTTATGCATATTCAAGATGTTATAGATAAGCGGATAGTTTTAAATTAAAAATTACTGGCTTTGTTTCGTTTTTCCAAGAAACTATTTTTCTGCAAAGTGTTTTATTGAAAAGTGCCTTCTTGCCAATAAATTATATGTATAACAATCTGACTTCTGCTAAGTGTGAATTGAATCTGTTTGGACCTCTGTATTGCAAAATTAGCCTTGTCAATGTCCACGTGACAGTAACCTATCTGGTAAGCAGTGCAAACCAAAGAGCCAATTTACCTATACACTGCAGTTTCATGCTTAGAAGGCTATTTAAATTGTATAAATGTACTTAAAAATATAAATTTTGGTGTGCAGACGCCTACCTTACTGAGGCTATACATAAGGAGTATACATAGAAAAAAAACATGGCCTTTTCGTATGGTAAGTACAAAAATGATCCCTGCTTGAGGAACATCAAGAGCTTTGTTTCTTGCTGAGTGAAGTAGAGATAGTATTTTCACAAGTAGTGAAAATATTTGGGTTTGCCGAACCAGCACGGTCCTCCCAAAAAAAATTGGGTACGGCAAGCGAACTTGACCTCAATATTCACCTTGAACAACGAACCCCATACAAGCCAAATTTGGGGCTGTACAATTGTTGTAGTAAGGGCTAGGGGGCTGCAAAAGAAACCTAAATGGGGTAAGAGCATTTTACATGCCCTGCAAACAAATATGGATATGATTTAAAGGGCTTCTGTCACCATAGCAATTAAGGTTGCATAGCAAGTAAATGATTAAACAAAGTTTTAAAAGTGACCCTACAGAGATGGATTTCAGAGATTCTCAATTAAAATAGGGCACTTACAGAGCCTGTATTCCTAGTTTACCCACACAGTCAAGATTACCAGACTTCCCCCTACAGAGCAACGAGTTTAAAAAATTTCCTTATGTAGTCTGTATTCCCAGTTCATACACACAGTGAAGAGAGGCACTGTTGCCCCAAGTAGCAACAATTTTAAAAAGGCCTATGCAGAGTCTATCCACAGCTCCCGCTCGGTGAGGAATTTCAACTCCAAACAGTTAAATCTCAGAACAGACTACTGTTGTTTCCCCCTGGCTGAGCTGAGCTGAGGTGGTCATGCATGTATTATGCTGACTAGATGAGGTGGACGAAGTGGAGTAGTGGTATGAGGAAACACAGAGAAATGTTCATCAATCCTTGGTGGTATTAGGACATGTGCTTAAACAGCTTCCACCTAAGACGCAGCCCACATTACATTACACCATGCCGACCCTGTTTTCAAATGTCACCATCATAGCAAAGTTTGGAAGGGTACCGTCAAAGAACAACATTTGAAAAAAATCCCCGAGAGCCTGTTTTCCATGTTCCCCCTGCAAAGCCTAATTTTCATCACCTATTCCTTACAATACAACTGTTGCAATTAAATAGCTCATAGTTGGATTTCTTATCGAGCTGGCAGTCCACCAGCTAGACTTGCTACTGCCAGTACTAGCTATTTAGAATTGAAGTGGCCTACCCATGCTGCTCAGTGTCTATCCTGGGAAGCATTTATTTTGAAAAAATAATTGTTCAAAGCAGGCAGACATAAAACATTGGCATAGTTTACCTACAGAGCAAAAAGTTTAGCAAATAATGTCCTCTATATAGCCTATATTCCCAGTTCACCCACACAGCCACGATTGACAAAGTTCCCCCACAGACCACTGAATTCTAAAAAAGGCCCTGAAACAGACTGTTTACCCAGGTGACCCTGACCCCTCTAACTGCACGAGATCCACCACACAGGACCCAATTAAAACATTTGGACCATGGAACCCCATCCAACAGTGTGCTCATAAACCAAAAGTAATAGGTGCCTTACTTGTTGAGGTTCCTATTGATTTGTTAGTTTTCAAGGTGTTGACATTTACAAAAGATGCCTATGCTTCTCAGGTGCCAACTCTGCCCTTTTATAAGGGCACCGATTCCTAGACTGCCTGTTTTAACAGTTTCAACACAGGAGCCAATTTTCTGCTCCAGTGGCGGACAGTCTAGTTTCTGCATTTGAGCCAGAGGTACCCCACCTAGACTTGCTACTGCCAGTCCCAGCCATTTAAACTTGAAGAGGCTCACCCATTCTGATCAGTGTCTATCCTGGGAATACAAAGCTTTTATTTTATAAAAATAAAAATTATAGTTCAAAGCAGGCACCTATGTCTGAAAAGAACAGCTTTGAATAATGGAATAACACTTTGTTTCCATTTTTGGGTTTAGTGGTATTATGGCCACTATTAGATTACACTGCCTGTACACAGTAAAAAACTGTAAACAGTGACCTTTACCTTGGCTGGATATAAATATAGAGGGGATCCTACAGCATTTTTTTAAAATTAAGTAAATAAATATTTTTTTTTAAAAAAAGGCATGGAGTCCCCCTCATTTTTGATATCCAGCCACAGTAAAGCAGACAGGTGGGGGCTGGTATTCTCAGGGTGGAGAGCGCCATGGATATTGGCACCCCATCCCAAAAATTACCAACCCACAACTTTACCCAGATCATCCCGATTGCCCTGGTGCGTTAGCAATCCTGGTAATATAAGGGGGTAATGACAGCTGTGATTTGTCAAAAAAAGACATTTGCCATCAAACCTTAGATTAATAATGGGAAGCATCTATGAGACACCCCAATTACTAATCCTGTAATTGAAAGAAATAAAGCACAAACATTAAAAAAATCATTTATTTGAAATAAAATACATACACCCTCTTTCACCCCTTTATTAACCCCCAGAACACCTTTGAAGATTCAACTTAATCTATATGAAGTCCCACAATAATCCCAACTTTGCTACATCTAGAGCCAGCATAGAGAGGAAACTTTTCCTTTCTCCACAGGTTTTGGGAATCACTGACTGCCAAGGAGAATCTGAGTAGGTGCTGTCACTCAGCTCACCTGAGGTCACACCCTGGCTCCCCTCTGCCTTCAGTAAAAGTGGTGCTGGACTGTTAGATTGTGGGTCACGAGTGTGACATGAAATAGGCCAGTCCAGCAGCACTTTCACTGAGTGCAGCAGGAGAGCCCAGGTGTGACCTCAGGGAAACTGAGTGATGTCGCCTGTTCACAGCCTGAGGTCATACCCAGGAACCCCCACTGCCCTCAGTGAAAGTGCTGTGGGAACCTCCAGCTGTGATCGCACATAAATTGAATGATCACCGCTCAATGCTGCAGCTTAAGGGCGATTTACACACTACAATAAATCTTACGATGTGTCAGCGGGGTCACGTCGTAAGTGACGCACATCCGGCATCGTAAGCATGATTGTAGCGTGTAAAACCTCCGTGCAATTGCGATTGAACGAAAATCCGTTCATCGCATGCACATCGTTCATTTCTCACAAATTGAACATGCGGTTGTGCAATGTTCCCGAGGCAGCACACATCGCAGTGTGTGACACCCCGGGAACATTGAACGACAGCTTACCTGTGTCCGCGGCTCCCGCCGACAATGCAGAAGGAAGGAGGTGGGCGGGATGTTTACGTCCCGCTCATCTCCGCCCCTCCGCTTGTATTGGCCGGCTGCCGCGTGACGTCGCTGTGACACCGAACGTCCCTCCCACTCCAGGAAGTGGACGTTCGCCGCCCACATCGAGGTCGTATGGACGGCTAAGTACGTGTGACGCGGGTTAATCGTTAATCATCAACAAATTGAACGTGCCGCACATACGATGGGGGCGGTTATGATCGCATACGATATCATATGCAGAATCGTAACGTGTAAAGCAGGCTGTAGTCAGACTATGCCTGCAGCCACAGCATGTGGTTATGTTCTGTGCACGCATGCTGTGACTTAACGATGTAGGAGAGCTAGAATCAGAGTGGGACCTCGTGTGGATACCATTCATATCCACACCATCCAGGGACATCTATACCCCAATCAGGCCTCCTGATGAACCTGAAACACAGGAGAAACGCGTTGAGGCCGACTTGTGAATGATAACATCTACAAGGGAAGTGTTTTTGGCTTTTCTCTTCATTTTTTCTGATCTTTGTTTTATAACTTATATTGTGGGCTTTTTAATTCATTTTTGTCTGGCGCTGTGGTGCACACCAGTAGCCCTGGCATTTTGATTTGTTGTTGTATGCAGTATCTATTAGGATCTAGCATGGCATGTTAATAGAAGATGCCATCGTTGTTATCTTTTATAAGCCTGGTTATTAAAACGTATTTGATCAGACTTGGTTTTGTGGATAATTTCTGATAGGATCCAGTTTAGGGACTCATCAGGGTCTTTAAGGGTGAGTCATCAGTGAACGGGGCGCCAATTGTGCTTTATTAGGGTGCCAACCTTTGCGGCAGGGTAGGGTGAAACCATAGGGATAACACTAGGGCCCTTCAGGTTTACTGAGATCCTTGCTTATCTCACTTTTTTTGGACCTTTTCGCCTGTTTTTTGGAGTGCTCTCCTCACATCTACTTATTGAGTTTTTAAATATATTAAATAAAATTTGTTACTTTTAGGAATGTTACGAACCGGCGCCGCCATAGCCGCAAGCAGCCTGCTATGGTTCCTGTTGCGCCCAGGCGCTGGCTGCCGTTCTTGGCCGTGCCTCGAGTCGTCCAGTTGGCTGCTCCTTCCACCACGTCTAAGTCTAAGCCCGGTGTTTTGCCTAGTGAGCATGCTCCGCCTGATTGTGTTATTTCTTAGACTAGTCCTCAGTTCAGGCTACTGAACATGCTCCCACAATTAACCCTAACAGCCTATTTGCACAGGTACTTGGACTTCGTGCTGTGTCTAAGTTCTGGGATGTGCCTACTGAGCATGCTCAAACTGATAGTCTGCTTTCTGAGCCTGTTGCTCAGGCTACTGAGCATGCTCAGGCACTTAGTGCATCAGAGGCTAGGTCAGGTAAGGACCTCACTGAGCATGTGTGAGGTGGCAGGCCCTGATAGGGCAGAGGGTGTCAGGTGTCCTGATGATGTGGCAACTCCGGACTGGCTCACAGAGGCCCGCCCCTAAGATCTGGCACCTCACCATTGGTCGTCAGACAATGACTGGTGAAGTGTTTGGGGCGTGGCTGCCATGAGGTCATCAATGACGTGGCGGTTCCGGATAGGTCGCATGTGACGTCACTGATGGCATGGCACTCTGCTATTGGACATTGGTGGTTCCACCCTGGGTTTGGGGCGGACCCAGGTTATAAAAGGGGCTGGAGACAACATGGAGGTGCGCAGCCTTCATTTAGAGTTCATGGTGGCATAAGCCTTGTTGGAATTGGTAGGTAGGGCTAGGCGAACGGTGCCTGTCACGCCAAGATTCGTGGCTCAGCACATGAGGGTCAGGCGCCGTGCTTCCTTGCTACTGTTCCTGTGGTGCTAGAGCAGTCCAGTGGCATTAACTGGGCTGCGGCTGCTGCGTCACCTGTTCAGTTGTGCCTCTTACGCACACGGACAGAATACCTGTTGCGTCACCTGTCCAAGAGTGCCCTCTACGCACAAGGACAGTGTACCTGCTGCGCCACCTGTCCGGTTGTGCCCTCTATGCGCATGGACAGCGCACCCTAGAACCCCTGTGAAGTTAACAGGGTGTTCCTGGATTGGGTGTGTGAACCCTATTATCCTCCTCGGCTTCCCAGTCAAATGCTACTGGTGTGACTACCTGGTCTGACGTGTCCTTTACACACATGGCCAGTCGAGTGGTGGCCAGAAACGCTAATTGGAGGACCGCTCGGCCTGACGTGTCTTACACACGTGGTCGACAGGGCGCTGTCACAGCGGTCTTCTTGGTCAACGCTAACTGGTTACCATCCGGCCTGACGTGTTCCCTACACACATTGTCAGAGTAGCGTCCACTCCACCGAAACGCTAACTGGGTTGTCGTCCGGTCTGACGTGTCCCTACACACGTGACCGGTTTCCTGGGTTATCTCAGAGCCGTCCAGCTCTATAGTCTCCGCCTAACCCACAGGGTGCCAGCAGCTCCATTGCCATCTGGAGCACGGTGGGCCCCAACTGGCGATTGGGATATATACCCCCTGGTCCTAATCCGCCGGTTCCCCCGTAACAGAAGACTGCGCCAGGGTCTGGCTGGCATGGCGGAGATGGAGCAGCTACGTCAGTTCATACTGCAGCTTGATTTTAGAGTGAGGTCTCTGGAGAAGTCTGCTCTTGCTGCTGATATGGATGATGTGGTGGCTCAAGTGGCTGCAATGGTGTCGGTCACCAAGCCTACTCCAACCCTCCCTCACCTCTCGCTGCCCAACAAGTTTACGGGGAACAGCAAGGCATGTAGGGGATTCGTGAACCAGTGCTCAGTCCATCTAGAGCTGTTGGCTGCACGGTTTCCTACAGAGAGGTCGAAGGTGGGGTTTATCATCTTCTTGCTCTCTGATAGAACACTGGAGTGGGCTACACCATTGTGGGAGAGGAATGACCCCGTAGTACAGGACTCTAAGGAGTTTTTGGAGTCCTTACGGTAAGTGTTCCTGGGGCCTCAGGTCACTCACGACTCGGCCCTACAGCTACTGACTTTGGAGCAGGGGCGTACCTCCTCAAGTCAATATGCTGTGAGTTTCAGGACACTTGCTGCAGAACTGAGGTGTTCAGAGAGGACTCTCATTCCACTGTTCTGGAAGGGATTAGCCTCGCACGTGAAGGATGCATTAGCGTCGCGTGAGGTACCAACTACCCTTGAGGGCCTCGTGACTCTGGCTACCCGCATTGACATGCGGACCTCCGAACGCCAACTGGAGCGCAGGTCAGAGGGTCATTCAGCTACTGCACCTCCCTTAGAGGACATCTCTGTCCCTATGGACATTGCTATGGTTGGTGTTGCTAGGTCATCGAGCCACAAGGGCATTTCCTGTTTCGCTTGTGGGCAGTATGGTCATTATGCCAACCGTTGCCCAAAGCGTCAGGGTAAGCGACCACGATTGGTGACCATAGCTGGAGGTAGACTGGACTCTGCGTCATCCATTAGGGTGACGTTTCCCGCATCCATTTCCTTTAAGGGGTCAACATGGTCCACAAGAGCAAGTGTGGACACAAATGCTGTGGATAGTTTCATCTCCTCATCTTTTGCCCGGCGGCATGCCATCCCGCTGGTGCAAATGCCAAGGCCAGTGAGAGTCTGTGTGGTGGATGGGTCCTTGTTGCCCAAGGTAATTCACCAGCGGACAGTGCCCATTACCCTTGCCAAGTCATCTGGGCATAGGGAGACCATTTCATTTCTGGTTCTCCCTAAGGGTGCAGATGATATTCTGCTGGGTATTCCTTGGTTGAAGTGGCATTCCCCACATATCGACTGGTCGTCTGGGGTGATTACGCGGTGGAGCGAGTCTTGTAGCTCCCACTGCATATCTCCATCTTCCACCCGTCGCTCAGTGGTATCTGTGACGACTATAGACCATTCGAGTGGGAGGGCCGCTAGAGGGGGGGTACTGTTACGAACCGGCGCCGCCATAGCTGCAAGCAGCCTGCTGCGGTTCCTGTTGCGCCCAGGTGCCGGCTGCCATTCTTGGCCATGCCTCGGGTCATCCAGTTGGCTGCTCCTTCCACCACGTGTAAGTGTGGAGAGGCGGCTAGTGCGCATTTGTGCGCCGATTTACCCCAGCCAGAGTCTAAGCCCGGTGTTTTGCCTAGTGAGCATGCTGCCACAATTAACCCTAACAGCCTCTTTGCACAGGTACTTGGACTTCGTGCTGTGTCTAAGTTCTGGGATGTGCCTATTGAGCATGCTCAAACTGATAGTCTGCTCTTTGAGCCTGTTGCTCAGGCTACTGAGCATGCTCAGGCACTTAGTGCATCAGAGACTAGGTCAGGTAAGGACCTCACTGAGCATGTGTGAGGTGGCAGGCCCTGATAGGGCAGAGGGTGTCAGGTGTACTGATGACGTAGCAACTCCGGACTGGCTCACAAAGGCCCGCCCCTATGATCTGGCACCTCACCATTGGTCATCAGACGATGACTGTGAAGTGTTTGGGGCGTGGCTGCCATGAGGTCATCAATGACCTGGCGGTTCCGGATAGGTCACATGTGACGTCACTGATGACATGGCACTCTGCTATTGGACCTTGGTGGTTCCACCCTGGGTTTGGTGCGGACCCAGGTTATAAAAGGGGCTGGAGACAACATGGAGGTGCGCAGTCTTCATTTAGAGTTCATGGTGGCATAAGCCTTGTTGGAAGCGGTAGGTAGGGCTAGGCGAACGGTGCCTGTCACGCCAAGATTTGTGGCTCAGCACGAGGGTCAGGCGCCGTGCTTCCTTACTACCGTTCCTGTGGTGCTAGAGCAGTCCAGTGGCGTTAACTGGGCTGCGGCTGCTGCGTCACCTGTTCAGTTGTGCCTCCTACGCACACGGACAGAATACCTGTTGCGTCACCTGTCCGAGAGTGCCCTCTACGCTCACGGACAGTGTACCTACTGCGCCACCTGTCCGGTTGTGCCCTCTACGCGCATGGACAGCGCACCCCAGAACCCCTGTGAAGTTAACAGGGTGTTCCTGGATTGGGTGTGTGAACCCTATTATCCTCCTCGGCTCCCCAGTCAAATGCTACTGGTGTGACTACCTGATCTGACGTGTCTTTTACACACGTCGCCAGTCGAGTGGTGGCCAGAAACGCTAATCGGAGGAATGCTCGGCCTGATGTGTCTTACACACGTGGCCAACATAGAACTGGATGTTGTGTTTCCATATTGTCCTACTGGTGCCAAGCTATTTCTAGCACCTGTGCAGGACACCCTCATGCACGTTTTGCTATGCTAATGTTATAGCAAACTCAGGGAATTCATTGCTGCATTTTATATTTCGGAGGGATAGAAAGTGAGGCTTTCTTTAGCTTTTCCTTCTGTTCATAGACAGCATCTCCAAGTCCACACCCGAAGAGCAATTTCTCCTCCACGTGTAAGTGTGGAGAGGCAGCTAGTGCGTATGTGTGTGCCGATTTACCCCAGCTGCAGCCTAACTACAGTGTTTCGCCTAGTGAGTATGCTCAGCCTGACTGTACCATTCCTGACGCTAAGTCTTCATTTCGGGATACAGCGCATGCTCCCACACTTAGTGTGAAAAGCCTCTTTGCACAAGTACTTGCATTCCGTGCCGGGTCTAAGTCCTGTTTTGTGCCGAGACACCATGCTAAAGCTGATAGTCTTTTTTTAGAGACTCTATTTCATGCAACTGACCATGCTCAGGCACTTACTGCATCAGAAACTAGGTCCGGTAATGAACTCTTTGGCCCTGCCCCTGATGTGGGGGGGCCCATATAGACCACAGGGCATCAGGTGTCCTGACGATGTGGCCAGGCCACTCCCAAATGGCTTGCAGAGGCCCGCCCCTATGACTTGTCACCTCATTATTGATGGTCAGACGATGACTGGTGAGGTGTTTGTGTCGTGGCAGCCATGAGGTCATTATTGAAGTTGCGTTTCCAAATAGGACGCTAGTTATGCCACTCATGACGTGTCATTCTACTTTTGTCTCCAGGAGGTGCATTGTGGTCTTTAAGGGTGAGTCATCAGTGAACGGGGCGCCAATTGTGCTTTATTAGGGTGCCAACCTTTGCGGCAGGGTAGGGTGAAACCATAGGGATGGTTTGGGGCGGACCCAGGTTATAAAACGGGCTGGAGCCAACAAGGAGGTGCGCAGTCTTCTATTATGCTCAGAAAGAGCACACCTCCATGTGTTGAACCCATTGCGGCTTTAGGCCAGAGGTAGGCAGGCATAGGGCGTCGATGCAGGCTGCCTCCACAGTTGGTAACGCAGAACGGTTAAGACCAGCTCCTGTCCTACAAGTCCTGCTTGTGCAGCCCAGTGGCATTAACAGGCCTGCTGCTGCTGCTGATGCGCCTGCTGTCCACAGGTGTGGCCCCAATGCACACGGTCAGCGTACTCAATGGCCCCTGTGAGTAACAGGGAGTTCCTGGGCTGGGTGGGCGTGTGGACCCTGTGACGCTAACAGGGCTCCCTGTCTCGAGATCCGAGTGGCGTCTAACTCGGTTCAGGCAACTATTAGTTTTATAGCCACACAGATCTGTATCCTCCACCTAACCTTCCATTTGCCAACCTCTCCTTTTCTATCTGGGAGCACGGTGGACATTGACTGCTGATGGGGATATATACCTTTCTCTTTCTTTTCTTATTAATTTTCGTTATATACCGGTAACATAGTATATACCACCTTATCCAAATCTGCCAGTCCCACCGTAACAGATGGTGTTTCTTCAGCAAATGTTACTTTTGCTTAACCACCAAACCCACGGACAAAAACTTTTTTCCCCTTTCCAACACACCTGTTCCCCTTTCCACCAGCATTTGTCCTTTTTTAACTTATTTGGTATATGACCAAAAGTGCAACTCTGCAGGGACACCGTACTCAATGCCATCTGAGCCCAGCAGCCAGCCCTCGGTCCCTCAGATGTGGACAAGTAAAAGCCCATTTCCTCCTATCCATGACAAAGCATTGAGATTCACTCTGTGCAGCACTGGTGTTTACTGGAAAAGCAGATCTAAGAATCCGTACCACCTTCTGCAGATACTCCTGTATACGTGCGTCCCTTTCTATGGCTGGAATTATTTCGCCAAATTTTGTCTTTTACCGGGGATCTAACAGTGTGGTAACCCAGTAGTTAGCATTACTTCGAATTCGTACAATCCGAGGGTCATGTTGTAGGTAGTGCAGCAAGAAGGCGCTCATGTGCCTTGTGCATCCAGGAGGACCAAGTCCTTGGTTGTTGGTGGCAGAGAGGTGAGAATCGTGCCTCCTTCCTCTGCCCTCTCCCCCCAACCTCGCACAACCGAAATGTGAGCAAGCTCTCACTCATCTGCTGAGTCTTCCATGCCCATCGCAAGTTTGTCCTCCATTTCTTCATGGGCTCCTGTACCGTCCTCAACAATTTTTGCTGATACTATGCGCCCTTGTTAATCCCTATCCCCCACCATGACTGCAGCCTAGGTGCCGCTCAACGTATGGACCTTGTACATCTTATTATCCCTTCTGCATATGACTCCTCCTGTACTTCCTTCCCTTCCTCTTGGACCAACACCTGACTCCAAATAATGCTCACAGTGTGCTCCATCTTGTAGATGACCAGAATTGTCACGCTGAGAATGGCATCGCTAGTGTTAAACATCTTCGTCGACATTTGTAAACTGTGTAGAAGGGTGCATAGGTCCTTGATCTGACACCACTCCAGCAGCGTGATCTGCACCACCTCTGGATCAAGTTAGCCCAGGGTATACATCATACCGTATTTTAGCAGGGCTCTGCGGTGCTGCCACAGACGCTGCAACATGTGCAGATTCCAATTCCTGCGTGTCGGAACATCGCATTTCCGGTGTTTAACTGCCAGACCCTAAGACTTCAGGAGCGATGAAAGTTGTTGAGCTGCTGGGTGCGAAGGATGAAAGTAAGCACATAGCAGCGTGCCCGCTGCACAAGGCAATGTAGGCCGGGATGGTATTTTAAAAATTGTTGGAGAATCAGATTCAACACGTGAGCCATACAAGGCACGTGTGTCACATTGCCCTGACGAAGGGCCACAGACAGGTTTGCATCGGCTGTTAAGTCACCAACGTAGTCCACTCAATCAATTTGTACTCCGGTCGCCAGGTGACAACGTGTTCCTTTCGTGCATAGTGCTGATGATGGGAAAGGAGTCGATGCCTGCGGCGCAGGTGGACGCAGGTTATGGTCACCCACTGGATTGCGTTACATTGACAGATACAGAACCACAGGCTGAATGTAGGTGGTGGGTATCTCACAGATGAAGTACCATCATTCAGCTACAACCAATGGGAAGATACCACACCCTTTTCTAGGCCCCTCCTGTCTGCAGACCACTGCCAGACAAAGCTATGAACCTTTTGTTACTGTTACCCCCAGTTCAGTTTTATGAGTTTGTGTGCTTGTTACCTGACTACTTTTCCTGCTTGCTGTTTATGTACCTCGTTGGCCGATCCGCATTTCACCTCTGCTTGTTTTCTGATTAAGTCCTGGCCATCCCATTCTGTTCCTCTTCCTCAATTAATGTTTTTGACCCTACATGACTACTATTCTCTGGAACTGCAGCCTTCCACAGGTATTGATCAACTTGGGCCCTGTGTAATTCCAAATCACTGTATAATGGTTAAAGGGTTTCAGGGTTCTGGGTGTAGAGCTTGGTGAGTCGCTTGCCTATAGCCTATCCTTTGCAGCCCATCTGAGTGTGTCGATCCAGGCAGGCGTTACACCGTGCCCTGGTCAGAAGGCCATGTAGGCCGGGATAGTGTTTTAAAAATTGCTGGACAACCAGGTTCAACAAGTGAGCCATACAAGGCACGTGTGCCACATTGCCCTGAAGAAAGGTCGCAGACTGGTTTGCATCATTGTCGCACCCGACCTTCCCTGGCTGCTGGTTGAGTGGAGACAACCATTGATGAAACTCGGTCTCACTCTCCAGAGCTAACCGTCCACAATTCCTCAGCGGTGTCTCACATTTCCCCTACATTTCAAAGTAAACATTTGACCGCCTGATGGCCTTGAGCTCTGCTGCCAGCATAGTAAGGAGGTGTGTGGGATTCCTTGGGCGCAGTTACAAGGAAGGGTGGACTGACCACACAGGGTTTGGGCCGAGGTGGAGGACCCACACGAGGTTGAGGAGGCAAAAGCAGTGGAGGAACTTGTACATACAGAGGAAGGATTGACACACAAGTCGTGGGGACGGCAAGACTTGTACAGCAAACTCTCTCCATCTCTCACCATAGTTACCCAGTGCCCAGTCAGCAACATGTAACTCCCCTGTCCATGCTTACTGGTCCAAATATCTGTGGTGAAATGCACCCTGTCACACACAGAGTTTCTCAAGGAATCGGTGAGGTTGTGTGCGACCTACTGTGGTAGCGCGGGCACGCCTTTCTTGGAGAAGGAGTGACGACTGGCCATCGGCTCTTGGGGCACTGCAATGGGCATAAGGTCTCGAAAATCCTCGGTCTCAAAAGGGTGTAAAGGCAGCCTTTCTCTTGCCAACAAGTTGCAGATGATGAAACTCAACCTCTTAGGCATGCCATGCCCTTTCGAAAATCATGTAAAACACAGCGAGAGGACTCCAACCACAGTCTCCCTTGTTTCCACTAATTGGGCCACACACACCCCACTTGACTGGCATCAGTTGACCCCCCTTTTGAAAAAGAAAAAGATGCTTTGCATGAAGCACTCTCAAAAATACGCATGCCTTTCCCGTCCCCTGGCTGACCCAGGGGAAGAAAAGTCCTCTGAGAGCCATGACTAGTTCATCTTGGTTCTTTTAGAAACACAGCGAGGGGACTCCAACCACAGTCTCCCTCGTTGCCACTAATTGGGCCACACACACCCCACTTGACTGGCATCAGTTGACCCCCCTTTTGAAAAAGAAAAAGATGCTTTGCATGAAGCACTCTCAAAAATACGCGTGCCTTTCGCCTCCCCTGGCTGACCCAGGGGAAGAAAAGTCCTCTGAGAGCCATGACTTGTTCATCTTGGTTCTTTTAGAAACACAGCGAGGGGACTCCAACTACAGTCTCCCTCGTTGCCACTAATTGGGCCACACACACCCCACTTGACTGGCATCAGTTGACCCCCCTTTTGAAAAAGAAAAAGATGCTTTGCATGAAGCACTCTCAAAAATACGTGTGCCTTTCCTGTCCCCTGGCTGACCCAGGAGAAGAAAAGTCCTCTGAGAGCCATGACTTGTTCATCTTGGTTCTTTTAGAAACACAGCGAGGGGACTCCAACCACAGTCTCCCTCGTTGCCACTAATTGGGCCACACACACCCCACTTGACTGGCATCAGTTGACCCCCCTTTTGAAAAAGAAAAAGATGCTTTGCATGAAGCACTCTCAAAAATACGCGTGCCTTTCCCGTCCCCTGGCTTACCCAGGGGAAGAAAAGTCCTCTGAGAGCCATGACTTGTTCATCTTGGTTCTTTTAGAAACACAGCGAGGGGACTCCAACCACAGTCTCCCTCGTTGCCACTAATTGGGCCACACACACCCCACTTGACTGGCATCAGTTGATGCCCCTTTTCAAAATGAAAAAGATGCTTTGGATGAAGCACTCTCAAAAATACGCGTGCCTTTCGCCTCCCCTGGCTGACCCAGGGGAAGACAAGTCCTCTGAGAGCCATGACTTGTTCATCTTGGTTCTTTTAGAAACACAGCAAGGGGACTCCAACCACAGTCTCCCTCGTTGCCACTAATTGGGCCACACACACCCCACTTGACTTACATCAGTTGATGCCCCTTTTCAAAATGAAAAAGATGCTTTGCATGAAGCACTCTCAAAAATATGCGTGCCTTTCGCCTCCCCTGGCTGACCCAGGGGAAGAAAAGTCTTCTGAGAGCCATGTCCACATTGCCAGTGGACAGACGCGTGTGCTTATCTGCCAGCAGACCCCCAGCAGCACTGAAGACAGGTTCCGAGAGAACGCTGGCTGCATGACACGACAAGATCCCCAAGGCGTACGTGGCAATCTCAGGCAATTTATCCAGATTGGAAGCCTAAAAGGAGCAGGGCTCAAGTTGCACAGTAATGGCATCGATGTTTCCTTGCATATACTCATATATCTGTGTGTCCTCCTCTTTTTCCTTGTCCAGCTCTTTTGTTTTCGCATGAGTATATGCCCTTGTCACTTTTCCATGTGTTTGTGTTGTGTTGTGAGTTGTTTGTCACCTTTTGGACACCTTTGAGGGTGTTTTCTAGGTGTTTTTATGTGTTTGTGAATGCCTGCCATTGTTTCCTATGCAGTTCGAGTTCGGTTCATCGAACGTTCGACGAACCGAACTCGAACGGGAGCTCCATTCGGCAAACTGACCTCGAGCCGAACCGCGACCGGTTCGCTCATCTCTAGTCTGGACTTACCATGTCCAATTATAATAGTTATTGAGTGCCATGACATTAGTGTAGTTATGTAGGTATGAATGGTTGACCACGGGGAGATCAACATCCAACACCGCGGAGACACCATGCGTTTCTCAACGCAGTGACACTAGAACAAGGCCCTCTGGGAAAATATGCAAAACAAGAATGCCGCGGAGACACCATCACATGTTTCTCAACACTAGCAGGAAACTAGCCAGGTCTTTCACTGAAAAGGAATAACCACGGAAAGGGCAGTCTCCAGTCAAGGAAACCGCCTATACCAAAACATAGTATCCATCCACAGACAGCTGTTTCAGGGTATTTGCCCCTAATCAGTGTGGAGTAGGAAACTGGCTAGTGGGAGCAATGCCTAGTAGAAGACTACATAGGTAAGGATGGTTGACCTCGGGTAGATCAACATCCAACACTGCGGAGACACCATCACGTGTTTCTCAATGCAGTGACACTAGAACAAGGCCCCCAGTTTCCTGCTAGCGTTGAGAAACATGTGATGGTGTCTCTGCGGCATTCTTGTTTTGCATATTTTTCCAGGGGGTCCTGCTCTAGTGTCACTGCATTGAGAAACACGTGATGGTGTCTCCGCGGTGTTGGATGTTGATCTCCCCGAGGTCAACCATTCTTACCTATGTAGTCTTCTACTAGGTATTGCTTCCACTAGCCAGTTTCCTACTCCACACTGATGAGGGGCAAATACCCCGAAACAGCTGTCTGTGGATGGATACCATGTTTTGGTACAGGCAGTTTCCTTGACTGGTGACTGCCCTTCCCATTAGTGTAGTTATGGACTTACACCATTTAATTATAATCGTACGAGACTTAATATTATTTTGAAACATGTGGGAGATGGGGAAAGGTTCCAATTGCTCAGATAAGATCTGGAATGGCCCTAAGGAAGTTCCACAGTAGGGGGAGGTTTAAGTAGTTTCTGCTGGTGTGTTGATGGGTATTGAGGAAGAGGTAATGAGGTGGATGACAGTCCTAAGTTTGAATTGACCAAAGGCTGCTCAATTTAGCGACATTGCATCACCCGCACACACATATGACAGGAGCGTGCAATTTTTTCTAGGTACATGCACGCTCATGTTCAGACAGTGGCAGACTGTGCCGTGTGATGTCATATTAGTCCCGCCCAAGTCTGACATTGTATCACCCGCACACACTTCTGACAGGAGCGTGCATGTGTTTCTAGATACATGCACGCTCATGTTCAGACAGTGGCAGACTGTGCAGTGTGATGTCATGTCAGACCCGCACGAGTCTGACATATTATCACTAGAAATGAGCGATGTTCGAGGTTCGCCAAATTCATGTTCGAGTGATTTTGGGGGGTGTTCGAGTCGTTCGACGAACTCAAACGATTTGCTAAAAGTTCGTCAGTTCGAGATACGTTCGAGAACGGTTTGATCACCAAAAGCGTGGCTTTTTACAGCTACAGTGTGCAGGGAGCCATCGTTGGCAGCCTGCGGTAAGCTGGTAACCAAGGTAAATATCGGGTATCCATACTCTTCAAATGGAGGGTCTGAACTCCTAGAAAATGGGGGATACGTTCCCTGAGCGTGTCCCCCCATATTCTAGACGGTCCAGAGTCGTCGTGGGACCCCCTTATTTTTTTTCCTCACAATAAATTGGTGAAAGAGGGAATGTTTTGGGGAGTGTTTTTTCAAATACATTTTTTTTTGTCTATTGTTTTTTTTAGTGCTGACAGTTTGTGATGTCGGGTATCTGATAGACGCCATGACATCACAAACTGCTGGGCTTGATGTCAGGTGACCTTACAGCTAGTTTCAACCCCATTTATTACCCCGTTTGCCTCTGCACCAGGACACGGGATGAGCTGTGGTGAAGCACAAGGATTGGCGCATCTAGTGGATGCGCCACTTCTGATGCATCTGCGGCCTGCTATTTTTAAGCTGTGAAGGGCCAATAACTATTGACCTTCCCACCCTGAAAATACCAGACCACAGCTGTCCACTTTACCTTGGCTGGTGATCCAATTTGGGGGGGGACCCTTTTTTTTTGTAATTATTAATATTTCTAAAATAATTATGAAAAAAGAGCCTGGGGTGACCTCCACATTGGATCACCAACCACGGTAAAGCTGCCAGCTGTGGTTTTCAGGCTACAGCCGTCTGCTTTATCCTTGCTGGCTATCAAAAATGGGGGGACGCCACGTCTTTTTTTTTTTTTTTAAACTATTTTTTTAAATAAGAAAATTAATGGGCTTCCCTGTATTTTAATTGCCAGCCAAGGTAATGCCACGCAGATGGGGGTGGCAACCCGTAGCTGTCTGCGATATCTGCTCTGAAAATCAAAAATACCGCGGAGCGCTACGTCATTTTTTTGAATGATTTATTTTTACAGTACTGTTATGTCAGGCAATCAAAATACAGGAAAGCCTATTTTTTTTTTTAGTTATTTAAATAAATAATTAAAAAAAAATATATGAGCTCCCGCTGCATTTTTTGTATTGTTAGCTAAGGGTAATCCAAGCAGCTACTGGCTGCTAACGCCCACTGCTTGGTGTTACCTTCACTGGCAATGGAAAATCGAGGGAAGCAGTTTTTATTTTTTTTGCCAAAAATCTAAAAAAAAAAAAAAAAATGACGTGAGCGTCGCCATATTTTTGTATGCTAGCCAGTGACAGCAGGCAGGTACGGCTGCCTCCAACCACCAGCTGCCTATTTGTACCCGGCTGGGAACTAAAAATATAGGGAAGCCCTATTTTAATTATTTCATGAATTTCATGAAATAAGTAAAAAAAAAAAAACGATGTGAGCTTCGCCCCATTTTTGTGTCCAGCCAGATACAACTAGGCAGCTGGGGATTGTAATCTTCAGCACAGGTTAGCCCGAGCTTTCTGGGCCCCTCTGCTGCGAATTTCAGTCCGCAGCCACCCCAGAAAATGGCGCTTTCATAGAAGCGCCATCATCTGGCGCTGTATCCAACTCTTCCAGCAGCTCTGAAGCCAGGTGGCTTGCTGGGTAATAATGAGTTAATACTAGCTTTGTTTTACTAGCTAATATTAAGCCAGAGATTCTTAATGTCAGGCACGTTTAACCCTGACATCAAGTTTTTAATAGAAATAAATACACAGACACACTTAGAGACTCCATGTTTATTACTCCCTCTCATCCCTCCATGATCCATGGTCTTCTGTCTTCTTTCTCCTTCAACCCATGCAGGTCTGCTACATCAGACAGCACTGTATGGGAGGAAGAACGCTGCTGCTTCCCGTGCAGTCTATTCACTCAGTGAGTGAGCAGAAGCTGCGTGCTGTAAGCGGTGACATCACCGCTGACAGGCGGGTTACCATAGCAACGGTGCTCCGATCACATGATTCCCGGTGCCGCAATTCACCGGCTGTGGAAGCCAGTCCTTGCATGTGGCTGACTCTGTAAAGTCATCTGACATCTGATGCTTCAGATGTGACAGCATCGGAAGAGATATGCAAATGACCCTCTGCTGCGCGTGTCAGCCGATGGTCATGCGACTGTGATGAAATCTTGCAAACGCATCACAGGAGCAGAGAAGATAGAGGGAGCACTTTCTCCCCATCTCCTCCGCTGTCTGTCTCCGCGTGCACCCGTGCGATTTTACACTGGTGCAATGTCATCACATGACACACGGCTTATGCTGGCTGTACAGCAGAGCTGAGCATCCCTGCTAGAGTTCAGTTCAAAGCGGACCTCTGCTGCGGAATGCGAGCCAGCACTGAAGAGGGGAGGAGCTGGAGCTGCAGAGGAGAGAATGTCACAGCCCAGCCTGTCACAGCCTTTACTCAGTCAGTGTCTACACTCAGAGCTGGCAGCCATGCTCTACGCGGCTGCTAGCTATGACATGTAGCAGAGCCGGATGTGTCGCCGTGGGACGTGTGGATTATGCCGGAGCTGCAGGGTGTTGGGTAATAAAGTGGTGAATGAGGATGTGTTTGTAATTTATAAATAAAGGAGTTTTGCTCTGTGTGTTTTTATTTACATTCATTTACAGGTTTGTGATGCGGGTATCTCACAGACGTCCGTGCGATCACAAACCTATTACCCCGACTGGCACCACATCACGCTTCCGGGAAGAGCTGGTAATGTACTGGGATTGCCACATCTAATAGATGCGGCAATACCGGGCGGCTGCGGGCTGAAATACCAGCCCCCAGCCGGCATTATCATGGCTGGGGATAAAAATTAGGTAAGACCGCACCTCTTTTTTTTTAATTATTTATTTAAATAAAAAAAAAGCCAGAGTCACACTTGCGAAGGATACACTGCTCTCCCCGCCCACCGGCCGTCCTGCCGCCTGTGATTGTGTGTTTAACTGCAACCTCTGACAGGAGCGTGCATGTGTTTCTAGGTACATGCACGCTCATGTTCAGATAGTGGCAGACTGTGCGGTATGATGTCATGTCAGACCCGCACGAGTCTGACATGGCATCACCCGCACACACTTCTGACAGGAGCGTGCATGTGTTTCTAGGTACATGCATGCTTATGTTCAGACAGTGGCAGGCTGTGACGGGTGATGCCATGTCAGACCCGCACAAGTCTGACGTATTATCACCCGCACACTTCTAAATTGCTCTTGTACACTGGCGTACCACTTCAGATGCGACAACATCAGAAGCGATACGCAAATGACCCTCTGCTTGGGGTGTCAGCCGAGGGTCATGCGACTGTGATGCGATCTTGCAATCGCATCACAGGAGCAGAGAAGAGAGAGGGAGCACTTTCTCCCCATCTCCCCCGCTGTCTGTCTCCGCATGGACCGCTGTGATTTTACACTGGTGCGATTCTATCGCATGACACATGGCTCATGCTGGCAGTACAGCAGAGATGAGTGACATGCGAGTGTCCCTACTAGAGGTCAGTGTGAGCGGACCTCTGCTGCAGGGTGCGAGCCGGCACTGAGGAGGGGAGGGGCTGGAGCTGCGGAGGAGAGAATGTCACAGCCCAGCCTGTCACAGCCTCTGCTCAGTCAGTGTCTACACTCAGAGCTGGCAGCCATGCTTTACGGCTGCTAGCTGTGACATGTAGCAGAGCTGGATGTGTTGCCGTGGGACGTGTGGATTACGCCGGAGCTGCAGGGTGTTGGGTAATAAAGTGGTGAACGAGAATGTGTTTGTAATTTATTCTAAATAAAGGATTTTTGCTCTGTGTGTGTTTATTTACATTCATTTACAGGTTTGTGATGCGGGTATCTCACAGACGCCCGTGCAATCACAAACCTATTACCCCGACTGGCCCCGCATCATGCCTCCGGGAAGAGCCGGTAATGTACCGGGATTGCCACATCTAATAGATAGTAGTAGGATGTGCGGGTCAGTTGTTTTTTAATATTTGTAGTGAATCTCTTTCTCACTGAGCACTCCGCCCTCTAAACCAGGCTGTGTTCATAATCATTGTACCAGGAGTCCTAGCTGCCCAAACATGGAGGTTAGTCCAGATAGTGGCAATTCAAGTTAGATTTTTTTAGTCTTGCTGCCCAGACACGCATGTTTTTAACCTAGATAGTGGCATTTTAGTTAGGTACCCGGAATATTGAGATTTACCTTGCCGTTGGTTTCCGGGCTTACATGCATTGACCAATTCATAAACTAAAAATCTCGTGTTTTCATATAGCAGTAATGCAGTACCAGAGTTCCCTTATACATTGATGGCATTTTAGTGTGCAGCTGTATGTATCTTGTAATTATGTTTTTTCAGCTGGCACCTATACACACTTGTAGGATGTGCAGGTCAGTTTTTTTAAAATATTTGCGGGCTGACATACCAGCCCCCAGCCGGCATTATGGCTGGGGATGAAAATTAGGGGGGGATCGCACGTCGAGTTTTTCAAATATTTATTTAAATAAAATAAAAAAAAAGCCGGAGTCACACTTGCGACGGATGCACTGTTTTCCCCGTCCACCGGCCGTCCTGCTGCCTGCGATTGGTTGCAGTCAACTGACTCGCTGCCACTCAGGGTGGAGGCGTGTCTAACTCCAACCAATAACATGCGCTGGTGGGCGGGCAAAACAATGAATTGTTCCGGAAGAGAAAAATGTGACCCGGAAGAAGTGTGCCGCCATGTCAGTGAGGACACCGCGCGCTCTAACCCCCATCCCCTCCGCAAAAAATTTTAATCTCCGGATTCCGGTCCCCATTGATTTATATGGGCACTGGATTTCGTAGTGGATTGGACTTATTTTTAAGTCTGTCAGTGATCCACCGGCCCCGGTTTTTTGGGCGTTCGATCAGCTCCAATAGAGAGGTAACCAATGGAATGACAGTTGAAAATTGTTTACATCTTGGAAATGGAGATGACACTGAGTTGAGTAGGAACTTATTATTCCAGCATAATAGGGGCGGTGACGATGACTCCAGTGTAGACAGTAACTCTAATGAAGTTGAAAGAAGTTGAAATAAAGAGGAGTCAAGCAAAAAGGGCAAATCCTCTTCCCGATGATGAGACACCGGCGGAGAGAGGTGGATTCTCCTGATGAAGCCAGTTTTATTTATTTTTTTTTATTTCCCCAAGCCGCCATTGATAGTCTTTTTAGCTTTCCACCAGCCATTACTTTGAGCTTTGCAAGTACTCTATATAGCACACAGGGGATATTGACAAAGGTTTATCTTGAGTTCCTTATAAGGATTCACGGAATATATTGTATGTGTCATTATTTCCAAATGATATCCTATGTGTGTTATTTTTTACCTAATCCATGGAGTCGATAGTGTACTACTATTTCATGTTTGATTGTAAATGATTTTAACTATGTATGTGTCTATTGCCACCATGTTTAAATAAATATTGTATATTTTTGCACTGTTAAACTACCGCCTTAGTTATTATCTTTTATTCAAAGCCTGGTGCCTCACATGTACTTTTTTTTGCTGTTTTGGAACAAGCAAGCGTCACCCTCTGAATGTGCAAGGAAAGACTATTAGCTTGCTTAGAAAGTCACATTGCCAGTCACAGCCACTAGTTTCAAGACAGACAATCATATACTACAAGAGGAATCAGAGCTGAAAATGAAATATTGTAATGAAAGAAATTGGCAGAATGGGAAAGGAACCAACCGAGGAAGCAGTGTTGGCATCCTCTACAATTTCTTAGCAGCTGATTTGTCACTCAAAAATGCTATAGGAGAAGGAATTTGGTAGATTGCTGGAGGAGGAGATATGCACTAAGATCATGGAGAACAGATCAGTGATCCACCCAGCTCTGGGATGGCAGACAGTGGAAACAGCTCCAGAACTCTGAGGTGATCGGGTGCTAGAAAATCTCTGAAGTTCTGGATAACCCAGAGGGACCTGAAGGTGAATCTGCACTGACCCAAGAGGAAATTGAAGGTAAAGCAGTTGAGACCCAAAATAAAGTTGAAAGTGACACTGCAGGAATCCAAGAGAGCTGAAACTGCAGAAGTGGAAAAAGTCACTGAAGAATGAAGTCTAAACCAAAGTTCTCATCAGGAGCTAAGAGCTCGTCTGAACCTGCTGATAAAGACAAGACTAAAGACATAGATATTGACACTGCCAAGGAATCTGAGGAACCAGATATCAAGGCTGATGACAAGCACCATACCGTAGCATGTCAAGAAGAGGTTGTCATTAGAAGAGATTTAAAAGGGCTTCTACTACGTACACTCAGAAGTAATGCTCAGCAAGCCAGAAAAATTTTGTATCTCACAGCTATAGTGCCGCCCCTTCAGGGGATCAAACCACTCGGATCCGGGGGTGATGATTGTTTGTGGCTCAAGGGTCTCCGGACCTGGGGCTTAGGGGCCACACCCAAATGGAAAGGGGGTATATACAGGGGATTTGGTATAGTTTGTGACGCCACCCGTGGTGTGCAGTAATTGAGAGTACCGCCGCTGCCATTGGGAGTACCCGGGGTGATGGAGTGGGGCAGCTAGATGACGTTACCCTCCACGGGTAGGGGAAAGCCCCGGGACTCTGGATGGTGGCGTGCAGGGGAGTGCAGGGCTGCTGGAATCAGGGAATTACCATGTACTCACTCAGGCCAGTTATCGTGGTGCTGGATGATGTTTTGTAAAATCCTTACACACATAGGCTGCAGGTGAACCAAAAGTCCCAGTACACCACTGCTACTTAGGAAGGAGAGCACGTCCAGGTATCTACTCCCAATAGTATTGCTGTGTGTACCGCCCCGCGGGCTCGGCCCACTGCTGAGCTGCTCGGATCCGTGCTCATACGGTGGGTGGCTCGAGCTCCTCACAGACCCGGGGGTCACGTCGCTCTGCAAGGGGGTTGGCGCTACACGCAGGGACTTTGGTGGGGAGTTCCACGGCCAGGGCCGCGGTTGTTTGTAAGGGGTGTAAGTTCGTGACGCCACCCACGGGTCGTGGTGAATGGATGGACACCACGGCTGCCGTTGACCAGGCCTCCCGGGGACGGTGTTACGCAGCTTGGTGTTGACCCCTCCGTGGGTAGGGAAGTGATGGTCCCGGGGGCCCGAGGGAGGTGCTGAGGCGGGGCAGCGGGTGTGTGCTGGATACTGGTGCGGTGCGGCGTGGTGCGCGGCCCGAAGGCACTGGTGTACTCACTATGACACAACACACTGGATTCTCTGGTGAACCAAACGGGATTATGAATGGGACCCGCAGCCGGCTGCAGCTTCTCTCTTAACAGGTTGGTGGTTCCCGCCTTTCTCCTGCACCTCCTTAATGTAAATGGTACGACTCCTATGCCTAAGCAACGTTAGTCCGCTTCCCGGTTTGCTGGGTGTTGGGAGAGCCCTGTTTTCTCGCAGACGCTGGACCCTTGGGTCTCTATGCCTTGGCGGTGGCTTTACCCTAATGGCTGGGCTGTTGTCTTCAGTCGGGTCTTGTGTGGGAAGGGTCCTAAAGTCCAGTCCTCAATCAGTTGGTTTGACTCAGCCAGGTAGTTTCTGGGCTTCGTACTGGGTCTACGGGGTCTGAGTACCCCTCCTGGTGCTCCGGTTTCCAATCGGTTCCCCAGTTCGGTACCGGCAGGCTACCGCCCGACCCCGGTCCCTGCGGTTCCACCGGCTGTAATCCCAGCTCCTGCAGGCAGCCACCACCGTCTGCCTCCTTGCCAGAGGTGACTGGGCTCCAACCCACACATCTTGTAGACTATGGCAGGCCTGGTCAAAGGTCTGCCCCTGGACTTGACTTCTCTCCTCCACTGTCAAGACTAATAATCTACTCTCAACTACTGCTTTTCCCGCCTCCAAGCCTGTGAACTCCTTGGTGGGTGGGGCCAACCGCCTGGCTCCGCCCTCCCCTGGTGTGGACATCAAAACTGGAGGGTGGTGACAAGGTTTTGAAGTTTGGCTGCTGTCACCTGTTTAGGGAGGGGGGAGGTGTGTGTGCATGGGACAACCTGAGATGACCTGACTAGTCCAGGGCGTCACACTGTGCTGTGTCCCAGTTTAGTCCAGCCTCTCGGGAGCTTCGGCTCCTCAGCACCTCACACTATGAGGGCCACTACTTCACTTTTTCTGTGGGCTCCAACCCCCGGTTCCCTCTCCCTTTGGATGGTTTCTGCTTCACTTCCTTCTCCCTTTGCTCTCCTGGAGCTCACTCACTTGTCACCTCCCACCAGTCTGCTTAACCCTTCGGTGGGCGGCCCTTTCCTCTTTAGACCTACCCACTGGTTTGTCTGTCCTGTACTGGTGTGAGTGTGGATTGGGGGTTTGAATGCAGTTGTTAGCAATACCATAGGGTGGAACCTGGAACCAAGGAGGGTAAGTTCCGCACTATAAGGACAGGAGTGCAGTTCCCTGCGACACCCTGACTAGTGCAGGGGCGTCACACTATCAAAATCAAGGATGATGCAGGAATGTTTTGAATTTATGGAGAGAGTGCAGAAGCAGTGAAGAGAGCTTGATGTTTGTTGAGATTTGTGGAAGTTTTCATACTGGTGCCAAGAAATCTTATCAGGAAAAATGGTTGGGAAGAATGGAAAAGTCATCCTTGATTTTATGGATAAAGCCGGAGATTGTGATAGAGATAATTGAAAGTCATACTAAAGCCAAAATACCCTGTGGAGATGGTATGGTTCCTTATGTCATTGTAGAAATTAAGGAAAGTATTGTAAATGTTCAGGTTTTTCTAGAATATTATATTGCATACCTAGGAGAAGAATAGTAGTTAACATAGGAAAGACGCAAGATTGAGGAACAACTTTGTCAAGTTGTTCAGCAGTGGTGACCGTGTTCTAGCCCAGAGAAAGAGAAATGTAATCCACCTGATAAACATATTGCCTTGCTAGTCCGAGTAAGCAGGCCATACATTCAAATGAGGACCCATAGTGCAACAGTACAAGCACTGAGCTCTCCAAACCTGTTGAAACAGGAATGAAAGAAAGGATGAATTGAGTGACTGAAGTCTTGCTGGGGTCAGTGACAGAAACATTTGCAGACAGAGAGACAGCCAAAGAAGCCCTAGAAGAAGAGACCATAGTAGATCTGGAAAACAAGGATCTACAAATAGCAAATCTTCTCTCAGCTTGATGCTGAAGGACCAAAACAGTTTCCCTTATGGTGCAATTGATAACCCAAAGTTAACCAGACAGAAGATTTAAGTGTAAGTGAATCTCACTACCCCGCTAACCATAAGAGACGGTCATGGAGGGGGCGGTCTGACAAAGGTGCTTACCTAATAGAGCTGATAAGTGAATCAGAGAGTGCATTTCTTACTAATAAGGTTTTAGTGACAGTGGCAGACTATAGCTGGGTTTACACACTGCAACATCGCAAAAGACATCGCTGTAACGTCACCAGTTTTGTGACGTTATAGCGACCTCCCCAAGTCTCTGTTGAGTCGCTGGTGAGCTGTCAAACAGGCAGACCTGGCCAACGACGCAACAGCGATCCGGACCTGCAGAACGACCTAGCTGGTTGTTGGGGACGTGTCAAAGCTGCTATTTGAAAGGGAAGTCGCTGTAAAGTCCCCTTTACACACTGAAACTTTCTAGCGATGCATGCTGCACAGCGGGAAACAAAGGACCTAGGAATGGTCCTGAACGATTTGTAGCGATCACAACTTCACAGCAGGGGCCAGGTCGCTGATAGGTTTCACACACTGCAATGTTGCTGGGGAGGTTGCTGTAACGTCACAAAACCGGTGACATTACAGCGATGTCGTTTGCGATGTTGCAGTGTGTAAAGCCACCTTATGTCTCAGTGGCTGAAGATCAAAGTCTACAGAGAAGACTCTCTGGTATGGTAGAGAAAGGTCCCAGGCCCAACGGCTTTGGGCAGAGAAGGAGGTAAGCAACATGGCGGCCAGTATGTATCACAGAGCTGGTATTAACTTGGATGCCTGCTCTGGTACCTGTAGTGCCACAAGACATATTAGGGCATTCCAGGGTCAGGTTTTACTTTTAACTGGGGAGACAGGTGGGTCTGGCTATCCACATGGCTCTGTCTATGGGTGTGTCTCATATTGTAACAATTAGGTAGATACTCTGGAATCTGATAACGTAGAATATAACAAAACTGAGACAAGGGTTGGGTAAATACTCTGTATTAACAAATATTAAACACAGTGCAAATAACAGAGCATAACAGAAGCAGCTACAAATGAAATATAAGTTCAAACCATACTAATATGTGAATATGCAGTATTGCGTACAGAAAACAAGTGGTGAATGTCCAAAATAATATTGTCACGCTGTACAAAGGGTTGGTAGGACGTAGTACAGCGTATTCCCCACTAGGTGGCAGAAGAGTAGTGAAAGAGAGACAAAGTAACACAGTAACAGAAAGGCAGCTGAAGTACAGCAGAGTAACTTCAGCAGGCAGCTAACAGGCGAACCACCAGGGGCAAAACAGTAGTCAAACAGAGTCTAAAGCCAGAAAAGTCTAGTTACTGCAAAGGGAGGATCAAAACCAAGTTAGAAAAACAGAACTGAGTCGGAAGCCGGGAGATCAGGTATGCAAAGGGAAACACACACAATAGACAGGAGCTGGAAGTCAGGGGCTGAGACAGACAGACAAGCGGGGAAGGGTAAAGGTCAGGGCACAGCAACAAGCAGTCAGATCAAACAGGAATTCTCACCAGAGGTAGTCACAGGCTCCAGAGCAAAACTATAACCAGCATCAGTATGCAATTGCAGAGACCAGATGTAGTGTCTCCTGAAATCAGAACAAGGCTGATGGGCGTTAACCCCTCACATGACCAGGCCGGGTCTGGGAAACTCTGGAGCGGAGAATCCCGATCCTTGATCATGACAAATAAATGGTGAATGTCCAGAATATGCACAGCAAACAAGTGGTGAATGTCCAGACATTATAGGCATAGCACTGATGCATGACAGTTCAGAAGTTATGTCCAGTATAGTAAGTAGGAATCCACACAGAAAAAAAGTGAATGTCAGAATCCTATGCAAGAGTGTGCATAGCAAGCAAATGGTTACCAGTGTACTTCCAGGGTTGACAAAGTCCCGCACAAGTGCAGCAAACAGCTCATACAGATAGAGTTCAGGGTTAAGTACACTAATAACAAATAGAGAATCTAGTTCTACAAATCAAGGTAGTCCAGCAGTATAGAGCTCTTCTCCTAGAAGTCTTGAAGGGAGTGAACCACAGCCAGGATCAGGATAATGCACCATAGACTGCAAGCAGCTCAGCAGTAATGATGAGGTGGAGCACAGGACTAACAATTAGCAGCAAGAAGTCCAGCAGCAAAAGATTCAGGAGCTAACAACACAAAATACTCAGGCAAGGAATAAATCCTGGACCAGGACTTATAAGCAAGGCAGACAGGAAGTTCAAGGGCAACACGAGGCAACAGGCTCCATATTGGTTGAAGGCAAAAAAAACACAATAAGTTCCATGGAAACCCTGGACCTTACACATATCTAAAATAATGTTTGTTTGTTTGATACCTGATTGGTGTGTGGAGATTGTGATACCTCCAGGAAGGAACCTCTGAGAGAGAGAGAGGAGATTTGCTTGTCCTGACTTGGGTAGTGTGTGGAGGCTGCTGAGAACTCCATGAGAGTGCTTCTGGGTAGTTGTATCTGAACTGATGCTGGCATACCGTAAGTAAAACAAGTTGTGATACCGTGTTGGCGCCCCTTGAAACTGGAAAAGGGCTTATTATACGTTTCTGTAGAGAGGTTTATGATTGTGAAATAAACCTGCTTGACCTTTAAAATGAAAGTGTTCCTGATATTCCCTTGACAAGCAAGCAGAGTGAGTAACCCAATGACTACAGTAAAATAATTAATTAGTACATACATATTTACAGCTACAAATATACAATTATGTATACACTGAGCAAAAATATAAACGCAACACTTCTGTTTTTGCTTCCACTTTTCATGAGCTGCCCTCTAAGATCTAAAATTTTGTGTACACAAACTGTGACTTTTTATCCTCAAATATTTGTCACAAACGTATATAACTATGGGGAGATAAGGTATGCACACCAGTGACTATGTAAGGGGAATACATGAAATAGCAGAAACTGCTGTGTGAATACTGACTTGAAAAATCCAATAGCTATATGTAAGAGTGAAAATGTGAAAAATGGAATCTGCATTACTGCCATGAACATATGAATAAAGAGAAATTTAGCTACTGAATTGATCAATGCAATACAGCCCCAACACTACGCCAAAGTATTTCTCTACGTTGGGGTCCCTAGCTTGTGTGTGTCCTCTCATGCAGTTAACAAAAACTTACCGTGTATGGGAAGCTGAGACCCAGGCTATTTATGCGTATGATATGGATTGGCAATAGGTGTGGTTGGGGAGGGTTCACAAACGAAAAACTACTAACAATAAGGAATAACGTTTGGAACACCATTCTAAGTCTGAACTGGGTGCAAAAACCTAAAAAAACATCACTATGGGTAGATAAGGTATGCAAACCAGTGACTATGTAAGGGGAATACATGAAATAGCAGAAACTGCTGTGTGAATACTGACTTGAAAAATCCAATAGCTATATGCAAGAGTGAAAATGTGAAAAATGGAATCTGCATTACTGCCATGAACATATGAATAAAGAGAAATTTAGCTACTGAATTGATCAATGCAATAGAGCCCCAACACTACGCCAAAGTATTTCTCTACGTTGGGGTCCCTAGCTTGTGTGTGTCCTCTCATGCAGTTAAAAAAACTTACCGTGTATGGGAAGCTGAGACCCAGGCTATTTATGCGTACGATATGGATTGGCAATAGGTGTGGTTGGGGAGGGTTCACAAACGAAAAACTACTAACAATAAGGAATAACGTTTGGAACACCATTCTAAGTCTGAACTGGGTGCAAAAACCTAAAAAAAATCACTATGGGGAGATAAGGTATGCACACCAGTGACTATGTAAGGGGAATACATGAAATAGCAGAAACTGCTGTGTGAATACTGACTTGAAAAATCCAATAGCTATATGTAAGAGTGAAAATGTGAAAAATGGAATCTGCATTACTGCCATGAACATATGAATCAAGAGAAATTTAGCTACTGAATTGATCAATGCAATAGAGCCCCAACACTACGCCAAAGTATTTCTCTACGTTGGGGTCCCTAGCTTGTGTGTGTCCTCTCATGCAGTTAAAAAAAACTTACCGTGTATGGGAAGCTGAGACCCAGGCTATTTATGCGTATGATATGGATTGGCAATAGGTGTGGTTGGGGAGGGTTCACAAACGAAAAACTACTAACAATAAGGAATAACATTTGGAACACCATTCTAAGTCTGAACTGGGTGCAAAAACCTAAAAAAACATCACTATGGGGAGATAAGGTATGCACACCAGTGACTATGTAAGGGGAATACATGAAATAGCAGAAACTGTTGTGTGAATACTGACTTGAGAAATCCAATAGCTATATGTAAGAGTGAAAATGTGAAAAATGGAATCTGCATTACTGCCATGAACATATGAATAAAGAGAAATTTAGCTACTGAATTTATCAAAGCAATAGAGCCCCAACACTACGCCAAAGGGATTTTTCAAGTCAGTATTCACACAGCAGTTTCTGCTATTTCATGTATTCCCCTTACATAGTCACTGGTGTGCATACCTTATCTCCCCATAGTGATTTTTTTTTAGGTTTTTGCACCAAGTTCAGACTTAGAATGGTGTTCCAAACGTTATTCCTTATTGTTAGTAGTTTTTCGTTTGGGAACCCTCCCCAACCACACCTATTGCCAATCCATATCATACGCATAAATAGCCTGGGTCTCAGCTTCCCATACACGGTAAGTTTTTTAACTGCATGAGAGGACACACAAAAGCTAGGGACCCCAACGTAGAGAAATACTTTGGCGTAGTGTTGGGGCTCTATTGCATTGATCAATTCAGTAGCTAAATTTCTCTTGATTCATATGTTCATGGCAGTAATGCAGATTCCATTTTTCACATTTTCACTCTTACATATAGCTATTGGATTTTTCAAGTCAGTATTCACACAGCAGTTTCTGCTATTTCATGTATTCCCCTTACATAGTCACTGGTGTGCATACTTTATCTCCCCATAGTGATGTTTTTTTAGGTTTTTGCACCCAGTTCAGACTTAGAATGGTGTTCCAAACGTTATTCCTTATTGTTAGTAGTTTTTCGTTTGTGAACCCTCCCCAACCACACCTATTGCCAATCCATATCATACGCATAAATAGCCTGGGTCTCAGCTTCCCATACACGGTAAGTTTTTTAACTGCATGAGAGGACACACACAAGCTAGGGACCCCAACGTAGAGAAATAATTTGGCGTAGTGTTGGGGCTCCATTGCATTGATCAATTCAGTAGCTAAATTTCTCTTGATTCATATGTTCATGGCAGTAATGCAGATTCCATTTTTCACATTTTCACTCTTACATATAGCTATTGGATTTTTCAAGTCAGTATTCACACAGCAGTTTCTGCTATTTCATGTATTCCCCTTACATAGTCACTGGTGTGCATACCTTATCTCCCCATAGTGATGTTTTTTTAGGTTTTTGCACCCAGTTCAGACTTAGAATGGTGTTCCAAACGTTATTCCTTATTGTTAGTAGTTTTTCATTTGTGAACCCTCCCTAACCACACCTATTGCCAATCCATATCATACGCATAAATAGCCTGGGTCTCAGCTTCCCATACACGGTAAGTTTTTTTAACTGCATGAGAGGACACACACAAGCTAGGGACCCCAACGTAGAGAAATAATTTGGCGTAGTGTTGGGGCTCTATTGCATTGATCAATTCAGTAGATAAATTTCTCTTTATTCATATGTTCATGGCAGTAATGCAGATTCCATTTTTCACATTTTCACTCTTACATATAGCTATTGGATTTTTCAAGTCAGTATTCACACAGCAGTTTCTGCTATTTCATGTATTCCCCTTACATAGTCACTGGTGTGCATACCTTATCTCCCCATAGTGATGTTTTTTTAGGTTTTTGCACCCAGTTGAGACTTAGAATGGTGTTCCAAACGTTATTCCTTATTGTTACAAACGTATATAAGTCTGTGTTAGGCCTGAAACACACTTCCGCAAAAAACACGCGCATGTCTCGCGTTCCGTTTTACAGGTCCATGTTCTGTTTTTGATGTCCCTTTCTCCGGTACATGTTACATTAGTGTGATGGCGTATGCTTGCCGTGCGTGCGTGTTGAATGTCTGTATATGCGTACGATACGTACTTGTCATGTCCGTGTGCTGCCGTGTGCAGTCTGTGTGTGTTGAGCCGTTTCACCATTAAAAAAATAAAATAATGCACATGGACCATACGGAAAGCACATGTATATGGTCCGTGTCACGTTTGTGCAGACACGGACCCATTGACTTTAGCGGGTCCATGTCTGCGTGATGCCGGCGAAACGCGGACATGTCATCTGTCTAAAAAAACGCACACACGTAGAAACCACACAGACACACGTTCCATGTGGCTGTACGTGTGTGTGCCTGTTACCATACGGTAACATTGGTGCACGTGTGCACAGGCTGCCGGTATGTGTAAAAACATACCAAGCACGTACCAGCGGAACGTATGTGTGTTGCCGGCCTTCATGAGCATTTCTCATTTGCTGAGATAATCAATCCACCTCACAGGTGGGGCATATCAAGGTGATCCTTATACAGCATGATTATGGATAATATACATTTCTTGTGCGCCACAGAATGCTTAACGAAACATACCATTTACCAAGGAAGTAATTAAAAATGGGAATAATCATTTTTAACATACGATCGGTTTTAAGAGTTTCTAATATGTAAATAAAAAGGAGGGCTTGTGGCACAGTTCTTAACATCCCCTTGAGAAAGCAGCAGCCGTACATGTTATGGGGCATCGCCATTCTTATGATCTCTAGGAATATACATACATTACAAAATTTTGTGCCTATTTATTTTATTGTAATCAATATATATAGTTATAGTATATTATTATATGCATCCATTTGATGTACATTAGTTTATCTATCTATCTACAGTATATATAATATATATATATATATATATATATATATATACAGTTAGGTCCAGAAATATTTGGACAGTGACACAATTTTCGCGAGTTGGGCTCTGCATGCCACCACATTGGATTTGAAATGAAATCTCGACAACAGAATTCAAGTGCAGATTGTAACGTTTAATTTGAAGGTTTGAACAAAAATATCTGATAGAAATTGTAGGAATTGTACACATTTCTTTACAAACACTCCACATTTTAGGAGGTCAAAAGTAATTGGACACATAAACCAAACCCAAACAAAATATTTTTATTTTCAATATTTTGTTGCGAATCCTTTGGAGGCAATCACGGCCTTAAGTCTGGAACCCATGGACATCACCAAACGCTGGGTTTCCTCCTTCCTAATGCTTTGCCAGGCCTTTACAGCCGCAGCCTTCAGGTCTTGCTTGTTTGTGGGTCTTTCCGTCTTAAGTCTGGATTTGAGCAAGTGAAATGCATGCTCAATTGGGTTAAGATCTGGTGATTGACTTGGCCATTGCAGAAGGTTCCACTTTTTTGCACTCATTAACTCCTGGGTAGCTTTGGCTGTATGCTTGGGGTCATTGTCCATCTGTACTATGAAGCGCCGTCCGATCAACTTTGCGGCATTTGGCTGAATCTGGGCTGAAAGTATATCCCGGTACACTTCAGAATTCATCCGGCTACTCTTGTCTGCTGTTATGTCATCAATAAACACAAGTGACCCAGTGCCATTGAAAGCCATGCATGCCCATGCCATCACGTTGCCTCCACCATGTTTTACAAGGGTGTGGTGTGCCTTGGATCATGTGCCATTCCCTTTCTTCTCCAAACTTTTTTCTTCCCATCATTCTGGTACAGGCTGATCTTTGTCTCATCTGTCCATAGAATACTTTTCCAGAACTGAGCTGGCTTCATGAGGTGTTTTTCAGCAAATTTAACTCTGGCCTGTCTATTTTTGAAATTGATGAATGGTTTGCATCTAGATGTGAACCCTTTGTATTTACTTTCATGGAGTCTTCTCTTTACTGTTGACTTAGAGACAGATACACCTACTTCACTGAGAGTGTTCTGGACTTCAGTTGATGTTGTGAACGGGTTCTTCTTCACCAAAGAAAGTATGCAGCGATCATCCACCACTGTTGTCATCCGTGGACGCCCAGGCCTTTTTGAGTTCCCAAGCTCACCAGTCAATTCCTTTTTTCTCAGAATGTACCGACTGTTGATTTTGCTACTCCAAGCATGTCTGCTATCTCTCTGATGGATTTTTTCTTTTTTTTTCAGCCTCAGGATGTTCTGCCTCACCTCAATTGAGAGTTCCTTAGACCGCATGTTGTCTGGTCACAGCAACAGCTTCCAAATGCAAAACCACACACCTGTAATCAACCCCAGACCTTTTAACTTCTTCATTGATTACAGGTTAACGAGGGAGACGCCTTCAAAGTTAATTGCAGCCCTTAGAGTCCCTTGTCCAATTACTTTTGGTCCCTTGAAAAAGAGGAGGCTATGCATTACAGAGCTATGATTCCTAAACCCTTTCTCCGATTTGGATGTGAAAACTCTCATATTGCAGCTGGGAGTGTGCACTTTCAGCCCATATTATATATATAATTGTATTTCTGAACATGATTTTGTAAACAGCTAAAATAACAAAACTTGTGTCACTGTCCAAATATTTCTGGACCTAACTGTATATATATTTATATATATATATATATCACTGGCACTAATCTGAACATTTACTACTTGATACCAATATCTAGGCAGGTCTGCTTACATTGTTTGTTTTGGTCTTCCTTGAATTTGTTTTATAATTCTTAATATATAATGTATTATTTTAATATTTTGTAATAAAATTATTATTTTATTCTTAATCAACAAATGTGTGACATAGTTTTGCATGGATATATATGGATAATTGAATGTGCACTTCTATTGATTTTCTTACATTTGCATATAGGTTTTCTTAGCAACTAACAATGCAATAATGATGATGAAATAATGAGAAAGCAATTTTTTTATCAGCCTGCATGAAAGGTGTCATACGTATTTACAACCCCCTCTGGATCTTGAAAATTAGAGCGAATCAGCAAATCTAAGCATAATATTAATTTTCAGCACCAGAGAATTAGTCAACTTTAACTGTTTTCATCTCTGAATCAATTTGGCTGTATAATGATAAAATCAATAGAGATGAGCCACCCCCCTAGCGTTCGAGTTCGGTTCGTTCGACGAACCATTCGAACCCCATTGAATACAATGGGAGGCAAACACAAATACATAAAAACACATTATACATGTACACATACAGTTAATAAACATTGCCATAAGACTTACAGGTCCCACGCGACGCGTCCTGCACTCTGTCTCCCGCCGCTTTTCCTTCTGATAATCGCTGCGTCCTCCTGGTAACCAGCACTAATGATAAGACCTTCCGTGACGTCAAAAATAGCATGTGACCAGTCACGTGTCTATTATGTCATTGACTACAGAATGGTCACATGGCTAGACGTCATGCTAGGTCCTGTCAGTGCATCTCTCCGGTACGCGGTGATCGTTCCAGCTTCTCTGTGTACCGGCAAAATTCTCTGTCACATGGTTGGCTTCCCCGTTCCTGCATGTGGGCACTTTTTACAGAGTCAGCCCACATGCAAGGACCTGCTGCCAGAGCCGAACAATTGCGGCACTGGGAATCTTGTGATCGGAGCACCGTTTATATGGTAACCCACCTGTCAGCGGTGACCTCACCGCTTACAGCCCGCAGCCTCTGCTCACTCACTGAGTGATTAGACTGCACGGGGATCACAGCGGCCTCCTCCCATGCAGTGCTGTCTGATGTAGCAGAGCTGCATGGGTTATAGGAGAAAGAAGACAGAAGACCAGGATCGTGGAGGGCTGACAGAGAGTAATGAACATGGAGTCTCTAAGTGTGTCTGTGTATTTATTTCTGTTAAAATATTTTTTCTCTGTGTGGTGTCTTTTTTTAACCCTTTATTGGAGATTCTTAATTGCCGGGTCAAACTTGCCTGACATTAAGAATCCCTGGCTTAATACTAACTAGTAAAACAAAGCTAGTATTAACTCATTATTACTCAGCAAGCCACCCGTCACCAGGGCAGCTGGAAGAGATGGATACAGCGCCAGATGATGGCGCTTCTATGAAAGCGCTAATTTCTGGGGAGGCTGCGGACTGCAATTTGCAGCAGGGGGGCCCAGAAACCTCGGGCCAACCTGTGCTGCGGATTCCAATGCCCAGCTGCCCAGTTGTACCTGGCTGGACACAAAAATGGGGTGAAGCCCATGTCGGGTTTTTTTTTTAATTATTTCATGAAATTCATAAAATAATTAAAAAAAGGACTTCCCTATATTTTTAGTACCCAGCTGGGTACAAATAGGCAGCTGAGGGTTGGGGGCAGCCGTACCTGCCTGCTGTACCTGGCTAGAATACAAAAATATGGCGAAGCTCTCGTCAATTTTTTTTTTTAGTTTTTTGGCAAAAAAAAAATGCTTCCCTGGATGTTCCATTGCCAGTGAAGGTAACACCAAGCAGTGGGGGTTAGCAGCCAGTTGCTGCTTGGATAAACTTAGCTAACAATACAAAAAAGGCAGTGGGAGCTCATACATTTTTTTTTAATTATTTATTTAAATAAGTAAAAAACAATATGGGCTTCCCTGTATTTTGATTGCCTGACATCACAGTACTATAAAAATAAATAAAAAAAAATGACGTAGCGCTCCCGGTATTTTTGATTCTCAGCGCAGATAAAGCAGACAGCTACGGGTTGCCACCCCCATCTGCCTGGCGTTACCTTGGCTGGCAATCAAAATACAGGGAAGCCCATTCATTTTTTTTATTTAAAAAAATAGTTAAAAAAAAAAATTACGTGGGTCCCCCCATTTTTGATAGCCAGCTAGGGTAAAGCAGACGGCTGTAGCCTGAAAACCACAGCTGGCAGCTTTACCGTGGTTCGTGATCAGATGTGGAGGTCACCCCAGGCTCTTTTTTATAATTATTTTATAAATAATAATAATTACAAAAAAAAGTAGGGTCTCCCCAAATTGGATCAGCCAAGGTAAAACGGACAACTGTGATCTGGTATTCTCAGGGTGGGAAGGTCCATAGTTATTGGTTCTTCACAGCCTAAAAATAGCAGGCCGCAGGCACCCCAGAAGTGGCGCATCCACTAGATGCGCGAATCCTGGCACTTCACTCCAGCTCATCCCATGCCCTGCTGTAGTGGCAAACAGGGTAATAAATGGGGTTGATACTAGCTGTAAGGTCACCTGACATCAAGCCCAGCAGTTTTTGATGTCATGCCATCAGAAACCCGACATCACAAACTGTCAGTACTAACAAAAAAAATAGACACAAAAAAATTTATTTGAAAAAACACTCCCCAAAACATTTCCTCTTTCACCAATTTATTGTAAGGAAACAAAAAATAAGGGGGTCCCACGACGACTCTGGACCGTCTAGAATATGGGGGGACACGCTCAGGGAACATAATCCCCATTTTCTAGGAGTGCAGACCCTCCATGTAAGGAGTGTGGGTGCGATGAATCTGCACACACTGTCCCCGGGTCCACAGCAGCAGTGTCCATGTCGTAACTGTTGCTACCAAAGCTGCTATGCCCTGCTCATGAGGTAAGGGCATGCCTAATCAGGAGAACTATTCTACATTTCCAAATATTGGTATTTGCTGATATTATTGCTATTCCATCTACTATATATTGGGGATAAGATGTTGGAGATGGAATACCACTTTAAGTTCAGTTATCCAGCTGAATAAATACTAAACAACAGAGCTCGCTATTTAAACATGTTTTCTTGTGGCTTATAATGGACTCTCATGTTTGTTAGTTGTTCAGTAGGGCAACTATAAAATCCATTTGGAAATGTAGTATAACTTTCCTAATCAACTATGTTCCTTACCTCATGAGCAGGGCATTGCAGTAGCTTACAGATGCATGGTTACCATCACTCACTGTGTCTGAACACAGGAAGCTGAGCTGATAGCCGCTCTGTGCATGCGGCAGCGTCTATTGTGAAGGAGGGGGCCGCGGGGGGAAAACGCTGCACAGGTACCATGGGATATGGGGAACACCGGTGGGGTTATAGGGGGTGACCTGGCAAGGCCTGGGGAGGAGTTTTCTGTCGCATGTGTAATGGCACATGCGACAGAAACCAGAGGAGTAGGGTGAATGTGGCCGGCGCGCTGCTGTGCGCGCGGTCATCTTGGATTTCCGGGAGAGGGTCAGGGGGGAACTTTGGCGACACCGGGGCCTGGGGGGGACCGAGGAGGAGATTTATCTCCCATCTGACATGTTTGTTCATGCCAGATGGGAGATAAATAATTTTTTTCCAGCTCTGTCATTTACTGTAACGTGATCATCGGTATACGGTGTATACCGGTGATCATGTGAGCGGGGACCGGAAAAAACGGCCTGAATCATGATCTCCAGGGTCTCAGCTACCCCTGAAACCCCGGAGAGTTTCTGACGCTGGGGGTGCTATTCTCTTATTTCTGCCTGCTGTTTATAAACGGCAGATCAGATTAAGGCTTCATTCACACGACCAATCCGTTTTTGCGGTCCGCAAAAAACGGTCCGTTTTCTTCACGGGTGCATCCTTGTGGCATCCGTTTCCGTTCCGTATATGGTCTGTATGTTATCTGTTTGTCATCCGTGTGCCTTCCGTTTTTTTTGCGTACTGTAAAAAACCTGAAGGAGGGAAAATACATAAATTTACCGAGGATCCATAGCTTCAACCTACATGAGGCGGTCACATGTTCACTCCACTGCCATTTTCTACTGCTTTTTACAGCGTAGAGCGCTGTGGTGATTTTCTTGTGCTTGTACACTTCATATCAGTCTTTTCTGTCATTATAATGACAGAAAGACACGTAATGTCCCACTCTCCTGCATTTTGAAATTTTGCACCCTTTGGTGCCTTTCATGTGGCACTAAGGGGTGCTTAGCCTTTTATTTAGCCAAAAAAATAAATAAATATAAAAAACAGAATGACGTGGGGTTCCCCCTATTTTTGATAGCCAGCTAAGGTAAAGCAGATGGCTGCAGCCTGCAGACCCCAGCTGTCAGAGTTCCGGGATTTCCAGTTTTCTTTTGAAGGATCTTGCCCTTTGTTAACATGGAGTTTTCTGTTCTGTTGCCCTACTTCTTGTTCATCTGTTTAAAAGCCCGCCCCTAAGCTTAGTCTAGTTGCCTGAGTATACTGCTTCCTGTGTACTCCTGCCCTGCTGCTCTCATCTCCTGATTGCTGTTTGAATCCGGTTGAAACACCTGACACCAGCTCTGGACTTCACCTCTCATCCAACTGTGCTCAGACTCTGTCTGCCGTCTCTGGTCGGCACTTCTGCCCGGTCCCTTCCGTTCATATCCACCCTAGGACTCACATCACGTACGGACATTTTTTGGACTATATCTGTTGCCCTTTTGTGTCCCGGCTGCTGTACATTTGGGCCTTCTGGGGTGATTGCCAGACAGCCCCTGTATAGTGGTTCGCTTCTGGCGGTCTCCCTGGGGGAGTCCAGTGCGCGGCCCCTTTGCTCTGAACCCGGCAGGTATTTACTGTGTTTATGTTCCACTGTGTATATTCTGTTCTGTGTACATATTGCGGTTACATATTACTGTGTATATTTTGTTCTGTTTACATATTGCGGTTACATATTATTGTGTATATTCTGTTCTGTGCACATACTGCGGTTACATATTATAAAACGTCTTTTGCACCAAGAACTCATCTCTGGTTGTCATTGCCCTAACGCAATCAAAATCCTCAGTACATACAATAGTATTACAACAGCTGTCAGCTTCACATTGGCTGGTAATCCAAAACTGAGGGCACCCCACGCTGTTATTTTAAATTAAATAAATAATTAAAAAAAAAACACGTCGGGATCCCCCAAAAATTGGATCACCAGCCAAGGTAAAGCGGACAGCTGGGGTCTGATATTCTCAGACTAGGGAGGTCCATAGTTATTGGACTCTCCCCAGCCTAAAAATAGCAGGCCACAGCCGCCCCAGAAGTGGTGCATCCATTAGATGCACCAATCCTGGTGCTTCGCTCCAGCTCATTCCGTTGCCCTGGTGCGGTAGCAAATGGGGTAATATATGGGGTTAATACCAAATGTGTTATGTCAAGTGGCATCAAGCCCTGGGGTTCATGAGGTCAGGCATCTATCAAATACCCGACATCACCAACCCAGTCAATAATAAAAAAAATAGACGACAAACACATTTTTTTTTAAAAAAACAGTCCCCAAAATATTCCCTCTTTCACCAATTTATTAGAAAAAACAAATCCAGGTCTGGTGTAATCCAAGGGGGTCCCATGACGATCCATACCATAGTCAATGTCCCAGTTAATGAAGAACAGAATGTTCCATATTCGCTGGGAGAGCAATGCAGTGACCCGAGCTAACATCATTAGGTCAGCCCAGGTTACTGCAGGGCATGACGAATGCTGGTGTCAGGAGGTTGGCAAGGTACATTACCTGCTGTGATCGCTGCACTCATGACAGCAGAGCTGTCACTGAGTTCAATGACCGCCGCCTTCACAAGCCAAGTATCGCGGGAGCCTGTGACGTCACCGCTAGTGACAGTCTCGGGTCGGCAGCGAGAGGAGATGTGACAAGCGGCGGCCATGGAGGGCAGTGACAGCGCTGACGTCAGGAGGGCAGGACTTCATCACCGCAGGTAAGAAACTTTACTAATCTCCTGACAGCAGCGCTTGTCATCCCCGCTGCTGCTGTCACTGCAGTGTGGGCAGCTGCAGACACCGTACAGTGCGGGCAGCTGTGTACACTGCTGAGCGGGCAGCCGCAGACACACTACAGTGCGGGCATATGCTGACACTGCAGTGTGGGCAGCTGCAGACACCGTACAGTGTGGGCAGCTGTGGACACTGCTGAGCGGGCAGCCTCGGACACACTACAGTGTGGGCATATGCTGACACTGCAGTGTGGGCAGCTGTGGACACCGTACAGTGCAGGCAGCTGCGGACACTGCTGAGCAGGCAGCTGCGGGGCTGGAGCTAGAGCGGGACACAGACTGCAGTGGCATAAAACGGAAGTCACACCGAAGTGCTTTTGTGTGGCTTTCGGGGATTTTTGCACACGTAGCCAGGGTACACATCGGGTTACTAAGCAAAGCGCTTTGCTTGGATACCCGATACTTACCCTGGTTACCAGCTTACCGCAGGCTGCCAGCGATGGCTCCCTGCACACCTAGCTGTGAAAAGCCATGCTTTTTGGTGATCAAACCGTTCTCGAATGTAACTCAAACTACCGAACTTTTAGCAAATCGTTCGAGTTCGTCGAACGACTCGAACACCCCCCAAAATCACTCGAACATGAAATTGACGAACCTCGAACCTCGCTCATCTCTAATAATCAATCACTGCTTTTTTATGCCATTTACCGATCACCATAAAAAATCTGATTGTTGTGTTGTGCTGGTAGTTATGATTACAGAGACATCAAATATGTCTTTTTACTATGGATTTCTGATGTCATTGTTGTAATTATTTTTTATTTGGTTTTTTTTTTACAACTTTTATTGTAAGAAAGAAAATCTCTTTAATTCTTCCTCTAGAATACAGGTACATAGAAATACACTGCTATGTACAATATATCTCGATGTACCTGTATAATTTGCCTGTGGAGTCAGAACCTGCAATGCAGATCAAAAATTCTCTATAGTTTGTTGTAAATAGCTTTAGCTGTTGCTTACAATTATAGATGTTGTAGGTTCTAGTCCTCGTGAGACTCATAGAGAAAGAGAAAATGCTATTTTTTTAATTATATTTTTTGTCTTTTTATAGAAACAAAAAAATCAGATTTCTCCTTCACTTCTAGAAAACAGGGACACACTGTATAAATACACTGCTATGTACAGATGAATCTCTATGTACCTGCATAATCAACTTCTGGGTTTACTGCCTGAAATAAAACTCAAGTATTCCAAATTATCCTATCTTCCTCAATGTGAAATGTGACTCATTCTGCTGCCTGTGAAACGGAGGTTGTGTGTTTGATTCTTGGGAAGACTAGAGTAAAAATAGAATTGTTTATCTGCAAAGAGATGCTGGCCCTGCCTTTCGAGGATGAAAAGCTATGGTGTTGGCAAAGAGATTTAGAGGATATAGGGACAAAGCCCTCATATCGGGACAGTCCCGCTCAATCTGGGACAGAGAGGAGCTATGGTTTATGGGGTTTATGAGTGAATGGAAGTTGTTTTCACAATGTAAACATATTGAGCCTTGTCCTGAGTCTTACTAGGCTTAAGGGTGCTTTACACACTGTGACATCACTAGCGATAGCTATCAATGTTGTGCGCGATAGCACCCGCCCACGTCACTGTTTCGTCATGGGGTGATCGCTGCCGTAGCAAACAATATTGCTACGGCAGCGTCAAACAAACATACTTGCTTAGCGATGTCGCTGGAGACACCGAACAATCTCTCCTTTAAGGGGGAGGTTCGTTCGACGTCACTAAGCGGCTGCCCTATAGAAGCAGAGAAGTGGAGATGAGCGGCCAGAACATGCCACCCACCTCCTTCCTTCCTTACTGCCGATGGATGCAGGTAAGGAGATGTTCATCGTTCCTGCGGTGTCACACATAACAATGTGCCGTAGGAACGACGAACAACCAGCGGCATGCACCACCAACGATATTACGATAAGAAGCGACGTGTTAATGATCAACGATTTTTGACGTTTTTGCGATCGTTGATCGTCGCTTCTAGGTGTCACACGCTGCGATGTCGCTAACGATATGCGTCACAAACACCGTGACCCCGACGATATATCGTTAGCGATGTTGCAGAGTGTAAAGCACTCTTTACACTGTAAAAAATGAGTCCAGTTCACACAAATAGCTGAGTGATCCAAAATGTCAGTATATTAATCATGCCCATGTACCTTACATGTGTGTCTCTTTACATTTGATATATCATATTATACTGTATTTTATCATACTCTCTGTACAGCATTAAAAAAAAGAATAATATTTGGGCCACAAATGTGTGTATATGTTTATATGCCTGTGGGGACATATATGTATGTGTTTGGATTGCATAGTGTTTGTTTTTACGAGTTTAGCTTTTCCAGCATTATACTATTTAGATTGAAAATAATTTCATGGAGAGAGACTGTATTTTAATTCAGAAATGTTCTAAAGGCTCTAAAGTCACCAAAAATATGCAATGACAAAAAAAAGTCAACAGCAGAATACATTTCTTGTTGAAGAGCAGGTTATTAAATATGTATGAACTCTGCAGCATCTATTTTGAGAATCGGTGTGGACCTGAAGTCTGCAATTCTTCTAATTACATTACCTTTAACTCAGCTGTGTACATTTCCACATTTAAGAACTCTTTAAAAACATGTTTTTAAAAAAAAAAATGGAAAAGCTACTTTTAGAAAACAAAGGAAAATGTTCCCACATTGGCAGGTCAAAGCTGCAAGTAAATAGGGGTTTTAATTGAATGTCACAGGCTATAAATGATGCCTCTTGTATAAACTCATTTGTGAAGCTCTCACCCCTATTTGACTTGGCTTTCTTATTTTCTTTTCATTTTTTAAAGAAGAAAAGGTTTTCCATTGCTAGCAGATCAGCATATGCCATACACAATGGATCAAAACATGTTTCTTGTCATAACTTTTGATTTTACTCTGATATACAACAGAAAAGTACTGTTTTCTTAAGCATTATAAAGTACACATCTAAAAATCTGATCATATTTGCCTAATAATAAATATGCTGTAAAAAACCCCAATCTAGAACACATTCATAAATCATAAACATAAATATAGACTAAATAAGTGAAAAACCACCAAACTTGAGCAATTAAATGAAATGGGTTATCTATAACTGGACAACACCTTATTAAAAGCACATGCATTGTCTTTATATATTCTGAATTGTGCATTAGGAATTAGTGGCCAACCCCTGAACTTTCCACCTTTATCCACCCATCTTTCTAAGAGATCTTTTAATTAGAGCTAAACTGGGTCCTATTTTTTCCTCAGAATATTTGAGATCTGATTAGGCACATAGAGAGGTATGTCAAAAGATGTAGGGTTCATCTGTTGAGGTCGCCTTGCTTCTAATGATGACATATACATTTTGATCAAAAAAATGTTAACTAAGTAACTTACATTTGTTTGTGTTTAGCAGTAGTAAAATTCATATACTGTATTCATTACTTGCAGTGCTGATGTATTTTGACAATTTATTTGCATAGTAATAGTGAATGGTATAACTAGGTATAATTAGGGTCCTATGGGCCCCAACCAGCATGTTGGTCAGATCTATGAGCTTCTTTGATATTGTAGAGCCTATTAAAACATGTATGTTTGTTCCATCCCACCTATTAAAAAGACCATAGATAATATATGTATATATATATATATATATATATATATATATATATATACATATATACAGTCATATGAAAAAGTTTGCGCACCCCTATTAATGTTAACCTTTTTTCTTTATAACAATTTGGGTTTTTGTAACAGCTATTTCAGTTTCATATATCTAATAACTGATGGACTGAGTAATATTTCTGGATTGAAATGAGATTTATTGTACGAACAGAAAATGTGCAATCCGCATTTAAACAGAATTGGACCGGTGCAAAAATATGGGCACCCTTATCAATTTCTTGATTTGAACACTCCTAACTACTTTTTACTGACTTACTAAAGCACTAAATTGGTTTTGTAACCTCATTGAGCTTTGAACTTCATAGGCAGATGTATCCAATATATATATATATATATATATATATATATATATATATATTATCTATATATATTATCTTTCATAGAAGACACAATAATAAAATTATTTCTAAGTGATACTTCTAAATAGTAGTCATACAGTTACCAATCACGTCTCTGGTTGCAGTCAGACCGCGCCCCCACCCTGTGTTACTGCGTGTCTGACTGCTTAGACTCACAGACAAATCTATATTGGTGTAAAGATAATTAAATAAATTGGTATAGGGTCCTCCCATATTATGATACCCAGCACAGATAAAGCATACAGCTACAGGCTGCAGCCACAAGCTATGTGCTTATCCTGGCTGTATAACAAAATAAGAGTGACCGCATGTGTTTTTTTTTTAATTCTTTAAATAAATAATTTTTAAAAAAATGGTATGCAATTTCCCCTAGTTTTGATACCCAGTTATGATAAAGCCAATAGCTGGGGGCTTGTATTTTCAGGCTGGGGAGACCCATGATTATGAGATCACCCTGCCTAAATAGAGCAGTCTTTACTCGACTTCCACTTTATCCCAGATTGTTGCTTCTAATGGATGTGTCAATTCTGGGTGGACGCAGCTTTAGGCTGGGGAAGGCCTAATAACCATGGATCTCCCCAGCCTGAGAATACCAGCCCCCAGCTCTCGTCTTCATCATGGCTGGGTACCAAAATTGGGGAGACGCTGTTTATTAATATTATTTATTTACATAATTAAAAAAAAGTCACATGGGTTCCTCATATTTTGAAACACAGCCAAGATATCTTGCACAGCTGGGAGCTGCAGCCTGTAGCCGTATGCAATATTTGCACAGAGTATCAATAGATGGAGACTGCAAGTCATTTTGTGTATTTAGTTTGTTTTTACACTTCACTCGGGCAGACAGACAACTACTTTAAGGGCAATAAATCAGAGACATCAGCACGCTGGCAGTCTGACTGCGGCCAATCACAGACACTGTAACAGACGGTGTGGGGGGAAACAGTGAATATGCAGTTTCAAAAAGCAAGCAGAGGGCACTCACCATTCCAGTGCAGCTTATTTTATTTTGTTTTGACTATAAACATCATAGGCAAAAGGGGAGTGAGGGGGGCACAAAGGATGACAGCACTGTTTTGCACCTCAACGGGTGCTTCGACAGATCCCCCTGAACAGTGAATATGCATGAGGGATAATGAGGACACTCTAAAGAAGTGTTATAGCCATACTGTGACTGGTAAGTATATTCTGCTTTATCTATTTTGTTTCCTCTTTTATTATTTTCTATGTGCTTTCTCTGGTCAATTACAGTTATGCCAACACTTGATATGGCCGTGATGGGGCCAGAAGGGAATAGTTTATTCAATAGTGTAAACGCAACAGTTACTGAACAAAGCTGAACTTTGCTGATGTGATATCACCACTAGGGGGAGTCAGCACACAGTGTGTGTAATGAGATTCACCACACTGTAGAACCAGAGCTGTCGGTATGGTAAGAACAACCACTAGAGGGAGCCCAGGCACACGGCATCCTAGGCAACTGAATGGTTGATAAGGGGAGTCGTACAAGCCAGGTCAGAGCTGAGAGAGGAAGCGCAGTACAAGGGAAGAGGCGGAGTCAGGGTCTGAGCCAAGCAAGAGGTCGGTAACAGGGAGAGCAAGCCGAAGGAGGGAGCAAAGGGACGGGACAAACATCAGGAGAGGGGCACTGAGGGTAAGATGAAATGGAGGAGCTGGGAGACAGGTAGGTCAGACAGAACAGACGTAAGGGAGGTCAGGAAGGGTCGGTGGAGGAAACGGACAGAATCTAGAGCACTTACAGGAACCAGCCGAGCAAAATGCAGTCCAGATTTATAACTGGCAGCGTGATGATGGAGGGGCCGTCCTTACATAGTGGTTAGCTCCTCGGAATGAGGCATGGAAGGAAAAGCTCCTCCCACTGGGAAATGCAGACAACATGATCAGGTGACTGATATAGCTCTGCCACAGCAGAGTGCAAACAGTATCATGACAGCTAATTTTTGAGAAAAGCGAATATGATCCCGAATCGAACGAGCCAAGGCTCATGACAAATTTGAGCTTGGCAACCCTTTTTCAAAAAAGCTCACTCATCTCTAATTATAATGACAAACCGGGTGGACCAAGAATACCTGGTGACTACTGGGAAATTTATGTTACTTCATATGTCTCCTATATTTATGTTGTTTCAAGAAAAACTCCTGACCCCCCCTTAAAAAAAAAATCATCTTTTACTTTGGTTAATCAAGCTCTGTTCCCTAAACTTATAATACAACTAGTTCATAGATGGCCTACTGTCTTACACTGTGCCACAGTTAAAGCCTGTGCTGGCCATGGTAATATTGAAAAGAAGTAGCATTTTCATGCTACTTGCAGACAGCACTAAAAATGCTACCAGTGCCAAATTAAACAGTAATGGGCAGTGCAGACAAGTCTTGTATTGGCCGATAAGAAATTTGTTTCTGATTTAGTAACTAAATTGAAAATGCTTTGCTAGTGAAAACTATTTATTGTGATAAACCCGTCATAAGTATGCCAACGGCACACAATTTATATAGAATCTAAGATCATTTACACGTATAACTGTTTTGTACTATTATTTTATAGTATTTTGTATTAATCTTTGAAAGTCAAAACTACAAGAGGGTACACAACAAAAAACTTTCCATGTCACTTCTTCGCTGCATAAGCTCCACTCTTGACTGACTACTGACAAAAATAATGTCATGCAAAAGTAATCTAAGTCATGAAACTTTTATAATACAAAATAATATTTGAAATGAGAAAATAGACTGGGAAAAAAAATAGAAGAGTTTAAAAATGTTTATGTCACGTTCCACTACCAGTAAGTATCTTAGTCAGTCCAGGGCTCTTTTGATGCCTGTTTGCTTTTTAACATTCTTTGCAATACTCCCGGCCTGATTCTCCCGTGTATTTATATTACACAACTAATTTTGCTTAAATCAGAATCAATTTGTGAATGTGTTTGCTGATGCTGAATCTCAGAATTTTAGCTGAATCCTAGCATTATTTAAATTGAATCAAACATCTGCAGGCATTACCTGCCTTCCACTGACTCATATGGCTCCTTAAATGCATAAGGAAATTTTGGTCTGTAGAAAATAATAAAGAAAAATCATGTTTGCGGATTTTAACCCATTAAGGACAAAGATTATTTTGACCTTAAGTACAAATTATAATTTTCATCCTTTCTTATTCAAATCTTAAATGATAAATAGATGATTTTTTTCAGCATAAATTTTACAATTTAAGTACTATTACAAAATTATATTGTGATACCATGTTAGCTAGAGAAATAGATGTAAATATTTTTATGCCCAAAATAACAAAAGTATTCACTCCTTGAATGCTATTATCATTTTTTGGGCATAAAATTATTTACAACAATTTAAACACAACATTTTTGATTCTGCCACAATAACAAAAATTGAAGATAACTTAATTTCTGGCAGTTTAACCCCTTTAATGTCTCAGTCAATGCGCGATAATTCCATCTTAGTGGTTAAATAGAGGGAGAAAGTTCTCCCCTGGTCATGCAATCATAAAGTGACAGTGGATTGTAATAGCAGCTAAGGATCTAATAGCTGACCCCACATCTGTTATCTTAGTACATCTAGAAGTGCTAGCAGCGGGTTAATCAGCGTGATGTCCACAGCGAGCAACAGAGAATATTAATTTATTGAGAATTAAGAACATCCAGCTTACACCATGAGAATAGGATCAGTCTGGTTTCTGGGAGAGGGAGAGAGAAAATCTGCTGTGACCTTCAGCTTCCAGCTCCACACTAGAATACACACACTGGGAGAAGGAGGAGGAACATCCTGTCTGTGAATGACGACTTTTTTTTTTTTAACTTTGCTAACATCTGAACAATATGCATGCAGACATAAAATCACATCATATTAAACAAACAATAGTTGTTACAATACATACAGATCAATATGCATTAGGCCAACAAGAAGTTAAGACTGGTGCCTTAAAAGTAATATACATATATATATATATATATATATATATATATATATATACACAGTACAGACCAAAAGTTTGGACACACCTTCTCATCTCTAGAACAACTGTTAAGAGGAGACTTTGTGCAGCAGGCCTTCATGGTAAAATAGCTGCTAGGAAACCAATGCTAAGGACAGGCAACAAGCAGAAGAGACTTGTTTTGGCTAAAGAATAGAGATGAGTGAACCGGCCGTGGTTCGGCTCGAGTTCGGTTCGTCGAACGGAGGTCCCGTTTGAGTTCGGTTCGGCGAACGTTCAAAGAACCACTCGAACTGCATAGGAAACAATGGCAGGAAATCACAAACACATAAAAACACCTAGAAAACACCCTCAAAGGTGTCCAAAAGGTGACAAACAGTCTATATGCAGTCTGAGTATATGCAAGGGAACGTCGATGCCATTACTGTGCAACTTGAGCCCTGCTCATTTTAGGCTTCCAATCTGGATAAATTGCCTGAGCTCACCACGTACGCCTTGGGGATCTTGTTGTGTCCCGCAGCCAGCGTTTTCTCGGAACGTGTCCTCAGTGCTGCTGGGGGTGTGCTGACAGCTAAGCACACGCATCTGTCCACTGACAATGTGGACAGACTAACGTTCACCAAGATGAACAAGTCATGGCTCTCATAGGACTTTTCTTCTCCTGGCTCAGCCAGGGGAGGCGAAAGGCACGTGTATTTTTGAGAGTGCTTCATGCAAAGGATCTTTTTCATCTTGAAAATGGGGTCAACTGATGCCAGTCAAGTGGGGGGGGTGTGGCCCAATTAGTGGAAGCGAGGGAGACTGTGGTTGGAGTCCCCTCGCTTTTGAAAAACGAACCAAGATGAACAAGTCATGGCTCTCAGAGGACTTTTCTTCCCCTGGCTCAGTCAGGGGAGGCGAAAGGCACACGTATTTTTGAGAGTGCTTCATGCAAAGGATCTTTTTCATCTTGAAAATGGGGTCAACTGATGCCAGTCAAGTGGGGTGTGTGTGGCCCATTTAGTGGAAACGAGGGAGACTGTGGTTGGAGTCCCCTCGCTTTTGAAAAAAGAACCAAGATGAACAAGTTATGGCTCTCAGAGGACGTTTCTTCCCCTGGGTCATCCAGGGGAGGTGAAAGACACGTATTTTTGAGAGTGCTTCATGCAAAGGATCTTTTTCATCTTGAAAATGGGGGTCAACTGATGCCAGTCAAGTGGGGTGTGTGTGGCCCAATTAGTGGAAACAAGGGAGACTGTGGTTGGAGTCCCCTCGCTTTTGAAAAAAGAACCAAGATGAACAAGTCATGGCTCTCAGAGGACTTTTCTTCCCCTGGGTCAGCCAGGGGAGGCGAAAGGCACGCGTATTTTTGAGAGTGCTTCATGCAAAGGATCTTTTTTATCTTGAAAATGGGGTCAACTGATGCCAGTCAAGTGGGGGGTGTGTGGCCCAATTAGTGGAAGCGAGGGAGACTGTGGTTGGAGTCCCCTCGCTTTTGAAAAAAGAACCAAGATGAACAAGTCATGGCTCTCAGAGGACTTTTCTTCCCCTGGCTCAGTCAGGGGAGGCGAAAGGCACACGTATTTTTGAGAGTGCTTCATGCAAAGGATCTTTTTCATCTTGAAAATGGGGTCAACTGATGCCAGTCAAGTGGGGTGTGTGTGGCCCAATTAGTGGAAACGAGGGAGACTGTGGTTGGAGTCCCCTCGCTTTTGAAAAAAGAACCAAGATGAACAAGTCACGGCTCTCAGAGGACTTTTCTTCCCCTGGGTCATCCAGGGGAGGTGAAAGGCACACGTATTTTTGAGAGTGCTTCATGCAAAGGATCTTTTTCATCTTGAAAATGGGGGTCAACTGATGCCAGTCAAGTGGGGTGTGTGTGGCCCAATTAGTGGAAACAAGGGAGACTGTGGTTGGAGTCCCCTCGCTTTTGAAAAAAGAACCAAGATGAACAAGTCATGGCTTTCAGAGGACTTTTCTTCCCCTGGGTCATCCAGGGGAGGTGAAAGGCAAGCGTATTTTTGAGAGTGCTTCATGCAAAGCATCTTTTTCATCTTGAAAATGGGGGTCAACTGATGGCAGTCAAGTGGAGTGTGTGTGGCCCAATTAGTGGAAACGAGGGAGACTGTGGTTGGAGTCCCCTCGCTTTTGAAAAGAGAACCAAGATGAACAAGTCATGGCTCTCAGAGGACTTTTCTTCCCCTGGCTCAGCCAGGGGAGGTGAAAGGCACGCGTATTTTTGAGAGTGCTTCATGCAAAGGTTCTTTTTCATCTTGAAAATGGGGTCAACTGATGCCAGTCAAGTGGGGTGTGTGTGGCCCAATTAGTGGAAATGAGGAAGACTGTGGTTGGAGTCCCCTTGCTGTGTTTTACATGCTTTTAGAAGGGAATGACATGGCTTAGAGCTTGACTTTCTGCATCTGCAAACTGTTGGCTACCAAAATGCTTCCTTTCCAACCTTTTTAACCGAGGATTTTTGAGACCTTATGCCCATCGCAGTGCTCCAAGAGCCGATGCCCATGCGCCACTCCTTCTCCAACAAAGGCGTGCACGCGCTACACCAGCATGTCGCACCAAACATCACCGCTTCTTTGAGAAACTGTGTGACAGGGTGCATTTCACTACAGATACTTGGCCCAGTAAGCATGGACAGGGGCGTTACATGTCGCTGACTGGGCAATGGGTTACTATGGGGAGAGATGGAGAAGGGTCTGCTGTACAAGTCTTGCTGTCCCCACGAGTTGTATCAATCCTTCCTCTGTATGTAGAAGTTAATACACTGCTTCTGCCTCCTCAACCTCGTGTGGGTCCTTCACCTCGGCCCAAACCCTGTGTGGTCAGGGCACCCTTCCTTGTAACTGCGCACAAGGAAAACCACACACCTCCTTACTATGCTGGCAGCAGAGCTCAATGCCATCATGCGGTCAAATGTTTACTTTGAAATGTATGGGAAATTTGAGTCACACCGCTAAGAAGTTGTGGACGGTTAGCTCTGGAGACCAATTTTCATCAATGGTTGTCTCCACTCAACCAGCAGCCAGGGAAGGCCGGGTGTGACAATGATGCAAATATGGTGCGGCCTTTCGCCGTGACAATGTGACACACGTGCCTTGTGTGGCTCACGTGTTGAATCTAATTCTCCAGCAATTTTTAAAACACCATCCCGGCCTACATGGCCTTGTGCAGTGGGTATGCTTGCTATGTGCTCACTTCCATCGTTCGCACACAGCAGCTCAACAACTTTCGTCGCTCCAGAAGTCTTTAGGTCTGGTGGTTAAACGCCTGAAATGCGATGTGCCGACACGCAGGAATTTGAATTTGCACATGTTGCAGCGTTTGTTGCAGCACCGCCGAACCCTGCTGCAATACGTTATGACATATAGCCTGGCCTAACTTGATCCAGAGGTGGTGCAGATCACGCTGCTGGAGTGGTGTCAGATCAAGGACCTATGCACCCTTCTACACAGTTTACAAATGTCGATGAAGATGTTTAGCACTGGCAATACCATTCTCAGCGTGACAATTCTGGTCATCTACATGATGGAGCACACTGTAAGCATTATTCGGAGTCAGGTGTTGGGACAAGAGGAAGGGGAGGAAGTACAGCAGGAGTCATATGCGGAAGAAATAACAAGATCTACGAGGTCCAGATGGTCAGCGGCACCTAGGCGGCAGTCATGGTGGGGGAGAGGGATTAACAAGGGCGCATAGTATCAGCAAAAAGTGTTGAGGAAGGTGCAGGAGCCCATGAAGAAATGGAGGACGAACTGGCGATGGGCATGGAAGAGTCAGCAGATGAGTGAGAGCTTGCTCACATTTCAGTTGTGCGAGGTTGGGGGGAGAGGGCAGAGGAAGGAGGCACGATTCTCACCTCTCTGCCACCAACACACCAAGGACTTGGTCCTCCTGGATGCACAACATGACCCTCGGATTGTACGAATTCGAAGTAATGCTAACTACTGGGTTGCCACACTGATCCCCGGTACAAGACAAAATTTTGCGAAATAATTCCTGCCATAGAAAGGGACGCACGTATACAGGAGTATCTGCAGAAGGTGGTACGCAATCTTAGATCTGCTTTTCCACTAAACACCAGTGCTGCACAGAGTGAATCTCAACGCTTTTTCATGGATAGGAGGAAATGGTCTTTTACTTGTCCACATCTGAGGGACCGAGGGCTGGCTGCTGTGCTGAGATGGCATTGAGTACGGTGTCCCTGCAGAGTTGCACTTTTGGTCATATACAAAATGAGTTGAAAAAGGACAGATGCTGGTAGAAAGGGGAACAGGTGTGTTGGAAAGGGGAAAAAAGTTTTTGTCCGCGGGTTTGGTGGTTAAGCAAAAGTAACATTTGCTGAAGAAACACCATCTGTTACGGTGGGACTGGCAGATTTGTATAAGGTGGTATATACTATGTTACCGATATATAACGAAAATTAATAAGAAAAGAAAGAGAAAGGTATATATCCCCATTAGTGATGAGCGAGTATGCTTGTCACTACTCGGAACTCGCACGAGTATCACTGTACTCGGGCTACTCGGCGGGTACCGAGTAATTTTGCGATACTCGTGCTGTACTCGTGGTCTTCATCCCTGCATGTTGGCGCTCTTTTGAGACCCAGCCCTCATGCAGGGATTGGCTGGCAGACCACTGCAATGCCACAGCCCGGTTAGTTGTAGAATTGCAGTGATTGGCCGGCCCGCACAGCGTTACCGAGCCTTTATACCCGCGGGCGTGCTGTGCTCTGCACACAGCCATCTCATATTCCCTGCTTTCCCCGCCCACAGGCGCCTATGATTAGTTGCAGTGAGACACGCCCCCACGCTGAGTGACAGGTGTCTCACTGCACCCAATCACAGCAGCCGGTGGGCGTGTCTATACTGTGCAGTAAAATAAATAAATAAATAATTTTAAAAAACCGGCGTGCGGTCCCCCCAATTTTAATACCAGCCAGATAAAGCCATACAGCTGAAGGCTGGTATTCTCAGGATGGGGAGCCCCACATTATGGGCAGCCCCCCAGCCTAACAATATCAGTCAGCAGCCGCCCAGAATTGCCGCATACATTATATGCGACAGTTCTGGGACTGTACCCGGCTCTTCCCGATTTACCCTAGTGCGTTGGCAAATCGGGGTAATAAGGAGTTAATGGCAGCCCATAGCTGCCAATATGTCCTAGATTAATCATGTCAGGCGTCTCCCCGAAAAACCTTCCATGATTAATCTGTAAATTACAGTTAAAAAACACACACACCCGAAAAATCCTTTATTAGAAATAAAAAACAATAATAAAGTCCCTCATCACCAATTTATTAACCCCGACAAAGCCCTCCATGTCCGGCGTAATCCACGGACCTCCAGCATCGCGTCCAGCTCTGTTGCATGCAGGTGACAGAAGCTGCAGAATACACTGCCGCTCCTGTCAGCTTCACACAGCAACTGAGGTGAGTAGCGCGTCAGCTGCTGTCAGTCAGGTAACTCACGGCCACCGCTGGATCCAGCGGTGGCCGCGATTAACCTCAGTGACAGCTCAGCTGATCACTATACTCACCTCAGTTGTTGCTTGGAGCTGACCGGAGCGGCGGTGAGTAGCGTGATCAGTTGAGCTGTCACTGAGGTTACCCGCGGCCACCGCTACATCCACCGCTGGATCCAGGTAACCTCAGTGACAGCTCAGCTGATCGCAATACTCACCTTAGTTGCTGCGTGGAGCTGACCGGAGCGGCGGTGAGTAGCGCGATCAGCTGTGCTGTCACTGAGATTACACGCGGCCACCGCTGCATCCACCGCTGGATCCAGGTAACCTCAGTGACAGCTCAGCTGATCGCGCGGCTGTCTTCAGTTGCTGTGCGAAGCTGACAGGAGCGGCGGTGTATTCTGCAGCTCCTGTCACCTTCATGCAGCACAGCTGGATGCGACGCTGGAGGACTGTGGATTACGCCGGACATGGAGGGTTTGTCGGGGTTAATAAATTGGTGATGAGGGACTTTGTTAGTGTTTTTTATTTCTAATAAAGGATTTTTTGTGTGTGTGTGTGTTTTTTAACTGTAATTTACAGATTAATCATGGAAGGAATCTCGGGGAGACGCCTGACATGATTAATCTAGGACTTATTGGCAGCTATGGGCTGCCATTAACTCCTTATTACCCCGATTTGCCAACGCACTAGGGTAAAAAGGGAAGAGCCGGGTACTGTCCCAGAACTGTCGCATATAATGTATGCGGCAATTCTGGGCGGCTGATGACTGATATTGTTAGGCTGGGGGCTCCCCATAACGTGGAGCTCCCCATCCTGAGAATACCAGCCTTCAGCCATATGGCTTTATCTGGCTGGTATTAAAATTGGGGGGACCGCACGCCATTTTTTTAAATTATTTAATTATTTATTTCACTGCACAGTATAGACACGCCCACCGGCTGCTGTGATTGGGTGCAGTGAGACACCTGTCACTCAGCGTGGGGGCGTGTCTCACTGCAACCAATCATAGGCGCCGAAAAGCAGGAAAGCAGGGAATACGAGATTGTTTAATGAGCGGCCGGCTTTTTCAAAAGAGGAAAAGCCGCCGGAGTTTAGTGAACAGCTGTGCAGCGCCGCGGCAGTGATCGGGGAACGGTAAGTAAGAGAGAGGGGGGAGAATGACCGACAGACTGTGAGAGGGGGACAGACAAGACAGAGAGAGACCGACAGAGCGAGACCGACCGACGGGAGATAGAATGAAAAAAAAAATGACCGACATCGCTAGTAAAAATCACAAAACGTGCGTTTTGGACATCGGAGTGCCACACAATGTTTTCACGTAAAATCTTTAATGTAATAATCTCAAAAAGTAACATACACCAGCTCTATCTCACTATTGGGTATGTGCCCTTAACATTTCCGCCATGAAAATTCATTTTGGTGTCATTTTGGAAGGTTTTCTGGTGAGTCCGTAAAAATGGCGTAAAACTCGGACAAAATTGTTCACAGCTGTGACTTTTGAGTGATAAATGCTTCAAGGGGTCTTCCCCATGCTGTTGCCATGTCATTTGAGCACTCTTCTGAGACTTTTGTGACATTTTTAGGGTTTCTACATGCTGCCGGGGGTCATTTCAGAAAAATACTCGGGTCTCCCATAGGATAACATTGGGCTCGGTGCTCGGGTCGAGTACACGAGTATCTTGGGATGCTCGGCCCGAGCCTCGAGCACCCGAGCTTTTTGGTACTCGCTCATCACTAATCCCCATCAGCAGTCAGTGTCCACCATGCTCCCAGATGGAAAAGGAGAGGTTGGCAACTGGAAGGTTAGGTGGAGGATACAGAGCTGTGTGGCTATGAAACTAATAGTAGCCTGAACCGAGTTAGACGCCACTCGGATCTGGAGACTGGGAGCCCTGTTAGCGTCACAGGGTCTACACGCCCACCCAGCCCAGGAACTCCCTGTTAACATCACAGGGGCCATTGAGTACGCTGACCGTGTGCATTGGGGCCACACCTGTGGACAGCAGGTGCATCAGCAGCAGCAGGCCTGTTAATGCCACTGGGCTGCACAAGCAGGACTGGTAGGACAGGAGCTGGTCTTAACCGTTCTGCGTTACCAACTGTGGTGGCGGCCTGCATCGACGCCCTATCCCTGCCTACCTCTGGCCTAAAGCCGCAATGGGTTCAACACATGAAGGTGTGCTCTTTCGGAGCATAATAGAAGACTGCGCACCTCCTTGTTGGCTCCAGCCCGTTTTATAACCTGGGTCCGCCCCAAACCAGGGTGGACCACAATGCACCTCCTGGAGACAAAAGCAGAGTGACACGTCATGAGTGGCATAACTAGCGTCCTATTTGGAACCGCAACTTCAATAATGACCTCATGGCTGCCACGACACAAACACCTCACCAGTCATCGTCTGACCATCAATAATGAGGTGACAAGTCATAGGGGCGGGCCTCTGCAAGTCATTTGGGAGTGGCCTGGCCACATCATCAGGACACCTGATGCCCTGTCGTCTATATGGGCCCCCCACATCAGGGGCAGGGCCAAAGAGTTCATTACCGGACCTAGTCTCTGATGCAGTAAGTGCCTGAGCATGCTCAGTAGCATGAAATACAGTCTCTGAAAAAAGACTATCAGCTTAGCATGGTGTCTAGGCGCAAAACAGGACTTAGACCCGGCACGGAGTGCAAGTACCTGTGCAAAGAGGCTTTTTGCACTAAGTGTGGGAGCATGCGCTCTATCCCGAAATGAAGACTTAGCGTCAGGAATGGCACAGTCAGGCTGAAAATACTCACTAGGCGAAACACTGCAGTTAGGCTGCGGCTGGGGTAAATCGGCACACGCATGCGCACTAGCTGCCTCTCCACACTTAGACGTGGAGGAGAAATTGCTCTTCGGGTGTGGACTTGGAGATGCTGTCTATGAACAGAAGGAAAAGCTAAAGGTGTGTTACAGCAAGGAGCCACCGCGGAAACACTTCGTTCAATTGTGAGGGGAGTCATTTTGGAGTTTGGTGAGGAGTACTGTAACGCCAGTGAGCAGCATCCTGTGCCACAGACCAACATTCTTACGGTGCTGTCTATACTGCTTACCGTGAGAGGAGCGTAAAGTCTGTATTTCTGGCAACTGGACATCACAGTACCCGGGTACGGTAGGCTGTGCCCAGACAATAATGCGGGCACGCAACACTTTGTTTTATTAGCAAAACACAAATCTGTTCTGGGTAGGCCGACTATTTATAGACAATAAGACTTGCTGCCTCTGCACTGTCAAATTGTCACGTACAGTTTAAATCATAGAGGGACAGCGACACATGTTTTCATTGACTGTTGATTTTCAAGATTTCCATGACTGTGTTGCAGAGCTGTGTGGTTTGCATTCACACTGTTATCATCTGCCTTATCTGTGAGGCTTCAGCTAACAAGGGTATTCAGGGGGGGTAATGTGTTTTGTCTATGTTTACGTAGATAACTGGGAAGCTCTTGTGATGCGCCACTGGTAAGTCGTGTTCGCACACACACACACCCATGCACAAACACACAATTACTGCTATGCAGAGGGATTAGCAGGTAGTAGGCAACAGAATAGATTGTTTAATTATTTAAATTGTATGCATGGTTCTTATTGTTTGTTTTGGTAAAGTTAAACAATCATTTATCAACCCAACTGACTAGAGTCCTTTTCCTGTTGCCTGGTTTTGCTGCATACTGGGGAGCCCACCCTGTACACGACTTAAAATGAAGCATAAGTCGCAATGTGAATTTTACTGTGCTACAATGCGGCCTAGCGGGGCTGTGCAACCACCGCCTGCCCCATCAAGTGCAGCTGCGTGCTCTTCATCCTCTGTGACTGTGGGGACAGCAGTCTCACATGGTTTTTCACACTGAACTTCCACCCCTTTACACGCAACAGGGAGTATGATTTGCAGGTCATCACTTGATTTGGAAGTGGAAACAGACGGTATTGTTGAGCTGTCAGACATCGAGAAAACCAACATTGGATGCAGGCTACATTATATCCAAACCTGCACCTTCGTCACAGATTGGCTGGACTACCTGCATTTAATAATTGCATTCCAGAAATGGAAAGGAGTGTAGAATGCACATGTGTTGTACCTTGCTTGGCAGCAAAGGAACACTAACTTAGTATTACAGACAATTTTAGGAAGGCAGAAAAAGAGTCAGCTCTTTGGGCAAATTAAATAGCGTGGCAAAAGTGGAAAGGTGGGTACAGTGGCCGTGTTCTGTGGGTACCAGGACTGTAAAGGAAGCCTCACTTTCTATCCCTCTGAATGATCAAATGCAGCAAGGAATTCCCTGAGTTTGCTATAAAATTAGCATAGAAAAATGTGCATGAGGGTGTCTTGCAGAGGTGCTGCAAATAGCTTTTCACCAGTGGGACACTAATGGAAGTCCAACAGCCACTTTTAGGATGCCACTAAGTTTACTCAGTGTTTGCTAGTATAATGGCTTAGTAACAATGAGCCTGAGTGTGCAATGCAGAGGTGCAGGAAATAGATTTGCAATAGTGAGACACTAATGGAAGTCCAACAGCCACTTCTTGTATGCCACTAAATGGCAGCATTTTTGCTATTATTATAGCTTATTAAAAACAGAGCAGGAGGTTGTCATTAGAGTTGAGCGCGGTTCGCGGTTCAAGGTTCTCCAGTTCTAGGCTCGAGTGATTTTGGGGCCTGTTCTAGATCGAACTAGAACTCGAGCTTTTTGCAAAAGCTCGATAGTTCTAGAAACGTTCGAGAACGGTTCTAGTAGCAAAAAAACAGCTAAATCCTAGCTTGGTTTCCGCTGTAATAGTGTAAGTCACTCTGTGAATCACACTATTATGATATTTCAGTGTATAGTGTGCGTGAACAGCGCCTTCAGATCACTGCTGTTTCTATAATGGCGATCGCCATTTTTTTTTTTTTTGCCTTGTCTTCCTTCCCTAAGTGCGCGCGTCTTGTGGGGCAGGCCAGCATGTCAGCCAATCCCAGACACACACACAGCTAAGTGGACTTTTAGCCAGAGAAGCAACGGCATGTGTGATAGGATGTCCATGTCACATGTCCCTGCATTATAAAACCGGACATTTTCCTCCAGGACGCCATTATCTCTTCTGCGTCCTTGGTGTCAGACATCACTGTCGCAGCTCCGTCCTCCTGAGTCCTATAGCCGATACAGCTGTATGCGCTACATACACAGCGCTGGATAGCATAGGGATAGCGCTTTCTATCAGTCCTTTTAAGGGCTCAAACTGGCAGGGTCAGAGCCATAGGTGACAGGTCCTGAAAACAGCGACAGCGTCTGTGTAGCCAAGGTCAGGGATTTCCTCCCTGCATTTCCCTATTAGGAGGGAAAAGAAAGGCAGGCTTCCTTTCCTCTACCCAGAGCCCCACAATCCTGGCACTGTACCCTCCTGTCCTCTGCACACTCCAACTCATTATAACTAAGCCATTATACTAGCAAACACTCAGTGTACCTAGTGGCATCCTAAACGTGGCTATTGGACTTTTGTCTAGTCACACTAGTGCAAAGACATTTGCAGCACCTCTACCTGCATTGCACACTCCAAATCATTATAACTAAGCCATTATACTAGCAAACACTCAGCGTACATAGTGGCATCCTAAACGTGGCTATTGGACTTTGCTATAGTCCCACTAGTGCAAAGACATTTGCAGCACCTCTGCCTGCATTGCACACCCAAATCATTATAACTAAGCCATTATACGAGCAAACACTCAGTGTACCTAGTGGCATCCTAAACGTGGCTATTGGACTTTGCTATAGTCCCACTAGTGCAAAGACATTTGCAGCACCTCTGCCTGCATTGCACACTCCAACTCATTATAACTAAGCCATTATACTAGCAAACACTCAGTGTACCTAGTGGCATCCTAAACGTGGCTATTGGACTTTGCTACAGTCCCACTAGTGCAAAGACATTTGCAGCACCTCTGCCTGCATTGCACACTCCAAATCATTATAACTAAGCCATTATACTAGCAAACACTCAGTGTACCTAGTGGCATCCTAAACGTGGCTATTGGACTTTGGTATAGTCCCACTAGTGCAAAGACATTTGCAGCACCTCTGCCTGCATTGCACACTCCAAATCATTATAACTAAGCCATTATACTAGCAAACACTCAGTGTACCTAGTGGCATCCTAAACGTGGCTATTGGACTTTGCTATAGTCCCACTAGTGCAAAGACATTTGCAGCACCTCTGCCTGCATTGCACACTCCAAATCATTATAACTAAGGCATTATACTAGCAAACACTCAGTGTACCTAGTGGCATCCTAAACGTGGCTATTGGACTTTGCTATAGTCCCACTAGTGCAAAGACATCTGCAGCACCTCTGCCTGCATTGCACACTCCAAATCATTACAAATAAGCCATTATACTAGCAAACACTCAGTCTACCTAGTGGCATCCTAAACGTGGCTATTTGACTTTGCTATAGTCCCACTAGTGCAAAGACATTTGCAGCACCTCTGCCTGCATTGCACGATCCAACTCATTATAACTAAGCCATTATACTAGCAAACACTCAGTGTACCTAGTGGCATCCTAAACGTGGCTATTGGACTTTGCTATAGTCCCACTAGTGCAAAGATATTTGCAGCACCTCTGCCTGCATTGCACACTCCAAATCATTATAACTAAGCCATTATACTAGCAAACACTCAGTGTACCTAGTGGCATCCTAAACGTGGCTATTGGACTTTGCTATAGTCCCACTAGTGCAAAGACATTTGCAGCACCTCTGCCTGCATTGCACACTCCAAATCATTATAACTAAGCGATTATACTAGCAAACACTCAGTGTACCTAGTGGCCTCCTAAACTTGGCTATTGGACTTTGCTATAGTCCCACTAGTGCAAAGATATTTGCAGCACCTCTGCCTGCATTGCACACTCCAAATCATTATAACTAAGCCATTATACTAGCAAACACTCAGTGTACCTAGTGGCATCCTAAACGTGGCTATTGGACTTTGCTATAGTCCCACTAGTGCAAAGACATTTGCAGCACCTCTGCCTGCATTGCACACTCCAAATCATTATAACTAAGCCATTATACTAGCAAACACTCAGTGTACCTAGTGGCATCCTAAACGTGGCTATTGGACTTTGCTATAGTCCCACTAGTGCAAAGACATTTGCATCACCTCTGCCTGCATTGCACACTCCAACTCATTATAACTAAGCCATTATACTAGCAAACACTCAGTGTACCTAGTGGCATCCTAAACGTGGCTATTGGACTTTGCTACAGTCCCACTAGTGCAAAGACATTTGCAGCACCTCTGCCTGCATTGCACACTCCAAATCATTATAACTAAGCCATTATACTAGCAAACACTCAGTGTACCTAGTGGCATCCTAAACGTGGCTATTGGACTTTGGTATAGTCCCACTAGTGCAAAGACATTTGCAGCACCTCTGCCTGCATTGCACACTCCAAATCATTATAACTAAGCCATTATACTAGCAAACACTCAGTGTACCTAGTGGCATCCTAAACGTGGCTATTGGACTTTGCTATAGTCCCACTAGTGCAAAGACATTTGCAGCACCTCTGCCTGCATTGCACACTCCAAATCATTATAACTAAGCGATTATACTAGCAAACACTCAGTGTACCTAGTGGCCTCCTAAACTTGGCTATTGGACTTTGCTATAGTCCCACTAGTGCAAAGATATTTGCAGCACCTCTGCCTGCATTGCACACTCCAAATCATTATAACTAAGCCATTATACTAGCAAACACTCAGTGTACCTAGTGGCATCCTAAACGTGGCTATTGGACTTTGCTATAGTCCCACTAGTGCAAAGACATTTGCAGCACCTCTGCCTGCATTGCACACTCCAAATCATTATAACTAAGCCATTATACTAGCAAACACTCAGTGTACCTAGTGGCATCCTAAACGTGGCTATTGGACTTTGCTATAGTCCCACTAGTGCAAAGACATTTGCATCACCTCTGCCTGCATTGCACACTCCAACTCATTATAACTAAGCCATTATACTAGCAAACACTCAGTGTACCTAGTGGCATCCTAAACGTGGCTATTGGACTTTGCTACAGTCCCACTAGTGCAAAGACATTTGCAGCACCTCTGCCTGCATTGCACACTCCAAATCATTATAACTAAGCCATTATACTAGCAAACACTCAGTGTACCTAGTGGCATCCTAAACGTGGCTATTGGACTTTGGTATAGTCCCACTAGTGCAAAGACATTTGCAGCACCTCTGCCTGCATTGCACACTCCAAATCATTATAACTAAGCCATTATACTAGCAAACACTCAGTGTACCTAGTGGCATCCTAAACGTGGCTATTGGACTTTGCTATAGTCCCACTAGTGCAAAGACATTTGCAGCACCTCTGCCTGCATTGCACACTCCAAATCATTATAACTAAGGCATTATACTAGAAAACACTCAGTGTACCTAGTGGCATCCTAAACGTGGCTATTGGACTTTGCTATAGTCCCACTAGTGCAAAGACATCTGCAGCACCTCTGCCTGCATTGCACACTCCAAATCATTATAACTAAGCCATTATACTAGCAAACCCTCAGTCTACCTAGTGGCATCCTAAACGTGGCTATTGGACTTTGCTATAGTCCCACTAGTGCAAAGACATTTGCAGCACCTCTGCCTGCATTGCACACTCCAACTCATTATAACTAAGCCATTATACTAGCAAACACTCAGTGTACCTAGTGGCATCCTAAACGTGGCTATTGGACTTTGCTATAGTCCCACTAGTGCAAAGACATTTGCAGCACCTCTGCCTGCATTGCACACTCCAAATCATTATAACTAAGCCATTATACTAGCAAACACTCAGTGTACCAAGTGGCATCCTAAACGTGGCTATTGGACTTTGCTATAGTCCCACTAGTGCAAATACATTTGCAGCACCTCTGCCTGCATTGCACACTCCAACTCATTATAACTAAGCCATTATACTAGCAAACACTCAGTGTACCTAGTGGCATCCTAAACGTGGCTATTGGACTTTGCTATAGTCCCACTAGTGCAAAGACATTTGCAGCACCTCTGCCTGCATTGCACACTCCAAATCATTATAACTAAGCCATTATAATAGCAAACACTCAGTGTACCTAGTGGCATCCTAAACGTGGCTATTGGACTTTGCTATAGTCCCACTAGTGCAAAGACATTTGCAGCACCTCTGCCTGCATTGCACACTCCAAATCATTATAACTAAGCCATTATACTAGCAAACACTCAGTGTACCTAGTGGCATCCTAAACGTGGCTATTGGACTTTGCTATAGTCCCACTAGTGCAAAGACATTTGCAGCACCTCTGCCTGCATTGCACACTCCAAATCATTATAACTAAGCCATTATACTAGCAAACACTCAGTGTACCTAGTGGCATCCTAAACGTGGCTATTGGACTTTGCTATAGTCCCACTAGTGCAAAGACATTTGCAGCACCTCTGCCTGCATTGCACACTCCAACTCATTATAACTAAGCCATTATACTAGCAAACACTCAGTGTACCTAGTGGCATCCTAAACGTGGCTATTGGACTTTGCTATAGTCCCACTAGTGCAAAGACATTTGCAGCACCTCTGCCTGCATTGCACACTCCAAATCATTATAACTAAGCCATTATACTAGCAAACACTCAGTGTACCTAGTGGCATCCTAAACGTGGCTATTGGACTTTGCTATAGTCCCACTAAGGCAAAGACATTTGCAGCACCTCTGCCTGCATTGCACACTCCAAATCATTATAACTAAGCCATTATACTAGCAAACACTCAGTGTACCTAGTGGCATCCTAAACGTGGCTATTGGACTTTGCTATAGTCCCACTAGTGCAAAGACATTTGCAGCACCTCTGCCTGCATTGCACACTCCAAATCATTATAACTAAGCTATTATACTAGCAAACACTCAGTGTACCTAGTGGCATCCTAAACGTGGCTATTGGACTTTGCTATAGTCCCACTAGTGCAAAGACATTTGCAGCACCTCTGCCTGCATTGCACACTCCAAATCATTATAACTAAGCCATTATACTAGCAAACACTCAGTGTACCTAGTGGCATCCTAAATGTGGCTATTGGACTTTGCTATAGTCCCACTAAGGCAAAGACATTTGCAGCACCTCTGCCTGCATTGCACACTCCAAATCATTATAACTAAGCCATTATACTAGCAAACACTCAGTGTACCTAGTGGCATCCTAAACGTGGCTATTGGACTTTGCAATAGTCCCACTAGTGCAAAGACATTTGCAGCACCACTGCCTGCATTGCACACTCCAAATCATTATAACTAAGCCATTATACTAGCAAACACTCAGTGTACCTAGTGGCATCCTAAACGTGGCTATTGGACTTTGCTATAGTCCCACTAGTGCAAAGACATTTGCAGCACCTCTGCCTGCATTGCACACTCCAAATCATTATAACTAAGCGATTATACTAGCAAACACTCAGTGTACCTAGTGGCCTCCTAAACTTGGCTATTGGACTTTGCTATAGTCCCACTAGTGCAAAGATATTTGCAGCACCTCTGCCTGCATTGCACACTCCAAATCATTATAACTAAGCCATTATACTAGCAAACACTCAGTGTACCTAGTGGCATCCTAAACGTGGCTATTGGACTTTGCTATAGTCCCACTAGTGCAAAGACATTTGCAGCACCTCTGCCTGCATTGCACACTCCAAATCATTATAACTAAGCCATTATACTAGCAAACACTCAGTGTACCTAGTGGCATCCTAAACGTGGCTATTGGACTTTGCTATAGTCCCACTAGTGCAAAGACATTTGCAGCACCTCTGCCTGCATTGCACACTCCAAATCATTATAACTAAGCCATTATACTAGCAAACACTCAGTGTACCTAGTGGCATCCTAAACGTGGCTATTGGACTTTGCTATAGTCCCACTAGTGCAAAGACATTTGCAGCTCCTCTGCCTGCATTGCACACTCCAAATCATTATAACTAAGCCATCATACTAGCAAACACTCAGTGTACCTAGTGGCATCCTAAACGTGGCTATTGGACTTTGCTATAGTCCCACTAGTGCAAAGACATTTGCAGCACCTCTGCCTGCATTGCACACTCCAAATCATTATAACTAAGCCATTATACTAGCAAACACTCAGTGTACCTAGTGGCATCCTAAACGTGGCTATTGGACTTTGCTATAGTCCCACTAGTGCAAAGACATTTGCAGCACCTCTGCCTGCATTGCACACTCCAAATCATTATAACTAAGCCATTATACTAGCAAACACTCAGTGTACCTAGTGGCATCCTAAACGTGGCTATTGGACTTTGCTATAGTCCCACTAGTGCAAAGACATTTGCAGCACCTCTGCCTGCATTGCACACTCCAACTCATTATAACTAAACCATTATACTAGCAAACACCCAGTGTACCTAGTGGCATCCTAAACGTGGCTATTGGACTTTGCTATAGTCCCACTAGTGCAAAGACATTTGCAGCACCTCTGCCTGCATTGCACACTCCAAATCATTATAAGTAAGCCATTATACTAGCAAACACTCAGTGTACCTAGTGGCATCCTAAACGTGGCTATTGGACTTTGCTATAGTCCCACTAAGGCAAAGACATTTGCAGCACCTCTGCCTGCATTGCACACTCCAAATCATTATAACTAAGCCATTATACTAGCAAACACTCAGTGTACCTAGTGGCATCCTAAACGTGGCTATTGGACTTTGCTATAGTCCCACTAGTGCAAAGACATTTGCAGCACCTCTGCCTGCATTGCACACTCCAAATCATTATAACTAAGCCATTATACTAGCAAACACTCAGTGTACCTAGTGGCATCCTAAACGTGGCTATTGGACTTTGCTATAGTCCCACTAGTGCAAAGACATTTGCAGCACCTCTGCCTGCATTGCACACTCCAAATCATTATAACTAAGCCATTATACTAGCAAACACTCAGTGTACCTAGTGGCATCCTAAACGTGGCTATTGGACTTTGCTATAGTCCCACTAGTGCAAAGACATTTGCAGCACCTCTGCCTGCATTGCACACTCCAAATCATTATAACTAAGCCATTATACTAGCAAACACTCAGTGTACCTAGTGGCATCCTAAACTTGGCTATTGGACTTTGCTATAGTCCCACTAGTGCAAAGACATTTGCAGCACCTCTGCCTGCATTGCACACTCCAAATCATTATAACTAAGCCATTATACTAGCAAACACTCAGTGTACCTAGTGGCATCCTAAACGTGGCTATTGGACTTTGCTATAGTCCCACTAGTGCAAAGTCATTTGCAGCACCTCTGCCTGCATTGCACACTCCAAATCATTATAACTAAGCCATTATACTAGCAAACACTCAGTGTACCTAGTGGCATCCTAAACGTGGCTATTGGACTTTGCTATAGTCCCACTAGTGCAAGACATTTGCAGCACCTCTGCCTGCATTGCACACTCCAACTCATTATAACTAAGCCATTATACTAGCAAACACTCAGTGTACCTAGTGGCATCCTAAACGTGGCTATTGGACTTTGCTATAGTCCCACTAGTGCAAAGACATTTGCAGCACCTCTGCCTGCATTGCACACTCCAAATCATTATAACTAAGCCATTATACTAGCAAACACTCAGTGTACCTAGTGGCATCCTAAACGTGGCTATTGGACTTTGCTATAGTCCCACTAGTGCAAAGACATTTGCAGCACCTCTGCCTGCATTGCACACTCCAAATCATTATAACTAAAGCCTGCTTTACACGGTACGACCGATTGTGCGATTTCACAATCGATCGTACCCGCCCCCGTCCTTTTGCGTCACGGGCAAATCGCTGCCCGTGTCGCACAAAGTTACTAAACCCCGTCACACATACTTACCTCTCGTGCGACCTCGCTGTGGGCGGCGAACGTCCACTTCCTGGAGTGGGAGGGACGTTCGGCGTCACAGCGACGTCACACGGGCGCCGGCCAATAGAAGCGGAGGGGCGGAGATGAGCGGGACGTAAACATCCCGCCCACCTCCTTCCTTCCACATAGAGCCGGCGGCGGCCGCGGGAGGCAGGTGAGCTGCTCATCGTTCCCGTGGTGTCACACGGAGCGACGTGTGCTACCACGGAAACGATGGGCGACTAAAGTAACCGATATTATGGAACCTAACAAGCAGTACCCGACTCACGATTTGTGAGCGATACTGCGTCGCTAGGAGGTGTCACACAGGCCGGCATCGCCAGCGATGCCGGATGTGCGTCACAAAAACCGTGACCCCGACGATCTATCGCACGATAGATTGCCTGGTGTAAAGCAGGCTTAAGCCTTTATACTAGCAAACACTCAGTGTACCTACTGGCATCCTAAACGTGGCTATTGGACTTTGCTATAGTCCCACTAGTGCAAAGACATTTGCAGCACCTCTGCCTGCATTGCACACTCCAAATCATTATAACTAAGCCATTATACTAGCAAACACTCAGTTTACCTAGTGGCATCCTAAACGTGGCTATTGGACTTTGCTATAGTCCCACTAGTGCAAAGACATTTGCAGCACCTCTGCCTGCATTTCACACTCCAAATCATTATAACTAAGCCATTATACTACCAAACACTCAGTGTACCTAGTGGCATCCTAAACGTGGCTATTGGACTTTGCTATAGTCCCACTAGTGCAAAGACATTTGCAGCACCTCTGCCTGCATTGCACACTCCAAATCATTATAACTAAGCCATTATACTAGCAAACACTCAGTGTACCTAGTGGCATCCTAAACGTGGCTATTGGACTTTGCTATAGTCCCACTAGTGCAAAGACATTTGCAGCACCTCTGCCTGCATTGCACACTCCAAATCATTATAACTAAGCCATTATACTAGCAAACACTCAGTGTACCTAGTGGCATCCTAAACGTGGCTATTGGACTTTGCTATAGTCCCACTAGTGCAAAGACATTTGCAGCACCTCTGCCTGCATTGCACACTCCAAATCATTATAACTAAGCCATTATACTAGCAAACACTCAGTGTACCTAGTGGCATCCTAAACGTGGCTATTGGACTTTGCTATAGTCCCACTAGTGCAAAGACATTTGCAGCACCTCTGCCTGCATTGCATACTCCAAATCATTATAACTAAGCCATTATACTAGCAAACACTCAGTGTACCTAGTGGCATCCTAAACGTGGCTATTGGACTTTGCTATAGTCCCACTAGTGCAAAGACATTTGCAGCACCTCTGCCTGCATTGCACACTCCAAATCATTATAACTAAGCCATTATACTAGCCAACACTCAGTGTACCTAGTGGCATCCTAAACGTGGCTATTGGACTTTGTAATAGTCCCACTAGTGCAAAGTCATTTGCAGCACCTCTGCCTGCATTGCACACTCCAAATCATTATAACTAAGCCATTATACTAGCAAACACTCAGTGTACCTAGTGGCATCCTAAACGTGGCTATTGGACTTTGCTATAGTCCCACTAGTGCAAAGACATTTGCAGCACCTCTGCCTGCATTGCACACTCCAAATCATTATAACTAAGCCATTATACTAGCAAACACTCAGTGTACCTAGTGGCATCCTAAACGTGGCTATTGGACTTTGCTATAGTCCCACTAAGGCAAAGACATTTGCAGCACCTCTGCCTGCATTGCACACTCCAAATCATTATAACTAAGCCATTATACTAGCAAACACTCAGTGTACCTAGTGGCATCCTAAACGTGGCTATTGGACTTTGCTATAGTCCCACTAGTGCAAAGACATTTGCAGCACCTCTGCCTGCATTGCACACTCCAAATCATTATAACTAAGCCATTATACTAGCAAACACTCAGTGTACCTAGTGGCATCCTAAACGTGGCTATTGGACTTTGCTATAGTCCCACTAGTGCAAAGACATTTGCAGCACCTCTGCCTGCATTGCACACTCCAAATCATTATAACTAAGCCATTATACTAGCAAACACTCAGTGTACCTAGTGGCATCCTAAACGTGGCTATTGGACTTTGCTATAGTCCCACTAGTGCAAAGACATTTGCAGCACCTCTGCCTGCATTGCACACTCCAAATCATTATAACTAAGCCATTATACTAGCAAACACTCAGTGTACCTAGTGGCATCCTAAACGTGGCTATTGGACTTTGCTATAGTCCCACTAGTGCAAAGACATTTGCAGCACCTCTGCCTGCATTGCACACTCCAAATCATTATAACTAAGCCATTATACTAGCAAACACTCAGTGTACCTAGTGGCATCCTAAACGTGGCTATTGGACTTTGCTATAGTCCCACTAGTGCAAAGACATTTGCAGCACCTCTGCCTGCATTGCACACTCCAAATCATTATAACTAAGCCTTTATACTAGCAAACACTCAGTGTACCTAGTGGCATCCTAAACGTGGCTATTGGACTTTGCTATAGCCCCACTAGTGCAAAGACATTTGCAGCACCTCTGCCTGCATTGCACACTCCAAATCATTATAACTAAGCCATTATACTAGCAAACACTCAGTGTACCTAGTGGCATCCTAAACGTGGCTATTGGACTTTGCTATAGTCCCACTAGTGCAAAGACATTTGCAGCACCTCTGCCTGCATTGCACACTCCAAATCATTATAACTAAGCCATTATGCTAGCAAACACTCAGTGTACCTAGTGGCATCCTAAACGTGGCTATTGGACTTTGCTATAGTCCCACTAGTGCAAAGACATTTGCAGCACCTCTGCCTGCATTGCACACTCCAAATCATTATAACTAAGCCATTATACTAGCAAACACTCAGTGTACCTAGTGGCATCCTAAACGTGGCTATTGGACTTTGCTATAGTCCCACTAGTGCAAAGACATTTGCAGCACCTCTGCCTGCATTGCACACTCCAAATCATTATAACTAAGCCATTATACTAGCAAACACTCAGTGTACCTAGTGGCATCCTAAACGTGGCTATTGGACTTTGCTATAGTCCCACTAGTGCAAAGACATTTGCAGCACCTCTGCCTGCATTGCACACTCCAAATCATTATAACTAAGCCATTATACTAGCAAACACTCAAGCCTGCTTTACACGGTACGACCGATTGTGCGATTTCACAATCGATCGTACCCGCCCCCGTCCTTTTTGCGTCACGGGCAAATCGCTGCCCGTGTCGCACAAAGGTAGTAACCCCCGTCACACATACTTACCTCTCGTGCGACCTCGCTGTGGGCGGCGAACGTCCACTTCCTGGAGTGGGAGGGACGTTCGGCGTCACAGCGACGTCACACGGCCGCCGGCCAATAGAAGCGGAGGGGCGGAGATGAGCGGGACGTAAACATCCCGCCCACCTCCTTCCTTCCACATAGAGACGGCGGCGGCCGCGGGAGGCAGGTGAGCTGCTCATCGTTCCCGTGGTGTCACACGGAGCGACGTGTGCTACCACGGAAACGATGGTCAACTAAAGTAACCGATATTATGGAACCTAACGAGCAGTACCCGACTCACGATTTGTGAGCGATACTGCGTCGCTAGGAGGTGTCACACAGGCCGGCAAAAACCGTGACCCCGACGATCTATCGCACGATAGATTGCCTGGTGTAAAGCAGACTTCAGTGTACCTAGTGGCATCCTAAACGTGGCTATTGGACTTTGCTATAGTCCCACTAGTGCAAAGACATTTGCAGCACCTCTGCCTGCATTGCACACTCCAAATCATTATAACTAAGCCATTATACTAGCAAATACTCAGTGTACCTAGTGGCATCCTAAACGTGGCTATTGGACTTTGCTATAGTCCCACTAAGGCAAAGACATTTGCAGCACCTCTGCCTGCATTGCACACTCCAAATCATTATAACTAAGCCATTATACTAGCAATTTTTGCTGCCAGTTTAAGGGCCGTAGTTGCATTGTCAGGGATATTTATTCTTTATTATTCTGCAGTTAATAAAGCTAGACCACCACTGCAATCTACACCACCTCTCAATTTTTACTACCACATTTTCAGTCCACAATCTTGTTGCAATCAACATGAGTGGCAAAATGACAGATGCTGGTGGAAAGGGGAAGAGGCGTGGTGGAAAAGGCAAAAAAGGTTTTGTCCGTGGGGAAGGTGGCAAAGCTCCATTATCATCTGCTGAAGATAAACCATCTACCAGCAAAAGTAAGATGTCTACTACTTACCGTGGACAATCCGATGTGCTCCCTTTTTTACGGACACGAACAACAGGAACAAAGGTAGATGATGGGCAAAAAAGGAAAATGCTTGAATGGATCTCAAGTGGTCCAACAAGTGCCCTCTCAGCCACTTCAAGTACCGCATCCAAAAAACACCAGTTCTCTGAGTTGTCATCCCAATCAAACTTGATTTCTCCCAGCTCTGAAGTCTCCATCAGCCCTGCACAGTATGGTGGAACTGAGATGGCTGAGTCTGCAGAGCTGTTCAGTCACACTATAGCCTGGAAATCAGAGGTCTGCTCCCAAGCTACAGTGAGTACAGAACAGGAAATGGTCTGCAGTGATGCCCAGAACCTTTGTGACTCTGATTCAGGCCGTGAGGACCAAGTTTCGGAGCATAATGTTGACCCTTTGTCACAAACTGTAACACCTGTGGTTATAGACAATGAGGAACATACTGATGAAGATGAGACTCAGATACCCGATTGGGATGACAACTTAAATATTCGGTCAGGGCAAGAAGAGGCTCGGTCTGAGGGGGAGGGGAGTGCAAACACAACAATTGATGATGAAGTTCTAGATCCCACCTACTGTCAACCCACAGTCAGGCACTCGAGGAGGTCAACAGAGGTGGTGGAGGAGGATGCAACTGATGACGAAGTTACCTTGCGCCTTCCTGGACAGAGTCGGAGTACTGGTAGCATGTCTACAACTGCATCCTCAGCCACCACTCTGCCTCTGAGCATTATTTGGGGTGGATCAACAGGTCGCATGGCCTCTAAGCCTTGCCTAGCCTGGTCCTTTTTTGACATAGAAAAAGATCGCCCAAATTATGTGATCTGTAAAATTTGTCATGGTTCTCTTAGTAGAGGTCAAAACCTCAGCAGTTTGACAACTTCTCCATGAATCGTCACATGAATAAATATCATATGGCCCGGTGGGAAGCTCACCGTGCTGCAATGCGGCCTAGCAGAGCGAACCATCCACCGCCTGCCCCTTCCAGTGCATCCGCGCGCTCGTCATCTTCTAGGACTGTGGGGACAGCTGTCACACCTGTTTTTCCACCCACAACTTCCACCACTGTAACCGCAACAGGCAGTTTGCTTGGTAGGTCGTCAGTTGTTTTGGAAGGGGAAACAAGTGAGTGTGTACAGCTCTCTCAGACATCGATAGCACCAACTTTGGATGAAGGCAACATCATGTCTCCGCCTGCACTTTCCTCACAAACCTGCATTTTTCCAGGGACACCCTACTCAACACCGTCTACACACAGCAGCCAGATCTCTGTGCCTCAGATGTGGACAAATAAAAGGCCATTTCCTGCGACCCATGACAAAGCTAAGAGGTTGACTCTATCCCTCTGTAAGCTGTTGGCTACAGAAATGCTGCCTTTCCGCCTAGTGGACACACAGGATTTTAGAGACCTTATGTCTGTCGCTGTGCCCCAGTACCAGATGCCTAGTCGCCACTACTTCTCTAAGAAAGGTGTGCCCGCGCTACACCAGCATGTCGCACACAACATCACCGCTTCCTTGAGAAACTCTGTGTGTGAACGGGTGCATTTCACCACCGATACTTGGACCAGTAAGCATGGACAGGGACGTTACATGTCGCTGACTGGGCACTGGGTAACTATGGTGATAGATGGTGAAGGGTCTGCTGCACAAGTCTTGCCGTCCCCACGACTTGTGTGTCAATCCTCTGTCTGTCCAAGTTCCGCCACTGCTTCTGCATCCTCCACCTCATCTGGGTCCTCCACCTCCACCCCAAGCCTGCCTGGTCAGGCCACCAGCGTTCTCCCTGCGCAGAAGGAATCACGCACCCCTCATTACTATGCTGGCAGCAGAGCGCAACGGCATCAGGCGTTCTTTAGCTTGACATGTCTTGGGAATAGGAGTCACACAGCTGAGGAGTTGTGGTCAGCTCTGCGGTCCGAGTTTAATAAATGGTTGTCTCCACTCAGGTAAGGCCGTGTGCGACAATGCTGCAAACCTGGGTGCGGCCCTTCGCCTGGGCAAGGTGACACACGTACCTTGTATGGCTCACATGTTGAACTTTGTCGTGCAGCAATTTTTAACACAGTATCCCGGCCTAGATGGCCTTCTGAACAGGGCACGAAAACTGTCTGCTCACTTCCGCCGTTCAAGCGCCGCAGCTGAGCGACTTGCATCGCTCCAGAAGTCTTTTGGCCTGCCGGTTCATCGCCTGAAATGCGATGTGGCGACACGCTGGAATTCAACTCTCCACATGTTACAGCGACTGTGGCAGCACCGCCGTGCCCTGGTGCAATACGTCATGACGTATAGCCTGGGCCAACGAGATGCAGAGGTGGGGCAGATCACCCTGATGGAGTGGTCTCAGATCAAGGACCTATGCACCCTTCTGCACAGTTTCGACATGGCGACGAATATGTTTAGCGCTGACAATGCCATTATCAGCATGACGATTCCAGTCATTTACATGCTGGAACACACGCTAAACACTATTCGGAGTCAGGGGGTGGGACAACAGGAAGGGGATGAACTACAGGAGGATTCATATGCGCAAGACACAACAACATCACCAAGGTCCAGACGTTCATCATCACCAAGGCGCCAGGCATGGGAGCATGGGGGACAGGGATCAACAAGGGCGCATGGTAGCAAGCGAGATGTTGAGGAAGGTGCAGGAGGACATGAAGAAATGGAGGACGAACTGTCCATGGACATGGAAGACTCAGCAGATGAGGGAGACCTTGGTCAAATTTCAGTTGAAAGACGTTGGGGGGAGATGTCAGAGGAAGAAAGAATGGTTAGCACCTCTATGCCACAAACACAGCGTGGGCTTGGTCCGCATGGCTGCGCAAGACACATGAGTGCCTTCTTGTTGCACTACCCTCGTATTGTCAAAATTAGAAGTGATGATGACTACTGGCTTGCCACACTATTAGATCCCCGGTACAAGTCCAAATTTTGTGACATAATTCCAGCCATAGAAAGGGACGCACGTATGCAGGAGTATCAGCAGAAGCTGTTACTCGATATTAGATCCGCTTTTCCACCAAACAACCGTGCAGGTGCAGGGAGTGAATCTCCCAGTTGTAACTTGACAAACATGGGACGGTCTCGTCATCTTCAACAGTCTACACGTACCAGTAGGACCGTATCTGGTGCTGGTAACAGCAATTTTATGGAATCTTTTCATAATTTTTTTAGACCCTCCTTTGCAAGGCCACCAGAGACAACACGTCTGACACATAGTCAATGGCTGGAGAGGATGATACAGGAGTATCTACAAATGAACATCGATGCCATGACTTTGCAAATGGAGCCTTGCTCATTTTGGGCTTCAAATCTAGAAAAATTGCCAGAGCTATCCAGTTACGCCTTGGAGATTTTGTCGTGTCCAGCTGCCAGCGTTGTCTCTGAACGTGTCTTCAGTGCTGCTGGGTGTGTGCTGACAGATAAGCGCACGCGTCTGTCCAGTGACAATGTGGACAGACTGACGTTCATCAAAATGAACAAGTCATGGATCCAGAAGGAATTTACAACCCCTGTGTCATCCTGGGGAGAGTAAATGCTTGTGGATTTGGAATGTGCTTGATGCAAATCTAGCTGTGAAGTGTACAACTAGGGCACAAGTGCTGCCACTGAATGGGTGGGTGTGTGCGGGGCACAATTTTTGGAAAAAAGGGAGACTTCGCTTGGAGTAACCCTTGCTTGATGTGTTTTTAAAAGAAGCCAAGATGAACAGAGCTGGGATCAGGAAAGACTTTGCTACCTACCCCGGTGTCATCCTGGGGACGGTTAATTATGGCGTATTTTTGAATGTGCTTGATGCAAATCTAGCTGTGAAGTGTACAACTAGGGCACAAGTGCTGCCACTGAATGGGTGGGTGTGTGTGGGGCACAATTTTTGGAAAAAAGGGAGACTTCGCTTGGAGTAACTCTTGCTTGATGTGTTTTTAAAAGAAGCCAAGATGAACAGAGCTGGGATCAGGAAAGACTTTGCTACCTACCCCGGTGTCATCCTGGGGACGGTTAATTATGGCGTATTTTTGAATGTGCTTGATGCAAATCTAGCTGTGAAGTGTACATCTAGGGCACAAGTGCTGCCACTGAATGGGTGGGTGTGTGTGGGGCACAATTTTTTGAAAAAAGGGAGACTTCGCTTGGCGTAACCCTTGCTTACATTGTTTTTAAAAGAAGCCAAGATGAACAAGTCATGGTTCAGCAAAGACTTTGCTAGCTACCCCGGTGTCATCCTGGGGACGGATAAGAATGGCGTATTTTTGAATGTGCTTGATGCAAATCTAGCTGTGAAGTGTACAACTAGGGCACAAGTGCTGCCACTGAATGGGTGGGTGTGTGTGGGGCACAATTTTTGGAAAAAAGGGAGACTTCGCTTGGAGTAACCCTTGCTTACATTGTTTTTAAAAGAAGCCAAGATGAACAAGTCATGGTTCAGCAAAGACTTTGCTACCTACCCCGGTGTCATCCTGGGGACGGATAAGAATGGCGTATTTTTGAATGTGCTTGATGCAAATCTAGCTGTGAAGTGTACAACTAGGGCACAAGTGCTGCCACTGAATGGGTGGGTGTGTGTGGGGCACAATTTTTGGAAAAAAGGGAGGCTCCGCTTGGAGTAACCCTTGCTTGATGTGTTTTTAAAAGAAGCCAAGATGAACAGAGCTGGGATCAGGAAAGACTTTGCTACCTACCCCGGTGTCATCCTGGGGACGGATAAGAATGGCGTATTTTTGAATGTGCTTGATGCAAATCTAGCGTGAAGTGTACAACTAGGGCACAAGTGCTGCCACTGAAGGGGTGGGTGTGTGTGGGGCACAATTTTTGGAAAAAAGGGAGACTCCGCTTGGAGTAACCCTTGCTTGCTGTGTTTTTAAAAGAAGCCAAGATGAACAGAGCTGGGATCAGGAAAGACTTTGCTACCTACCCCGGTGTCATCCTGGGGACGGTTAAGAATAGCGTATTTTTGAATGTGCTTGATGCAAATCTAGCTGTGAAGTGTACAACTAGAGCACAAGTGCTGCCACTGAATGGGTGGGTGTGTGCGGGGCACAATTTTTGGAAAAATAGGGAGACTTCGCTTGGAGTAACCCTTGCTTGATGTGTTTTTAAAAGAAGCCAAGATGAACAGAGCTGGGATCAGGAAAGACTTTGCTACCTACCCCGGTGTCATCCTGGGGACGGTTAATTATGGCGTATTTTTGAATGTGCTTGATGCAAATCTAGCTGTGAAGTGTACAACTAGGGCACAAGTGCTGCCACTGAATGGGTGGGTGTGTGTGGGGCACAATTTTTGGAAAAAAGGGAGACTTCGCTTGGAGTAACCCTTGCTTGATGTGTTTTTAAAAGAAGCCAAGATGAACAGAGCTGGGATCAGGAAAGACTTTGCTACCTACCCCGGTGTCATCCTGGGGACGGTTAATTATGGCGTATTTTTGAATGTGCTTGATGCAAATCTAGCTGTGAAGTGTACATCTAGGGCACAAGTGCTGCCACTGAATGGGTGGGTGTGTGTGGGGCACAATTTTTTGAAAAAAGGGAGACTTCGCTTGGCGTAACCTGCTTACATTGTTTTTAAAAGAAGCCAAGATGAACAAGTCATGGTTCAGCAAAGACTTTGCTAGCTACCCCGGTGTCATCCTGGGGACGGATAAGAATGGCGTATTTTTGAATGTGCTTGATGCAAATCTAGCTGTGAAGTGTACAACTAGGGCACAAGTGCTGCCACTGAATGGGTGGGTGTGTGTGGGGCACAATTTTTGGAAAAAAGGGAGACTTCGCTTGGAGTAACCCTTGCTTACATTGTTTTTAAAAGAAGCCAAGATGAACAAGTCATGGTTCAGCAAAGACTTTGCTACCTACCCCGGTGTCATCCTGGGGACGGATAAGAATGGCGTATTTTTGAATGTGCTTGATGCAAATCTAGCTGTGAAGTGTACAACTAGGGCACAAGTGCTGCCACTGAATGGGTGGGTGTGTGTGGGGCACAATTTTTGGAAAAAAGGGAGGCTCCGCTTGGAGTAACCCTTGCTTGATGTGTTTTTAAAAGAAGCCAAGATGAACAGAGCTGGGATCAGGAAAGACTTTGCTACCTACCCCGGTGTCATCCTGGGGACGGATAAGAATGGCGTATTTTTGAATGTGCTTGATGCAAATCTAGCTGTGAAGTGTACAACTAGGGCACAAGTGCTGCCACTGAAGGGGTGGGTGTGTGTGGGGCACAATTTTTGGAAAAAAGGGAGACTCCGCTTGGAGTAACCCTTGCTTGCTGTGTTTTTAAAAGAAGCCAAGATGAACAGAGCTGGGATCAGGAAAGACTTTGCTACCTACCCCGGTGTCATCCTGGGGACGGTTAAGAATAGCGTATTTTTGAATGTGCTTGATGCAAATCTAGCTGTGAAGTGTACAACTAGAGCACAAGTGCTGCCACTGAATGGGTGGGTGTGTGTGGGGCACAATTTTTGGAAAAAAGGGAGACTTCGCTTGGAGTAACCCTTGCTTGATGTGTTTTCAAAAGAAGCCAAGATGAACAGAGCTGGGATCAGGAAAGACTTTGCTACCTACCCCGGTGTCATCCTGGGGACGGTTAATTATGGCGTATTTTTGAATGTGCTTGATGCAAATCTAGCTGTGAAGTGTACAACTAGGGCACAAGTGCTGCCACTGAATGGGTGGGTGTGTGTGGGGCACAATTTTTGGAAAAAAGGGAGACTTCGCTTGGAGTAACCCTTGCTTGATGTGTTTTTAAAAGAAGCCAAGATGAACAGAGCTGGGATCAGGAAAGACTTTGCTACCTACCCCGGTGTCATCCTGGGGACGGTTAATTATGGCGTATTTTTGAATGTGCTTGATGCAAATCTAGCTGTGAAGTGTACATCTAGGGCACAAGTGCTGCCACTGAATGGGTGGGTGTGTGTGGGGCACAATTTTTTGAAAAAAGGGAGACTTCGCTTGGCGTAACCCTTGCTTACATTGTTTTTAAAAGAAGCCAAGATGAACAAGTCATGGTTCAGCAAAGACTTTGCTAGCTACCCCGGTGTCATCCTGGGGACGGATAAGAATGGCGTATTTTTGAATGTGCTTGATGCAAATCTAGCTGTGAAGTGTACAACTAGGGCACAAGTGCTGCCACTGAATGGGTGGGAGTGTGTGGGGCACAATTTTTGGAAAAAAGGGAGACTTCGCTTGGAGTAACCCTTGCTTACATTGTTTTTAAAAGAAGCCAAGATGAACAAGTCATGGTTCAGCAAAGACTTTGCTACCTACCCCGGTGTCATCCTGGAGACGGATAAGAATGGCGTATTTTTGAATGTGCTTGATGCAAATCTAGCTGTGAAGTGTACAACTAGGGCACAAGTGCTGCCACTGAATGGGTGGGTGTGTGTGGGGCACAATTTTTGGAAAAAAGGGAGGCTCCGCTTGGAGTAACCCTTGCTTGATGTGTTTTTAAAAGAAGCCAAGATGAACAGAGCTGGGATCAGGAAAGACTTTGCTACCTACCCCGGTGTCATCCTGGGGACGGATAAGAATGGCGTATTTTTGAATGTGCTTGATGCAAATCTAGCTGTGAAGTATACAACTAGGGCACAAGTGCTGCCACTGAAGGGGTGGGTGTGTGTGGGGCACAATTTTTGGAAAAAAGGGAGACTCCGCTTGGAGTAACCCTTGCTTGCTGTGTTTTTAAAAGAAGCCAAGATGAACAGAGCTGGGATCAGGAAAGACTTTGCTACCTACCCCGGTGTCATCCTGGGGACGGTTAAGAATAGCGTATTTTTGAATGTGCTTGATGCAAATCTAGCTGTGAAGTGTACAACTAGAGCACAAGTGCTGCCAATGAATGGGTGGGTGTGTGTGGGGCACAATTTTTGGAAAAAAGGGAGACTTCGCTTGGAGTAACCCTTGCTTGATGTGTTTTTAAAAGAAGCCAAGATGAACAGAGCTGGGATCAGGAAAGACTTTGCTACCTACCCCGGTGTCATCCTGGGGACGGTTAATTATGGCGTATTTTTGAATGTGCTTGATGCAAATCTAGCTGTGAAGTGTACAACTAGGCACAAGTGCTGCCACTGAATGGGTGGGTGTGTGTGGGGCACAATTTTTGGAAAAAAGGGAGACTTCGCTTGGAGTAACCCTTGCTTGATGTGTTTTTAAAAGAAGCCAAGATGAACAGAGCTGGGATCAGGAAAGACTTTGCTACCTACCCCGGTGTCATCCTCGGGACGGTTAAGAATAGCGTATTTTTGAATGTGCTTGATGCAAACCTAGCTGTGAAGTGTACAACTAGGGCACAAGTGCTGTCACTGAATGGGTGGGTGTGTGTGGGGCACGATTTTTGGAAAAAAGGGAGACTTCGCTTGGAGTAACCCTTGCTTACATAGTTTTTAAAAGAAGCCAAGATGAACAAGTCATGGTTCAGCAAAGACTTTGCTACCTACCCCGGTGTCATCCTGGGGACGGATAAGAATGGCGTATTTTTGAATGTGCTTGATGCAAATCTAGCTGTGAAGTGTACAACTAGGGCACAAGTGCTGCCACTGAAGGGGTGGGTGTGTGTGGGGCACAATTTTTGGAAAAAAGGGAGACTCCGCTTGGAGTAACCCTTGCTTGCTGTGTTTTTAAAAGAAGCCAAGATAAACAGAGCTGGGATCAGGAAAGACTTTGCTACCTACCCCGGTGTCATCCTGGGGACGGTTAAGAATAGCGTATTTTTGAATGTGCTTGATGCAAATCTAGCTGTGAAGTGTACAACTAGGGCACAAGTGCTGCCACTGAATGGGTGGGTGTGTGTGGGGCACAATTTTTGGAAAAAAGGGAGACTTCGCTTGGAGTAACCCTTGCTTGCTGTGCTTTTAAAAGAAGCCAAGATGAACAGAGCTGGGATCAGGAAAGACTTTGCTACCTACCCCGGTGTCATCCTGGGGACGGTTAAGAATAGCGTATTTTTGAATGTGCTTGATGCAAATCTAGCTGTGAAGTGTACAACTAGGGCACAAGTGCTGCCACTGAATGGGTGGGTGTGTGTGGGGCACAATTTTTGGAAAAAAGGGAGGCTCCGCTTGGAGTAACCCTTGCTTGATGTGCTTTTAAAAGAAGCCAAGAAGAACAGAGCTGGGATCAGGAAAGACTTTGCTACCTACCCCGGTGTCATCCTGGGGACGGATAAGAATGGCGTATTTTTGAATGTGCTTGATGCAAATCTAGCTGTGAATTGTACAACTGGGGCACAACTGCTGCCACTGAAGGGGTGGGTGTGTGTGGGGCCCAATTTTTGGAAAAAAGGGAGACTCCGCTTGGAGTAACCTTGCGGTGCTTTACATGATTTTAGAAGGGCGTGCCATGCCTATATCTGTGTGTCCTCCACTTTTTCCTTGTCCTGCTCTTTTGTTTTCGCATGAGTATATGTCCTTGTCACTTTCCCATATGTTTGTGTTGTGTTGTGAGTTTCTTGTCACCTTTTGGACACCTTTGAGGGTGTTTTCTAGGTGTTTTTCTGTGTTTGTGATTGCCTGCCATTGTTTCCTATGCAGTTCGAGTTCGGTTCGTCGAACGTTCGACGAGCCGAACTCGAACGGGACCTCCGTTCGGCGAACCAACCTCGAGCTGAACCGGGACCGGTTCGCTCATCTCTAGTTGTCATGCAGAGGTTCTAGAAATAGCTTGGCACCAGTGCGGCACTAATGGAAGTCCAACAGCCACTTCTTGTATGCCACTAAATGGCAGCATTTTTTGCTATTATTATAGCTTTTTAAAAACAGAGCAGGAGGGTGTCATGCAGAGGTGCTAGAAATAGCTTGGCACCAGTGGGACACTAATGGAGTACAACAGCCACTTCTTGTATGCCACTAAATGGCAGCATTTTTTGCTATTATTATAGCTTATTAAAAACAGAGCAGGAGGGTGTCATGCAGAGGTGCTTGAAATAGATTGGCACCAGTGGGGCACTAATGGAAGTCCAACAGCCACTTCTTGTATGCCACTAAATGGCAGCATTTTTTGCTATTATTAAAGCTTATTAAAAACACAGCAGGAGGGTGTCATGCCGAGGTGCTAGAAATAGCTTGGCACCAGTGGGGCACTAATGGAAGTCCAACAGCCACTTCTTGTATGCCACTAAATGGCAGCATTTTTTGTTAATATTATAGCTTATTAAAAACAAAGCAGGAGGGTGTCATGCAGAGGTGCTAGAAATAGCTTAGCACCAGTGGGGCACTAATGGAAGTCCAACAGCCACTTCTTGTATGCCAGTAAATGGCAACATTTTTTGCTATTATTATAGCTTATTAAAAACAGAGCAGGAGGGTGTCATGCAGAGGTGCTTGAAATAGATTGGCACCAGTGGGGCACTAATGGAAGTCCAACAGCCACTTCTTGTATGCCACTAAATGGCAGCATTTTTTGCTATTATTATAGCTTATTAAAAACAAAGCAGGAGGGTGTCATGCAGAGATGCTAGAAATAGCTTGGCACCAGTGGGACACTAATGGAGTACAACAGCCACTTCTTGTATGCCAGTAAATGGCAGCATTTTTTGCTATTATTATAGCTAGTGATGAGAGAGTACCAAAAAGCTCGGGTGCTCGAGGCTCGGGCCGAGCATCCCAAGATACTCGTGTACTCGGCCCGAGCACCGAGCCCAATGCTTTCCTATGGGAGACCCGAGTATTTTTCTGAAATGACCCCCGGCAGCATGTAGAAACCCTAAAAATGTCACAAAAGTCTCAGAATAGTGCTCAAATGACATGGCAACAGCATGGGGAAAACCCCTTGAAGCATTTATCACTCAAAAGTCACAGCTGTGAACAATTTTGTCCGAGTTTTACGCCATTTTTACGGACTCACCAGAAAACCTTCCAAAATGACACCAAAATGAATTTTTATGGTGGAAATGTTAAGGGCACATACCCAATAGTGAGATAGAGCTGGTGTATGTTACTTTTTGAGATTATTACATGAATGATTTTACGTAAAAACATTGTGTGGCACTCCGATGTCCAAAACATGCGTGTTTTGTGCTTTTTACTAGCGATGTCGGTCATTTTTTTTCATTCTATCTCCCGTCGGTCGATCTTGCTCTGTCTGTCTCTCTCTGTCTTGTCTGTCCCCCTCTCACAGTCTGTCAGTCAGTCTCCCCCCTCTCTCATACTTACCGTTCCCCGATCATTGCCGCCGCGCTGCACAGCTGTTCACTAAACTCCGGCGGCTTTTCCTCTTTTGAAAAAGCCGGCCGCTCATTAATCTATCTCGTATTCCCTGCTTTCCTGCGCCTATGATTGGTTGCAGTGAGACACACCCCCACGCTGAGTGACAGGTGTCTCACTGCACCCAAACACAGCAGCCGGTGGGCATGTCTATACTGTGCAGTGAAATAAATAATTAAATAATTAAAAAAAATGGTGTGCGGTCCCCCCAATTTTAATACCAGCCAGATAAAGCCATACGGCTGAAGGCTGGTATTCTCAGGATGGGGAACTCCACGTTATGGGGAGCCCCCCAGCCTAACAATATCAGTCAGCAGCCGCCCAGAATTGCCGCATATATTATATGCGACAGTTCTGGGACTGTACCCGGCTCTTCCCGATTTACCCTAGTGCGTTGGAAAATCGAGGTAATAAGGAGTTAATGGCAGCCCATAGCTGCCACTAAATCCTAGATTAATCATGTCAGGCGTCTCCCCGAGATTCCTTCCATGATTAATCTGTAAATTACAGTTAAAAAACACACACACACGAAAAATCCTTTATTAGAAATAAAAAACACTAACAAAGTCCCTCATCACCAATTTATTAACCCCGACAAACCCTCCATGTCCGGCGTAATCCACAGTCCTCCAGCGTCGCATCCAGCTGTGCTGCATGAAGGTGACAGGGGCTGCAGAATACACAGCCGCTCCTGTCAGCGTTTTTTTTAATTATTTATTTATTTATTTTACTGCACAGTATAGACACGCCCACCGGCTGCTGTGATTGGGTGCAGTGAGACGCCTGTCACTCAGCGTGGGGGCGTGTCTCACTGCAACCAATCATAGGCGCCTGTGGGCGGGGAAAGCAGGGAATATGAGATGGCTGTGTGCAGAGCACAGCGTCCGCCGGTATAAAAGCTCGGTCACGCTGTGTGGGCCGACCAATCACTGCAATTCCACAACTAACAGGGCTGTGGCATTGCAGTGGTCTGCCAGCCAATCCCTGCATGAGGTCTGGCTCTCAAAAGAGCGCCAACATGCAGGGATGAAGACCACGAGTACAGCTCGAGTATCGCAAAATTACTTGGTACCTGCCGAGTAGCCCGAGTACAGTGATACTCGTGCGAGTACCGAGTAGTGACAAGCATACTCGCTCATCACTAATTATAGATTATTAAAAACAGAGCAGGAGTGTGTCATGCAGAGGTGCTAGAAATAGCTTGGCACCAGTGGGGCACTAATGGAAGTCCATCAGTCACTTCTTGTATGCCACTAAATGACAGCATTTTTTGCTATTATTATTAGAGATGAGCGAACCGGTCCCGGTTCGGCTCGAGGTCGGTTCGCCGAACGGGGGTCCCGTTCGAGTTCGGTTCGTCGAACGTTCGACGAACCAAACTCGAACGTATAGGCTATAATGGGAGGCAATCACAAACACATAAAAATGCATTATAAATGTACACAAACAGTTAATAAACATTGCCATAACACTTACCGGTCCTCGCGATCCCTTCTGCACTCTGTCTCCTGCCGCTATTCCATCCGATGATCGCTGAATCCTCCCGGTGACCTGCACTGCCAGCAGAGATGCAGGACCTATCGTGACGTCAAAATAGCCATGTGACCAGTCACGTGGCTATTATCTCATTGGCTACAGACTGGTCACATGACTATGACACATCATGTAGGACCTGCGAGTGCATCTCTCCGGTACACGGTGCACATATGTGTATCAGACACAGCCGGTCATTAACGAAGATCACCGTTGCCATAGCAACGCAGTTAGCGGTGACGTCACCGCTAACCGCGGCTCCGAGAGCACTGTTGCTATGGTAACGCGTCTGTCAGCGTTACCGCTGTTACCGCTGACAGCCAGCAGTGATCACTCATGGAGTGAAGGCTGCACGCTGCTTCACGATTGTAGTGAGGATTGTACTGAGGATGAGGTTCCCCAGCCCATGATGGGCTGGTGCACATCATCCTCCTCACTACAATTGTCACTACTACTACACTAGTGAGGATTGTAGTGAGGATGAGATGCCCCAGCCCATGATGGGCTGGTGCACCTCATCCTCACTACAATCGTCACTACTACTACACTAGTGAGGATTGTAGTGAGGATGAGATGCCTCAGCCCATGATGGGCTGGTGCACCTCATCCTCACTACAATCGTCACTACTACTACACTAGAAAGAAAGAAGACAGAAGAGCAGGATCGTGGAGGGCTGACAGGGGGTAATAATGATGGAGTCTCTAATGTGTCTGTGTATTTATTTCTATTAAAGTATTTTTTCTCTGTGTGGTGTTTTTTTTAACCCTTTATTGGAGATTCTTAATGGCCGGGTCAAACGTGCCTGACATTAAGAATCTCTGGCTTAATACTGGCTAGTAAAACAAAGCCAGTATTAACTCATGATTACCCAACAAGCCACCCGGCTCCAGGGCTGTTGGAAGAGTTGGATACAGCGCCAGATGATGGCGCCTCTATGAGAGCGCCATTTTCTGGGGCGGCTGCGTACTGAAATTCGCAGCAGAGGCGCCCAGAAACCTCTGGCTAACCTGTGCCGCAGATTCCAATCCCCAGCTGCCTAGTTGTACCTGGCTGGACACAAAAATAGGGCGAAGCCCACGTCATTTGTTTTTTAATTATTTCATGAAATAAGTGAAATAATTAAAAAAAACGGGCTTCCCTATATTTTTGGTTCCCAGCCGGTTACAAATAGGCAACTGGGGGTTGGGGGCAGCCGTACCTGCCTGCTGTACCTGGCTAGCATACAAAAATATGGCCCATTTTTGTGTCCAGCCAGGTACAACTAGGCAGCTGGGGATTGGAATCCGCAGCACAGGTTGGCCTGAGCTTTCTGGGCCCCACTGCTGCGAATTGCAGTCTGCAGCCACCTCAGAAAATGGCATTTTCATAGAAGCGCCATCTTCTGGCGCTGTATCCAACTCTTCCAGCACCTGCCTGCTATACCTGGCTAGCATACAAAAATATGGCGAAGCTCACGTCCTTTTTTTGTAGTTTTTTGGCAAAAAAAAATAAAAAATGCTTCCCTGGATTTTCCATTGCCAGTGAAGGTAACACCAAGCAGTGGGGGTTAGCAGCCAGTAGCTGATTGGATTACCCTTAGCTAGCAATACAAAAAATGCAGCGGGAGCCCATATATATTTTTTTTAATTATTTATTTAAATAACTAAAAATAGAATGGGCTTCCCTGTATTTTGATTGCTGGACATCACAGTGCTGTAAAAATAAATCTTTAAAAAAATGACGTAGCGCTCTGCGGTATTTTTGATTCTCAGCGCAGATAAAGCAGACAGCTATGGGTTGCCACCCCCATCTGCCTGCCGTTACCTTGGTTGGCAATCAAAATACAGGGAAGCCCATTAATTTTTACTATTTAAAAAATAGTTAAAAAAAAAATGACGTTGGGTCCCCCCATTTTTGATAGCCAGCTAGGGTAAAGCAGACGGCTGTAGCCTGAAAACCACAGCTGGCAGCTTTACCGTGGTTGGGGATCCAATGTGGAGGTCCCCTCAGGCTCTTTTTTATAATTATTTTATAAATATTAATAATTACACAATAAAAGTAGGGTCCCCCCCAAATTGGATCACCAGCCAAGGTAAAGCGGACAGCTGTGGTCTGGTATTCTCAGGGTGGGAAGGTCCATAGTTATTGGGCCTTCACAGCCTAAAAATAGCAGGCTGCAGGCACCCCAGACGTGGCGCATACACTAGATGCGCCAATCCTGGCGCTTCACCCCAGCTCATCCCGTGCCCTGGTGCAGTGGCAAACGGGGTAATAAATCGGGTTGATACTAGCTGTAAAGTAACCTGAGATCAAGCCCAGCAGTTTGTGATGTCATGGCATATATTAGATACTCAACATCATAAACTGTCAGTACTAACAAAAAAAAAAAAATCGACAAAAGAAATTTATTTGAAAAAACAGTCCCCAAAACATTTCCTCTTTCACCAATTTATTGTAAGAAAAAAAATAAAGGGGTCCCACGACGACTCTGGACCGTCTAGAATATGGGGGGGAGACACTCAGGGAACGTATCCCCCATTTTCTAGGAGTGCGGACCCTTCATGTGAGGAGTGTGGGTGCAATGAATCTGCACTCTCTCTTCTCGGGTCCACAGCATGTCGTAATGGTTGCTACCAAAGCTGCAATGCCCTGCTCATGAGGTAAGGGCATGCCTAATCAGGAGAACTACTGTAGAGGAAGCTCTGCTCACTGGTATATAGGTGCTCAGAGGTAATAATAGATAAAATTAGTGAGTAACCTCGGCACTCTAAATCTCCCAGACTAAGTCAGTAAGTCACAACGGATAGTAATGCAAAATCACTCTTTATTGGTCCGTATTAAGAAAAAAAAATTTTTCATAAGCATATATGTTTTTGTCCAAAACAAGTTACAAATGACGTTTCGGCCTGAGCCTTCGTCAGATTGGACTTATCTGCATGTAATCATGAAAAATGACAATAATCAGTATCACATAAGAGTGAGAGAACAATAACATAAACTCGAACAATGTAGAGGTACAATTGGGATGCAGCAAAAAAATTGCAACACAGCAAGAAATGAAACACATGATACAAATGTCATAATACAGTACAGGGACAATATAGTAATGACAAATATGGGGTCAGAGTAGACTTAGACAGCTCTGGTACGAAAGAGATGTCAATCATAAAGTAACATGTGCAGTAGGTGTAGAGCTACAGTATGCATGGCAGAGCTAATGGGTAGACCGACCATAGAAAAAGAATGGAGAAAAAGTGGAGAAAAAGTGGAGAAAAAATGGAGAAAAAGTGGAGAAAAAGTGGAGAAAAAGTGGAGAAAAAGTGGAGAAAAAGTGGAGAAAAAAGTGGAGAAAAAGTGGAGAAAAAGTGGAGAAAAAAGTGGAGAAAAAATGGAGACAAAGTGGAGAAAAAGTGGAGAATAAGTGGAGAAAAAGTGGAGAAAAAGTGGAGAAAAAGTGGAGAAAAAGTGGAGAAAAAGTGGAGAAAAAAATGGAGAAAAAGTGGAGAAAAAGAGGAGAAAAAGTGGAGAAAAAGTGGAGAAAAAGTGGAGAAAAGTGGAGAATAAGTGGAGAAAAAGTGGAGAAAAAATGGAGAAAAAAGTAGAGAAAAAATGGAGAAAAAGTGGAGAATAAATGGAGAAAAAGTGGAGAAAAAGTGGAGAAAAAGTGGAGAAAAAGTGGAGAAAAAAATGGAGAAAAAATGGAGAAAAAATGGAGAATAAATGGAGAAAAAGTGGAGAAAAAGTGGAGAAAAAGTGGAGAAACAGTGGAGAAAAAGTGGAGAAAAAGTGGAGAAAAAGTGGAGAAAAAAATAGAGAAAAAGTGGAGAAAAAAGTGGAGAAAAAGTGGAGAAAAAGTGGAGAAAAAAATGGAGAAAAAGTGGAGAAAAAAATGGAGAAAAAGTGGAGAAAAA